>NC_037528.1:12652410-12676433 GCF_001531365.2 Cynara cardunculus var. scolymus | reverse complement strand
AAAAAATCATCGCTTTCTCAAAATCACATAAAGCCATATTATAACATCGACTGAGATAAATAATAAAATGAAATATTAAAAACACGATGTATCTCGCTGCATTGCGCGAGTACGCTTCTAGTATATCTTAAAAGATGCACAATTCCCAAAGATTCAGCACTCCCTACTAAAGGGGTGTCATTAGCACTCCCTTAACATAATTATTGGAGATATGTTTTATCACCTAATTATTGGCTTTGTTAGCCTACGGTCTTATATGAAAGGTTCCGTATATACAAACATATTATTATTTGTTTCTTACTACAAAAATAATATCGAAACTTGTTCATAGTTAACTTAGTTGCGAACATGACCTTAATATAATCCCCTCATGGTGATGGTATGACCCAATTAGGCTCTTAGGGTGCGTTTGATATGCAGACTACATGGGACATGATGAGACAAAAAAAAAATAGTCTCATGTTTGGCATGCCATGGACAAAAAAAAAACATGAGAC
The DNA here is from genome assembly GCF_001531365.2 of Cynara cardunculus var. scolymus. Lineage (NCBI taxonomy): Eukaryota > Viridiplantae > Streptophyta > Magnoliopsida > Asterales > Asteraceae > Cynara > Cynara cardunculus. Next base: position 12,675,936 of record NC_037528.1, on the reverse strand, counting down.
AAGGTAGGACTATTTTTAATTTTAATGGGACAAATCTTGATATTTCTTGTTCCATCAAAAAAGGTGGAACAACATGGGACTAAAGTTAAAATGACAATATTTTGGTTGATTTGTTGTCATTTTACAATCATTATATGATATAAAATAACATTGAACAACATTTAGGGGTAATATGGTCATTTTAATAGTTTTGTTTTGTCATGTCCTAGTCGTATCAAACATAGAATAGACAATTAGTCCTGTCTTGTCCCTTGTCCCGTACCGTCCTGTACTGTCCCATCCAATCTGCGTACCAAATACTACCTTATGGATGAATTATGTGTTACAAATATTTTAAACGAGTTACGACTTTCAAGACTAACATAATTGGATTATATCATTTGAATGTTACCCATTAATTATTTTAAGATTCTTTTTTACAGACCTAATAATTTGGATGAGTAAACCACAAGGGTGGTGTCTGATTGGTTTGAGTTTGACTCCAAAGGTCAAAAGTATCAGGAGGTATCAGGTTCAAATCTAAGAAGGAATAAAAATCCCCTTGTGGTCACGGAGGTTCAAATGCAGTGACTCCGAGTTATTTGCAAAGCGCCATGGGATTAGTCGGCTTGCATATCGGGTTGGATATGCAGGTTAATAAAAAAAATTTTTGGATGAGTAAAAATGCAATATTTATACAATGTTGATTTATATGTGAAACGTGAAAGACTAAAACAAGATAAAACACCATGTAATAATTGTATTTTCACACTTATTGTTTTATATTTTTATAAAAATTGGTTGTTGAGTTTGTAAGGGGCTGTTTGGTTCAAATGTATCGCAATAATTCTTGGAATTCCTTGGACATTCTTATTTGATGCAAAACTAACTATAGTGCAAAGTCGTATCTCTTGGGTTAATAAGGTCCAAAAGATTTATCGATCTTGGGGGGGTATAGGTACATGATAGGCTATATGAATTATTGGACGTCAAATAACATCAAAAGTGTTGGTTTTAGAAGACGAAATGTCTAATGTTTTTCCACCCATATAACTAATTGGATTGTTTCCAGTGGAACGGATGGGGCATGTTTTGAAAGAAGTGATTTGTTACTGAGCTGTTTTATCGAGAATAATAAGAGTATCTATGAATATCCAAAGTTTCATGGAACATGAAAATGAAAATAAAAATGACAGAGAATAAAAATAAGAATGAGTTTTCATTTCACCAGTTCAACCAGAATGAAAAATTGATTGAATGAAAATTTAGATTTAGTTAAATGGACACATTATATTATACTAGAAGGGTATTCGCGCAATGCAGCAAGATAAATTTTGATTTTAATATTTCATTTTATTCTTTATCTCAGTCGATGTTATAGCACGGTCTTATGATTTTGAAAAAACGATGATGTTTTTATTTTTGAATAAAATATAAATTTGAAATATCTTAAAATTTTGACAAAAATATATCGATATTTGTATCAAGTTAACTATTTAAAATTCATATTTTTTATGTATTTTTTTAATTCAATTTTTTTTATTATAATTTAATTTAGGTTTAATAACGAAGTAATTTATATTTGGTTTAATAATATAAATTTTATTACAAAGATAATAATTAATTATTTTGTTTGAACTCGATAATTATCTTATTTATATATTAGATTTTTGATATTTTAAAACGAGATGTTTATCCTCTATTTGATTATGTTTATCCACATTTGGTTACACGAATTCAAACATGAAGTTTTAATAAGTTGTACTTATGCATAATTTACTTGTAATATTGAATTTTAAGTAATATGCATCAATATTCAATACTTAACGTATAAAAAACGACTTTTAAGAGTTTTTATTAAATGTTTATAATATAGTATAGATAAAACCAACTACTTTCTTTTAATTTTCATTCTCAATTACGGCTTTTGACACCTCAAACTTAATACACTCTCTAACACACGTAGTAAGAGTTCGTTTACCAAACGCTTACTTAGGCAAGACTTATCAAGCTATGTTATCTTATCAGATATATGACAATGACCAAAAATCTTACCCGGTAAAATCGAAGATAAGGACCGAAAGTCTTATCCTGTAAGTGAGAACGACAACTCTTATCATGATTAACGATTATTGAATAAATTGTTATATACGATGTCGTTTTGGTGGACAACATGTTATAAAATAAGTAAGGGGCTGTTTGGCAGTTGTTGAATGGTTTGGTGCAGAATGTTTAAGTGGTCAGAATGGTTATGAGAGTCAGAATGATTAAGTGCTGAATGAAATAATGTTCTTTGGTAACTGGTTTTTGAATGACAACAAATTACCATTTTAACCCTGATTTAGTACTGAATGAATTGGAAGTCCGAAACCCCAAAATGGGTTTAAGTTTTTCTAGAGAAAAATTGTAACACAGAACATGGAATTGATCATCAAACACCCTACTTGATTTCAACTGCAATCCATAACATCAAATCCTTCATCAAGAGCCTAAAACAAACCCTAAATGACGAACACCCAGATCGAGAAATCAATCATATAACAAAACACGGATGAATTTAGACTTCAAGGAAACAAAGAGGGAACAAATCCAAAAATCACATTGAAGCAAACTGGAAGCCTGGTTTGGTCGTCGTCGGAGTTGAAGCCTGGTTTGGTCGTCGTCGGAGTTGAAGCCTGGTTTGGTCGTCGTCGGAGTTGAAGCCTGGTTTGGTCGTCGTCACCGCTCAGGCCTTCCGCCTCTGCCATCCCTCTCCGTCGCCAGCCTTCCGCCTCTGCCTTCCCTCCGTCGCCAGCCTTCCGCCTCTGCCATCCCCCTCCGTCGCCAGTCTTCCGCCTCTGCCTTCCCTCCGTCGCCAGCTTCGATCGACTGTTCCGGTGACCAACAAGAAGGGGGAAAGGAACGACGRCCACTATGAACCCTCGATTTTATTCTTGGAGGAAAGGAACGACGGCCCCGATTAAAGAGGATGGGCTGTGCAGCGATCGGGAATGGAAGGGGGAAGAAGAATGGAAGCGATCAGGGGGATGCGTGAGAAGAGGGCAAAGATGAAAAAAAACAGCCCCCGAATAGTTGAGTGGAGTAATACCCTCAAAATGGTTAAGAGTCATATGTAACCGTTAAGAGGTTTTTTTTTTTTTTGCTAAACGGTCCTAACCTCTGACCGATGAAGAGGCTGCCTCTTAATGTCACCATTGAGAGGGAAACAAACAGCCCCTAAATCATATGTGAATTTAATTAGGTAAACGTACCCTTATTTGTCATTACACTTTGTTTTTTTAAACCGACCAACTACTTCCCCTTTAAAATTCCCCAACGGTTTCACATTTCCGGTTATGTCTTTGATGCATCTCTTACACTGATTCATTCTGCATAAACCCTACGAATTGGGATTTTGGGGCTTCCTGGGTTTATCGAATATCAATCTCTTCGGAGAAGAATCAAGAGAATAAAAGAAAGAATCGGAATTTAATGGCGTGTAATCATCCCTTACCATCCACATCGACAAACCATGATTCAACGACGAAGGTTACGGATATGGATATGGACTCGCTGGTCCATTGCGCAAGCCACCTCACCCTTCAAGACCTCTCTAACATGGCCATCTCCTGCAAATTTCTCAATCGCGTCGTTTCTTCTGATTCCATTTGGCGACGTTTGTTCAGGTTCTATTCTCGCGATCGTTTTTAGTGCTTTTATGGCGCCTCCTCTTACATGTAGCACTTCGTTATATATTATTAAACAAGAGCCTCATCGATTATGAAAGATAAGAGACAGTGAAAAAGTAGATATGTTAAATGTCTAATGGTGTTAGCTGCTTTTCAACTTCATAATTAACATGCAACTACTGCAATAGATTGAAATAGATGTTAAAATTCTACAAAATCTATGTTAAATCTACATCTTTCTAAATTCTAGCTTGAAAGTGAAGATTTTAATGTAGCTTCTTTTCAGAAAGTAGAGTGTGATGTTCTCAAGATCATCCTCTCAGTTACATGTAACCCTGATGCTCCCTAATTCTAATATCTTCAAAAATTGCACTGCAATTTGAGGCGCTTGAATGTTAATAGATTGATATTTATCACAAGATATTATTTGTAGAATAACCAGTACTGTTTGGTTGGTGGGAAAACAAATCCGAGCAAGACAAAGAGAATATGAACCCTGACTCTATTTATAGGCTCACAAACTTGCTTTTATTTATTGTATCCTGTCTTTCTGATCATTTTCTTCTATATGTGAGACTTGATAGTGAAGGCATGGACTGGGGTTGTGGTTTTTATCTGTATGTTATAATAGTGGTGCTAAATGAAATTTTATACTGCTAATTGAAGGGAGCGGTGGCCACAGCAGGAAGCCTATATCATTTCACAAACATCAGGTGTAAGAGAAGCATATATGGCACGATACAGAGCTTTGCAGCAGTTTAAGTTTTTTGACCCTCTAGTTTGTGACGTATACATTGGGGCAAAATCCAGTGACCTTTTATTTAGCAAGGATTCTATAATTTTTTCTCAGGTATGTAATAAATAACTCTTTTATGGTGTTATTCTGGCAGTGATATTGCACAACAGTTAGGGTATAGTGCTTAGATAGTATCATCACAATACATTGTTTATACGTGATTGCATATCCATGTGCACATTAATCTTGTTGGAGCTTGGGAATACATAGGGTTCTAAGCTGACATTTTCCCCATGTACTTGTTAGAGAAACTGTCACTGTTAGTTATTGTCTTGCTTACGCAGGTTCTTGGACAAGTGCACTATTTATTACAACATGGTTGCACAGTTCAAAATGTATTCTCATGTGTTACCCTGTGAGCATTTCACCATTCAGCTAAATAACAATAACTGAATATATTTCCCCTAGAATGTGGAGCACTAGCAGTTCCAATCTCGATTAGGGTATTTATAGTTATATTTCAATCTTAGTGTCAGCATCCTTTTCGTTTCTGATCAATATGTGGGGTTTTAAATTCTATCTGGAATAATTCTGGATGTATAGAACATATTTCAAGTGTAAGAAGGATTACTAAAAGACGAAAAATAATTTCTTGTGGTCCACATATATGCAGTTAACGTTGGTTCCTTTTATGTCGAGCATTATCAGATCGTCAGGGCCAGCTTATTTTTGACATTGTAGCAACTATGAAGATTTTCTGTTATTAAACTGAATTGCCATAAAATTAGTTAGGCATGTCTTTGTTCCCCAACTGGGATAAAGAAAGAAGGAAAAAAATCCACTGCTCTTCTGAACTGGTTCCATGAGCGTATAACTGAGACACTGTTTCTGGCTCTACTCCAAATCATAATCAGAGACAAAACTCGGACTAAATTTTGTCTGTGGCATTTTCCACAAAAAATTTATGATGTTTAATTGGGTATATCAGATACTCCGCTCAACAAAACTTTCATCCTGGAGGCAGTTGAAGGGGCTGACAGGATATTGTAAGAATTTGATAGCCTTCCAAGTGAGATAGACATTTCAAGTCAAAAGTGATCCATACTATTCTTCCAAATACCTACATTTAAAGAAGCACACACTGTTCACTGGCTTGTTGACGGAATGTATCACTTGAGAAAATGTGATAATTTTTAGTTGATAAGACATGAGGTTATTGCTATTCTGCAGAAGCCTACTTTCTAGCAGTCTGCTTTTTTGCCTTCTAAATTATGCTTTAGGTTGATTGCTTCAGCTTCAGTTTTACTTGTAAATATATTTTAGCTTACTGGATTCTTCTTACTTCGATTATCTCAAGGAAAAAAGGGTTCTTTATTTTTGCTTTTTAAGTATTTATATTGGCATCACCATAACCTGTTCTTATCTTCAAGCCTTGTCACTTGTTTCTTTTTTGTTACAAACTTTCAGGGTCCACTTATACAGATTTTGGATATCGATAAACTTTTAGAAGGAAAAGTTGTCTTTGCCCCACTTAATGATCATCGTGCGAGGATTACTAGCATGAGGTGATACTTCAAAGTTATTTATTCTCTATGAGGTATCTTGTTCGATTTTTTAAGCTTGACCTTTGTGTAGAAAGGTCATTATAACAAACATGTGAGACGGTGTAAGCATACAACTTGACATGTGTGTATATCAGTTTATTTTTATAAATGTGATTGTTAAGCAGAAAGAAGGCAAGACAGGATACCATTAACCATATCATGGAAAGTGCCGGTATCATTTCATAAAGCATATAGTGAATAGACTATACCGTGATGAAGAAATTTCTGTTAACTTGATATTAGATATAAACTTAACATTTTCATATATTGGTCTTGTTTTGTGAATCTATTGTTGCTTTTATTACTGGAAGTGTTTTCTTCTTCATATACTTCAGATGTTAATTGATTTCACCCTTGCTGGTGGCACACATGCTTAGCTCTAAGCTGTGGTTGATCATTGGATATATATGCATATATAGTTATACACACTCATACATGTTTTTGGAAGGATGGAATCAATTAGATAACTATATACATATATATCCAATTGGTAATAATTGCTAGTGGCACACATGCTTTGTTCCAGCCTGTGGTTAATCATTAGCTAACTAGTTATGGTTGACAAAGGCCTTTTGCATGCAGATTATTTCCTCTGAAAGAAACATCTTTATTTCGGAATGAGGCACAAATAAATGAAAATGTTTTAGTCACCTCAAGCTGCGATCACTCTATTCGGCTATGGTGGAAGGTATGGATGATAACCTTTATGGGATTCACTTTCATTCATTAGACCTTGAAGCCATGCTTGTGATGCATCTTCCAAAACAGATGGAACCATGAATGTGCTCTGTAGCATTTAATGCATTTTAAGCTATAGCATTTTGTTGTTACATATCCTTGGTTGATTAGTGAAGTTTGTTACTAATGCTGATTCCAGGGAAGTTGCCAGCGATGTTTTAGAGGTCACAATGGTCCAGTTACCATCCTTTCTGATAAATTGTTAGGAGATGGAACTGGAAAAGTTTTTGCCAGTGGAGGTGAAGACAGTACGGTTCGCCTTTGGTCACTGAGCTCAAGCGGAAAGCGTGGTCAACATGCTTTGAAGGGCACACTTTATGGGCATGAGAAACCTATAGTGCTGATGTCTGTTACAGGGTATAAATCATCTTCACATGTAATTCTGTTCAGACACAGAAGGCACACACATACAGGGGAAAGGAGTTTAAGGCTTCCCTCACAATGAATAGCATATGAGTATGGGTACAACAATTTGCCTGATCTAGCAAAGAAATGAAATGTCCCATACCCACATTGGTCCTTGTGTTCCTTACCCCCTAAAAAGATACTATTTACTTAAGGGGTGAGCTCAAAATCCTTATATGTATCTTGCTTTCTAGGCTCCTAACTTGGCTCCTGTAATTTGGAAGCGTGGTGGTCTAATCTGTAGTTTAGATGTCTCATGGAAGTACTGAAAAAACTCATGTAAGTGAAAAATATATGTGATACTTCTGGCTTTGGATATCTTTTAGAGTGTATTTTACTTTGATTTTCTGGCATTTCATTTATGGGCACCATTCTTCTAGTTGACTGATTTCAAGTAGTAGGAACTAATTCATTTTAAAAAAAAATAACACCTTTCCTTTTCGGTTGTCCCAAAAAATGCATTTTTTGGTGAGTGTTAAATCCTATTTTACCCTTTTGCCCGTTAGTAATCGTTACTTAAAATTAGCAACTTTGATTTTAGTCCACAAGTTCCTTTTTTGTTCTTATTACAGGGCGTTTTAGACATTAGACCATTGGTCAAATATTTTATTAATAAACATGTCAAGGGTCAACTTTTCTCTGGGACGGAGGGAGTATCGAATTCTTAATCTATTTCCGATTTTATCGACATATCAAATGATGAGGTCACTGGAAAAACTACTAGGAGGTCGATCCGTCAATGCAACTGCATGTATATTATGCATGTGTGTGGTGTGCCCTTGGGGGGAGGTTTGTGGCCGGAGTGTCTCTGTGTGTGTGTCCGTGTCTGATTCTCTGTGTATATGTGTGTCTGTCTATGTGGATTGATCGATGGATGCATGCTTACTCATTTGCACATATTCCTTTTTTTGTATCCATATCCAGGCATAGGGCTTCCCTTATAGTGAGCATGTCCAAAGATTCCAAGGTATTGTCATTCCTTCAAACCATGTTATTTTCATCACTTCCCATTTCAGTTACGACTTGGTAGCTTTTGTCATGAACTGTCCTCGGTAGTGTCAATTAGGCATATTCTTGTTGAATCGTATGATATTTGGGATTCTGATTTTTCTATGTAATCTTGCAGCAGTTTGGTCTGAATGGACCAAATGTGCAATAAAGCCTGGCTTTTAAAATTATATTCTTCCAAATTCTTTTGCACTTGGGGGCTTTTTACCAATGGTTACCAGGGTAAGCGCTTACCAAGTCACATTACCTTATCGGATGAATATGCAAAGGACCAAGAATCTTACCCGGCAAGAGCGAAGGCAAGGACCGAGAGTCTTACCCGGTAAGTGAGGGCGATGACTCTTACCATGGTTAGCGCTTACCGGGTAAATTGTTGCATACAATACCGTTTTGGTGGACTAAAATCTTACCCGGTAAGTGATAGTCTTGAATTTTGCCGGTAAGCACTTACCCGGGTAAGAGTTTGGTAAACGGCCCCTTAGTTATCCTCAGAAAAGATGTTTGACGACTACATCAAAAATTAAATTGTCTTACCTGTAGGTTTTTATAATCTGATATCTGTTATGCCCTATCAGGATGACCTCTCTATGTTCTTTTGATTCTCTTTTTGTTTCTTGAAATGAATGATCATCTTGCAAGTAGTAACTGGAGTCATGGTTGGTTTGGTTTGGTTTAATACGTCAACACTCTATTTGTTAGAGACCGTCTCTTATTATCTGGTCTCTAGACTCTTATGGATTGAATCGATGGTGGCTTATAAAAACTGTTTATAGACATTACTTGCTTAGTTAACACACTGTTCTTTTTATTTTTTAAAGAGCTTGTGAACGTACATTGCAAGTTTTCTAACAATTTAAATAAAAATAGGTTAGGGTATGGGACGCCTCTATATCAGCTTCTGATCGTAATTCTAGCTGTGTGGGCACGACCTCCGTCTCCGGTGTGCCGGTGGGCATGAAGTGCCATGATTCGTTGATATATATAGCTGCTGGTTCTTCTATTGAAGCTGTTGACTTGAGGACCATGAAAAGAGTCTTCAGGACATCAACTCACCAAGGAAAACTGTACTCATTTGACATTATGCCCTCAAATTTTTTAGCATGCACCGGTGGACTTGGCAGGTAAAACTCATCCAAGATATTAAAACTGGCCTTTATTTATGGACATTCATGCACTCTACCTGTCCCATGGAATTTGCAACAATGTTTATTTTGAGATGCAATATTTTATTTTTGGCAAAATAAATTTCAACATTTAATTACCTAATTGCCCATTATCATCGTTACAACTTTTGTTATGCTATTGATCGTGGTATATTACCTAATTGTCCATTATCATGAATACAACTTCTGTTATGTTATTGATTGTGGTATGCAAGTGTTCTTCCATTTTGTCATATTCGAATGCTTTAGTCATCTTGAAATATAGGCTATGTTTAGCAAACTAGTTGATCAGCTCGTTCTTGGCTAATAAGCTACCTTATAATTGGCTGATAAGCTCGTTCTTGGCTAATAAGCTACCTTTATTATTGGTTGATAAGCTAGTTATGTCCTATGTTTGGTAAAAATTAGGAGATTAGCTAGAGGACAATGTAAAATGACCTAAAAGGTCACGTTAAAAGATAATAGGAAAGATATGAAGGGCATAATTGGAAAAAAAAACTAAAGCTTATTGAAACGCTACCTGAAGTAGCTTTTCAAAAAGCTAGCTTAAGACCGGTTTCAAACAGGTCTTTTTTCAATAAGCTCAAAAAATAAGCTTGCTTATGGTAGCCAAACATGGTCACAACAATTATCATGGGATAGTGGGAGTCGTTTTTATTGCATGATATCTCGGAAAATATATCTGCTTACTATTTGCAAATGGGTTGTGATATTTCTATTTACTTCGTGTAGAGCCATGCTTTGGGACATCAGGAGAAGCACAGGGACCACGGAAGCATGTCCAATGGCTGAACTAGATGGGCATATAGGTCCGGTGACCCATTTGCACATGGACCCGTACAAAATAGTAACCGGAGGTCCTAAAGATCCAAATGTTAATATCTGGCAGGCGGACAACGGTAACCAAACAAATATTCTGATTTCATCACCTTTAGACAATGCTGGCTGTTCTGGTTTGGCTGCAGATGGTTTTCGTATTGTTACTGCTGGTTACAATCAAGAAGAGGGTGTATTACGTTTTCGGGATTTCAGCAATGCTGTCTCTTCTGGCTCATCGACTGACCAGATCACTGGTTCCAAATTTTGGTGCCCATCAACTTCTGGTGATGCCGATGACTCTGATGGCTAAGCAGCTATTTTAAATAATAACATGATAGTTAATTCAAATGTAAAAAGGCGTATCATCTCCAACTATTATGTTATTTTAAATTTTTTGGAGATTTTAGGGGGTGTTTGGGATTGCTTATAAAAAAAACAACTTATTGACTTATTCCGGTGTGACATCGGTAACAATCACTTTAGAGTGTTTGGATAAACAACTTATATCGGTGCCAAACCGGTAATAAGGAGTTTTTGAAGAAATTAAAGTCTTCTGACTTATAATGACTTGACAAGTGCTTTTATAGAAAAGCATAAGTTGTTTCAAATAAGCAATCCTAAACATCCCCTTAGATTTTTTTTTTTTTGCTTCAATAACTGTATTAAAGTCTCCTCTAAAATAGAGAAAGAAATGAAAATTAATGAAGATATATCTAAATTTAGAAGATGGAGAAAATATAGTATACATGTTGTAGATCCTTGTAACATTACAAGCCAAAGATATTTTACTAAATAAACCACTAAACTTTTAAAATTGGTTAATTATATCATTTTAACCCAAAAAACTGTATGAAATAAGCCAAGAAGACTTTAATGTAAAAAGAACCCTAGGCCATTTCAACCCCCGTGCGGCCGTGCCGCCCCATTGTTGTTGGTTCTCCATACTTTTAGTGACGAATCCAAAAACTTTAGGTGACTAGTGACTTAGGGATATAAAAAATCTGAAACCAATAACTCATTTGAACCTAAACGGTTTGCAAGTTAAACGGTTCGGTTAACCGAATAAATACGTTACTTTTGATTATTGTTTTTACCATTTCGGTTAACCAAATATAAATTATATTGTTATTTTATATAATTTTCTCATAGATGAATTGGTTTGAGCATGTAGAAAAATTAACAATACATGAATTGATTTATCTTTAAACTAAAATAACATAAAATTGAGATATATTTAACAAAGATTTAGAATCGAACAACTAATGTTGGATATCGATGTGCAAGTAGGGCTGTAAACAAACCGAACGAATACGAACAAAGGCTTGTTCATGTTTGTTCGTTTAACTTAACCGAACGAACATGAACAGTAAACGAACAAATTTTTTTGTGTTCGTGTTCGTTCGTTTAGAAATCAGGTGTGTTCGTGTTCGTTTATGTTCGTTCATTAACATGCTAAACGAACGGGCTAAACGAACAAGCCTAAACGGACATAAACGAATAGTGAAAAGGTAAACATTTCAAATAAGACAAAATGATGATAAAATTTAAATCTAAATAAATTATAAAAAGTTAAAACTTAAATAAATGTTATTTGAATTCAAACTAAATAAATAAAAGATTATATAGTAAATTTAATGTATAAACGAACGTAAATGAACGAATCTTCACCAACATAAATGAACGAACGAAAACTCTTGTTCATGTTCGTTCGTTTAACTAAACGAAAAAAAAAGTGTTCATGTTCGTTCATTTAACTAAACGAAATAAAAAAAAATTTGTTCATATTCGTTCATTTATTAAATAAACGAACATGAACGAACTTCCAACTGAATGATTCACGAACGATTCGTTGAACATTCGGTTAGTTTACAACATGGAAGGAGGAGAACTGTCAAAGCGAGAAATTGGAGGTTTTCTTCAAAAGAGATTGGTACATTAGAGAAAACCGTGGTAAATGGTCAGAGGAATTAAATATATAAGCATAAAAAACAATTTTTTTGTACCTAAGTTGCTTAAAAGTTGACCTTTCATGTAAGTCCTCCATTGCATACCACCCATAGTTGATGTTGGTCTAATTCATTAATCTCCTTTTTTGTGATTCAATTTTTAAAACAATTTAATAGACCTTGTGTAGACAAAAAAAAAAAAAAAAAGAGAACCGAGAAAACGAATCAAAAAGAGAGAGATCGATACAACCGTCCAATACGGTGATAGAGAGTGGATGACGAGGGGGAGGGATTTGAATGACGTAGGATTTGAGAATGGTAAAATTGATTTAGGTTTTCTTTTTACATTAAAACCTTCCTATCGGATAAATTGTTGTACATGATACCATTTTTGTGGACTAAAATCTTACGTAATAAGTAAACAACAATGTTGAATTTTTTCGATAAACGCTTACCTGAATAAGTGTTTAGTTAAATACTCTTAATCATTTAAATCAGAAACTTTGTAAGATTTTTCTAAAAAAATTTCAAAAAGAAAATGAAAAAAATAAAAGAAACTCAAAATTCGTTTTAGATGGAGCTGCTGAGAGTTGAGACGCTCTACCATCAAAACGGAGATGGCCAAGTTTTGACTTCCTTCCACTCTCAACGGACTCTCCCAATTTCACAACGAAAATGACCACCACCACCACCGCCGTCTCCGTCGTCATCACCACCGTCTTCCTCCTCCTGACTACTTCCACCACTTCCATCCCAATCATAGGCTTAGACTCCTTCCTATCTCAACAATCCCGTCTCGATCCACAGGCCACTAACGACACCTTCCTCCTTCTCTCTTCCCCCCTGAAAAAGTCCCTCTCCTCCAATCTCCGACCTCCACCAACCACCTCCGCCCTCCTCTCCCTCCAAATATCCGTCCCCATCTACGTCAAACTCGTCGGTCCTTCCTCCTCTTTCCCCTCCACATCCCCTTCCCTCCTCTTCTCCTTCCTCTCCGCCGCCGTCTCCTCCGATCACTTCCATGTCATCACCCCTTTTCTCACCAACACCAACCACCGTCTCGCTCTCACTCACTCTCCCTCCCTTGACGTCTCCCTCTCATCCTCTTCCCTCTCCGTCAAGCTCTCAGATAAAATAAAATCAGAAATCGCAACATCTCCATCGCCTCTCAGATCCAATTTGATTTCGATTTCTCACGATTCGATCGATTCGATTATCAAACAGGATTTTGAAAGGGAAAAACCTCTTCAAGGGGTTTACATCTACTTGCTCAATTTAGGGACTCAATCGAAGCCCTATGCTTATAAATACACTGATACTGGTGATTCATCTCTTGGTGTTACCAAATGCTCCGGCAGCATCTGGACCGGAAAAGGTAGGTACTTGTGGATGGATTTGAGTGCAGGACCTGTTGATTACGGCCCTGCGTTATCTGGTGACGGAGTTTTGCCAAGAGGAGAGTTTCATCCATTGACAGCATTGCATGGTCGACCCAAGTCTCAAAAAGCTTTACTTGCTGATATGGCTTCTTTGATTTGGAGCGCCTATAAAGTACTTCTTGTACCCTCTTTAAGAATTCCTGTTCCTTTTGAGAATTCATTGATTGTTCAGTTTATACATATTCATGGCCCTGATAAGGATCCTAAAGGTCTAGATTTTAATGTGATCGAAAAAAACTTCATGGATGAAGCTCATGATGGCGAGTTGTTGTTTAAAGATCAGTCATTGAAGTTCAAGACATATGATGTTGATTTGGCTGAATGTTCCATTTGTTCTTTTGCCATTTCACTCTCAGTCACATCCTATACATCTAGATACTTGTTCGATAATTATACCTTGATTGTTAGCGAGTATTTAGATTCTAAACGCCTTCATCAGACGTTATCGGAGTCCCAAGATGAGATTAGGAGGTTGGCGAAACTTCCGGAAGAAGATTTTGGGAGGGTTCTTCCTGTTTATATCTTTGACTTAGAGGTGAATACCATTTTGCTGCTCGATCGGTACCATCAGTCTGTTGCATTCAAGGATATGGTAATTGCGGTTAGGACTAAGAACACACAGACTGTGAGTGATTATAGTTGCAACGGCCGTCATGTGTTTACACAAACTCGGGAACTTGAAAGGCCGCTTGTGGGTTCAATCTTGCAGAGTATGTGGGGAGTGTCACCAACCCATTTGGTTTGGAGCCCACAGCATAATAGCACCCTGGTGGATTATACTTGGAGTGTTGGGCACACCCCATTTGGTCCGTTTTCAGAACTTTCTTCATTGTCTTTCATACAGAAAGATGCAACTAGGAGGAATGTTCTATTGACATCTTTGAACTACACCATCACAAGTGCACTTGATGTTCTTGAATCCATAGCCGCCCATGGTGGCGAGAGAAAGCTTCTGCCACACAATGAACTTCCTGAGTTCATACAAAGATGGAACTTGTTTAAATACAAGCTGGATAAGGTGGTTTCTTCTTTGTCACATTTGGACTTTGAAATGGCTTTATATTACTTGAGATCTTCTGATCATGATCTGTATGCAATCCACTCTATCGTATATCATGCATCTCAAGACCTGGAGGCATCGCTTGTTTGCTTTGAAGACCCACCATTTCCATGGGCATCGTTTTCCATGTCGATAGGAATATTCTTTGTTCTCTTATATGCTTATCTGCAGAGAGACAAGCTATTCAGTAACAAAAGGAAGCAGTTTTGAAGTGTAAAAGGAGGAGTTTTAACAGTTGCAAAGATTCATCACTGTATTACTGTACGATGAAATGGTTCAAGGCCCGTACCTTGCCTCAGTGAGTCTAAGCAATATGTTGGCTTGTTTTAGATATATTTTCTTTCTTCATAGTTGAGATTTCAGCTCTAGTTTCTCCTTCCATTTACTGGGAATTGAGTAAAATTGGATAGAAATATCAGTCTCTTCTTTTTGCAATGCGTTTGATTGACTGCCTTTTTCTGTGTTTTATGTGCCTGAGGTTAAGTTTTGCTTGCTATCTGCTTCTCTATGTACACATCTGTATGCAACACCGAGTAAGATCAACAGAAGCGATGATAGTGTTATCGTGTTCCATTAAGGCCAAACAATAAGAAGTAGCACCAGTTATAGTCATGAAGAAAAATGGCATATTTGCAATGGAATGAAAAGGCATACATAGACTTAGGAGTTGTTTGGTTGGTTTTCCATTAAGTCCTGTATGATAAAGCTGTCTATGTGGATTAATCTATCTATATAGATTGAGAAGGTTTTTGTTTGGAAGGGTTTTTTCTTAGATGGAGGGAGTGTGTTTTTTAACTGGGAGGGGCAGGTTGAAAAAGACTTGGCTTTTTGCATAAAGCTCCCCCTAGAAACTTACTGAATAAGTCACTTTCGATATCATTAAGTCACTACCAATCATTCATGTATGGCTGACCGTGTAAGTTGTGAGTCCCATTAAAGTCATTAAGCTGCAGACAAGTAGACCCTCAGGCCATGCTGGCAACCATAAGCTAGCTTATCTTTTGAGCTTATTGAAAAAACCTATAAGACATAAACTTGTTGTGTTTCAATAAGTTCCGGGAGCTTTGTTCCACTTTTCTTTCAATTATGCACATAATATATTTCCAAACAGTTATTCTGCAGGCATGTCATTTTGGGTCATTTTATTATCATCTAGCTTATCAACTAGTTTTTTTCAAACATGACTAATTTATCGGCTAGCTTATGAACTAACAACTGTCTTATCAGCTAACAACTATCATGGCTAACTTATCAGCTAGCCTTACTTCCCCTTCCAACCTTCGCAAACCTGGGGCCCTTCATGCACCAGTGTCGGCTTTGCAGTCCTTGCATGAATATCTTCTCAAGAAACAAAAGCCTGTCCTTAGCAATGGACTCAGGAGATCGGATAGACTTATTGAGACCTATCGAATCGTTGCCCTTACGTTCTGCTTATGAGTTGGGTCAAGTGCTAGGAAACACAGATTTCAATCATATGCTTATTTGATAGCACGATGTTTAGGCGTACTTCCAGCTTTCCTTTCTGCTCATTTATTTAAAATCAAGAACATTAGATATCCTCATTAACTCTGAGTTGTAGCCAAAATTAAACCCATAAGTACAATTTTTTTTGCTTGGTGGGTACAAGTTTGTCTGTAGAACTTGTGTCTGCTTGTTATGCTTATATTGTTGACACTCGGCACAAGTTATGTATGCAACCAATCAGAATGCTGCGGTATTTTATTATTCTAGAAAGAAATCTCCCAAAAAGAGAGAGATGCTAGAAACTGGTTTCAGGCGGTTGAATTATACATGATCAACAGAAACAAGATTTCATGTGATCTATATAACATGGGATGAAGTTACAGTATATTCTTCCTGCAAGTAACTGGTAAGAATTCTTCGAATTTTAGGAAATTTATTTACGGAGTTACATGTGAAAGGTAACTAAAAACCCCTCATTTATCCTGATCCTGGTAAAAAAAAGCTTGAAAAGTTGTCAAAGCAACCCCTTGGTTCTGCAAATAGATGCACCGAGCCTATAACGTTGACCCAAGTGGACTTTCTTGAAAATTATAGTTGGTGTTGAAGTCTCCTTGCAACTTGATAGCATTTGCGTTTTGGGAGATCATAAACGGGAGGATATTATCATCAGCCTCGTAATATATGTCGGTGTACTCTTCATCATTGACTATCTGTGGTTGTATCTTCATGTCTTCTGCATCATCTTCTTTGTCACCACCATTAAGGTTTTTCTGAACGAGATCTCTAAAGATGGATGACCGAAGTAGTAGCCCAAGTGCTGTTGGAGATGATTTTGTGCTTGGACTAAGAGGACTTTTGGTTTCAGACACTTCTTCTTTCTGGGGTAAGCTCATTTCATCAACTATGGAATTCTTACTATAGTGGAGGAATGATGGCTCTGGTTCCTCGATCAATCCAAAGTTATTAAAAGGCTTAAACTTCAATTCTCTTTGTGTTTGTGGCTCTTGACAGGCAGCTGGAGTTTGCGTTCCTGGCTTCAACCATCTGATGTAAGTACTCAAATCAAAGTTGGTAACAGCGTTCACGCCTCTGTACTCGATCGCTGCAATATCATAAGCACGAGCTGCCTCTTCTTGGGTGCCTGTAAAGCAATTCGGTAATTCAACATTTCTGTTTTAATAAACGCATCCAAAAACTCTGTTTTGCAGATCATGTTACAATGTTTCATGGGTGTTCTACAATTACCATCGTTGTCAATATTGCTAATGATTATATTTTCTCAAAACTTTTTTGGGCTTAGGGGACGTTTACTAACAAAGGTTGTGTAAGCACTAACTGGGTGAGAGTGCCGTGTGGGTAAGCACTGACCAAGTAAGAGAGTATTTATTTTCTTACCTAGTTAGCATCATTTGTCGGTCAGACTGTATGGTAACAACCTCACCTCTTATCGGGTAAGCGCTTCTTACCCAGTAAGAGGCTGTCAGCCTGTCATCAATAAGTAAACAAGGCTTATTTTCTGTCTATCACTAGGGTCCATGGAAACCGTTGTTCTACTCTTTGGTGTATAGATCATGTATGCGTATATCTCTCCCCCCCCCAAAACCCATCCTTGGGTGAGATATACTAATCTCGTTTGGTTTGGTTTGTTAATTCTACTTATGACTAAATTTTTGCTTCGTTGACTTACCATAAGTGCCGAGGTAGAGATACTTGTTCCCGAAAACTCTCCCGATTCGGGCTTCCCATCTTCCATTGTGATGATGCCTTGCAACTCCTCTATACTTCGACACTCCTCTTGAAAATCCACTGCTCTTTCTGAAAAACGAAAAACAAACAACATTACTTCACAACAATAGACCTTCCTACAATCTTATAATTTCTATGAAATATTACCTCCTTAGAGAGGCCAGATATTCTTCCTTGGTTACAGTCTGCATTATTTCAATTTCTTTCTCATAATCGAAGACCTTCACAAAAGTTAGAGGTCGATGAGCACTTAGATCCTTAAAGATACTATGTTAACGTATTGAAGTTAAGGTTCATACCGGAAAATTTGTGAAAGTTGATGATCCCCAGTACTTAAGTGCAGCTAGATCATACGCTCGGGCTGCTGATTCTTCTTCATCGTAAGCCCCTGAGTCATGATCAAACAAAAAATGTAAACTTTATGATCGAATAGATTAGAATAACACTAATGCCTAAGGCTTTGTGGGAAGAAGAACTCACCAAGATAAACTGTTCAGTTGAAACATGTCATCCGAAGTGCAGATGGAAGTAGGAAAAAGAAGAACGAAAATTAGGTAAAGGTTTCTTGATAAAAAGAAATATGAAATGAAATAGAAAGAACGTAACTGGGGTTACCTTGTTTTCCTTTCTTCTTCTGTGTTACGTTCCAAGAAAGTTTATCCCACAAATGTGCTTCGTATCTGCCTGTCCATCTATGTTTGCTTACTCCACGATACTTGGAACTTCTTTTCACAGTGGTTGGCGAAGCTTGATCCGTTTGTTGACTTGGCTGCAACTGTTGAGTTTTGCAATCCAACGTAAGATCTCTTCTTCGTCTCTTTACACGCCTTTCTGGGGATTCGTTGATGTGTCGTCTTACAGAAGTCTCTTCACTTTTCACGTCAATCAATGCCATTTTACACTCTTTTTTCCCTACTGTTGTGCGTTAGTTTTTGTTAATGCATGCTGAAGTATTTATGTGTGTGTGAACTATTGGCTTATTTGAGTGCTGTTATATTTTTCGTCCAACACGATGATTCCAATGAATTATAGCAGCTTCAGACAAAATTGATTTGTCCATACTCTGTTTTGGTTAGAGAATCATTCTTCATCGTGTTCTACGTTCTGAACTTACAACCAAACTGGTTCCTGTCTAAAGCTGTGAAATCCCTTTCTCCATTACTTGATCTTGAAGTCATTCTTCATTTTGTGGTTTCATGATCTTGAAACTAGAATGTGAAATCCCATTTTGCATTTGCTTGATCTAGGCATGTTTCCTTCTATTGAACTACTGTGACAACTTCGTTGTGTTTGATGTTTCTGGTGCAAATAAACCATCATTTTTGCCTCTACAAACAACATAGAATAAAAAAAATCATTCATGCTTTTGGACAAAAGTGGCAAGATGTTTTTTTGCATTCACATGTGAATGGTGGTGTTATTTTGCATTTTTTCATGATTAATTAGTCATTAATGCTGTGTTTGGTTTTTGGTATGATGATTATTTTGTTTCATAAACTGCTTAGAATCACTTATATTTGCATACTCTTTTATATTCATATTTTGCAAATACAGTAGTTAACTGTTACAATAATCCATTAGAAGAAAGGTCCAAGACTGCAACAACATAAGGAAGCATCAGATACCATGATCCTAAAGCATCTTCATGGGATTCTTCGTCTGTTTTTTGACATTTAATTATTTGAGACGGTTTAACCTATGGGATCTATTCATTATGTTTGAAATGAAGCTTTCAACTAAAAGTCCAAGCTGCAATGCTCCAATTTGGATCATGCATCTCTTCATTTTATTTAGTTGTTCCTCTAGTTTGTTGAAAATTGCTATTTTCATCCTTATAGTTTTGAAATTATGATTTTTATCCTTATGGTTTGTAATTTATTGTTATATTTTCGTCTAAGTGGTTTGCAATTCAATACGGGTGACAATTTTGTACGAAACCAGACTAGGCAACATGTGTACCAACTATACCAACTAAATTGGTACTAGTTATTGATAGTATTGTACCAAGTATGCACATTTAGTTGGTCCATTGTATTGGAAGTCACATATCACGGTAGTACCATGGTATTGACTTATTTAATTAATGATTAGTTTTTGAATTTCTTATATATGAGTAATTAGATTTTGTAACTTTAACCGTTTTGTTTGAACATTTGAATCTTTGCAAATTTATTACTTACAACTAAAACACTTAAGCATCACATGTGTTGCATGGTAAGTTTTCATATATGTAACTTGAGGTTGGTACAAAACCAATACCAACAAAAAAAAGTTGGTATCATTATTTGATGCATGGTATATGATTTCGTATACCAATTATAATTGGTTAATACATGGTATTGAAGAAAAAGCCTTATTGTACCCACTTCACCCCCTATAATTCATTGTTGATTTTGTTCTTTACGTTTATAGGTAAGAGCTAGCCCCAAGGACAAAATTGCAATGAATTGCAAACAATAAGGATGAAAATCGTATTTTTGAAAACACAAGGACTAAAATTGCAATTTTTAACAAACCACATGGACTAAAGACATAACTTACTCTTATTTATTATTGTAATTTGTATATGTTCTGTTGCCCTTTTCTATTTAGCTTTATATACAATGCAACAACTTAAAATACGTTGGTCCATCTTAAATCAAAGACAATTTAAGTATATGTTGAATGGTTTGAAAGTTGTTGAATGGTTTCATGCAGAATGATTAAGTAGTTAGAATGATCAAAAGGTTCTCATAATATAGTGTAAAATAAAATATAATTGTTTGGCAATTGTTTACAATGAAATTAGGGCGCTTAATGGTTACAAAATCGTTCAAAGGTTTTTAGAACTATCAAGAGACAAAAAAAATTGACAAAAAAGATTCCCCTTTTAACGATTTAGATGTCACCTCTTGATAGAACTATTAAGAGATTAACAAACAAACCCCACTCACATTTTAATATTATTTATGATATTATATCTAGATAAATAATGAGAAAATAATGGAAAATTACGTGTTTAGTTTTTCCTTTCTTAAAACTAGACGTCGAAGAGATAGAAATTATTTTTTTAATTCTTTTCTACGATGAACGAATTATTATTTTATATAAAAAAGTGTATTGTTATTGTGATTTAATAGATATAATAACTATTGAAATTTGTAAAAATAGAGAATATGTTGAAGCTGAATATTTTTAATCTAATGTTAGAAGATCTGGTTTTTGTTAGGTATATCCAGTGTTGCAAAGCGCAGTTTGATAAAAATACAAACCATATCGCATGTTGTGGTATGATGTAAACGGTTTATGCGATTTGACGGTTTAAATATATATCCCCAATATTAATCAAATTAGCTTAATTCTAGAATTTACAATGCTAAGCTTCATATGTGAAGCTATGTAGATTCATGTTGCTTCAACACATTGTGCCTACCAAGCTATGTAGATATTACCATTTGCTCAACCATTTACATACACTTTCACATATAAACCTTATTAAGCCAACATTCTCTAAAGATATGCATATCATGAGTTATGTTTCAAAGTCTTAATGAGATTTTCATTCAAGCATCATATGTGGATTTAGATGAAGGAGCCGTTTACTAAACGCTTACCCGGTAATTACTTGCTGGGCGACTTTCCTTGCCGGATGAACATGACAAGGAGCAAGAATCTTACTCGGTAAGAACGATGATAAGAATGGAGAGTCTTACCCGGTATTCCGGTAAGTGAGGGTGACGACTCTTAATCCTAGTAAGTGCTTATCATGTAAATTGTTGCATAAGATACGTTTTGATGTACCACAATCTTACTCGATAAAATAAATGATACTGTTGACTCTTAATGATAAGCGTTTACCGGGTAAGCATTTAGGTAAACGGCCCCGAAGTTTCATATATGAAAATTCAAATTCTATTCATATTGAGTTTCACATAAACTCAATATGGATGGAAAAACTCTATTTGAAAACAAAATTTTAAAAAGGTACACTTTTTTTATTTATTTTTTATGGTAGGTTTGATTCCAATTTTGACCATATTTAATATATCTTTAGATTTCAAAATGGGTAATCATTTTAGACTTTTAGCTTTAAGAACAATGTTTTTATTAAATTATACTCATTTTTTCAAGAATAAATGTTTATAATGAAAAAAAAAATAGTTTAAAGATTAAATAATTATTATAGTTCTTGATTAATTAAATAATAATCCCGTCTTATTATTTGATCCAAATAATTTGATGGTTGAGGATTATTTGCGTTTTTTAGTCTTATTGTTATTTTTAAACCTTATTTAGGGACCGTTTATCAAACACTTATTTAATAAGTGTTTATTAGGTCACTTACTACCAAATGAATAAACTTTGATGGGCAGATTTTTTCTTTGATGTGGTGCGGTCAAAATGTGAAGATGGAGAGGTTTTATGATTTGTTGAATGAGAAGGGTGAAGGGTAAAAGAGGAATAGATGTGTGAATGCAAAAAACTTTACCTTTTTGGTTGACCGAATAAACCACAGTTGAACAACTATTTATGTCTGAGCATATAAACTTTATGGTAGTGTTTGGTATGCAGGTTGAACTGGACTGGACTGGATTGGACGGGACGGTACAGGACGGGACGGGACGGGACATGACTAATTTTATGTCCCATGTTTGGTACGACTAGGACATCACAGAACAAAATTGTTAAAATGACCATATTACCCTTAAATGTTGTTCAATATTATTTTATATCAAAAAAAATTCCAAACGAAAGGAATCAAGATCATTTTTATAGCATCAAAACGGGTTTCTGTGAAGAAATATTTGCTGAAATGCAAATTACGTTTTTGGAAGATCATATGATTTATGGGAACTGGTTTTTATTGATCTTTGTGTAATATTCGAAGAGAATGGAAGAAGAAGCATAAGAAACTACACGAAAACACAGTCTCTGTGGGTATTTTTGGAAATATATAATTAATTATTTTTTATAATAATTATATAATTAATTATTTTTTATAAATTGTGGAAGAGACGGGTCAATAAAGGAGGTTGTGGTAATTAGATTTTTTAATTGGAAACAAACGTAATATAGTCAATTAATATTTAGTCCCATATTGTTTCACCTATTTTGGTGGAATAAAAATCATTAAGTTTTGTCCCATGAAATTTAAAAATAGTCTCATCTTGTCCCATGTATTTTTTGTCCATGACATGCCAAACATGGGACTATTTTTTTTTCTCGTCCCGTCCCATGTAGTCTGCATACCAAACGCACCCATAGGCTATAACAACCCATACATATATATATATATATATATATATATATATATATATAATGATTTTGAAACTTTCCATATATAGAAAAGAAATGGAAAGAGATAAAATAAAAATGACATCTGTTATGTCAATAACACCGAAAGGATATTAAATGAATAGAATATCTATAGTATATTATAAAGCATTTGATAAAAACTATTAAAAATTATTTTTTATGCATGAAATACTGTTTATTGATTCATATTACTTAAAATTCAAGATTATAAGTAACTTGTGCATAAGTACAACTTATTAAAGCTTCATGTTTGAATTCGTATAACTAACTTCAAGTAAACTTAATCAAATAGAGGATAAACATTTCATTTTAATTATAAAAAAACTAAAATATAATTAGGATAATCATTGACTTCTAAAATAATACTTAATTATTATCTTTATAAAAAATTATATTATTAAACAAAAAATAAAAAAAATGAATTAAAGAAATACACAAAAAAAAGAACTTTTAAAT
>NC_037528.1:12560743-12652195 GCF_001531365.2 Cynara cardunculus var. scolymus | reverse complement strand
CAACTTTCAAAATCGTCATTTTGGGGAACCAACTTGCACCTCATTCATATTTTGGGGAACCAACTTGCAAAATAATTATAGAAAAATAGCTAAAATTCGTTTTTTCCAAAAATTAATGCAATAAAATCTATTTTTCATTTCAAATCTCTTTTTTTTAATTCAAATATCAAATTGAACATTTAAAACAAATCAAAATTACCACAATAAAAATTATTTTTTACTAATGCAAAAAAAAAATCAATTTAATTGAAAAAAAGCAATTTTTCCCTAATATTTGTTAAATTGATTTTTTTTTTCATTAGTAAAAAACAATTTTTATTGTTGTACTTTGGATTTTTTTTTTTAAATGTTCAATTGATATTTGAATTAAAAAAATGAGATTTGAAATGAAAAATATATTTTATTGCATTAATTTTTGGAAAAAAACGAATTTTAGTTATTTTTCTATAATTATTTTGCAAGTCCAAAATAAGAATCAGATGCAAGTTGGTTCTCCAAATAACGACTTTGAAAGTTGGTTGCTCAAAATAAAAATGAGACAAAAATTGGTTCCATTTTGATACAATTTTTCACATTTTAATTAGATTTTTAATTTTTAAAATAAAAATCCAACTTGTCACAAAAATGGAAGAAAATGGTAGTGAGATTATGGGCCAAAGCCCAACTGATATATTGATACGGGTGTTGTCCGTCCGTGCCCACGTGTATCTCCTGGTTGATCGTCGCGGTAAATAAGGCGGCAAAAGGCGAGGCAACACGCACTTCCCATGGAGCTCTTCTGCATTTGATCCACTCCCACCTTCTTTCCTCTTTCGCGCCATTCATCCGTTACTCTCCCTTTGCTCTCCAGCTTTATTACTCCACTACTAGTCGATCAAAACCCTAATAACCTCTCTTATCCATAGCCATGGCAGACGGTCACTTGTTCAACAACATCTCTCTTGTCGGCCGCGGCGGCACCGTAAGTTACCCTTTTCATATTCATGCCGTTTTTTTCTTTTTCTTTTTGGTGTTAAGTTTACTTAATTCTGTTCAAAACCCTAACTCTATTTTAAGGTGAAACAGTGACGGATATGTACGGTCCATAAATGTGTGTATTCTTTTCCGATCAATTAGGTAGAATTGTCTTTTTTTTTTTTTCTTGGGGTTTTCTTTCCTTTTCTCTTGGAATTTTGATATTTGTTGGTTCGAGGGTGCAGACCGCAAAATCGGCTTGTTTTACGCGGTCCATGTGTATTACTGTTTGTGCTATTTATATAGATCAATGTTAACTTGAATGGTGGACACCATACAGGATATGATAGTTGAACTGGAATGAAGTCGCAACGCAACAATTTTGATAAAATTGAGTATTTTGTTTATATACCTAAAAGCCTCATTTTATTTGTGCTCGAGTCTTGGAATTTAAGTGCACTTACGTGAACCTTAAAGCGTTTTAGGGTTTGCTTGCTTGCTTGCTTTGTTCGTTAGATTTTTGGTACTTAAAAGGAGTTAACTTTTAGTTGTTGGCTGGTGTCATATATGTTAAACTTTAAAGGAATAAATGTCTAAACCATCTATTTGTTTTATGCTTGCTGGGACAATGCAGAATCCAGGGCAACTTAGGGTTCATTCACGGGGTCTGCTATGGAAGAAACAAGGAGGCGGCAAGGCTGTGGAAGTGGACAAGGCTGATATTGTGCGAATAACTTGGATGAAGGTGCCACGAAGCAATCAGCTTGGTGTGCAGATTAAGGACGGTCTCAGATATAAATTCACTGGTTTCCGTGATCAGGTATATTTTTTATGCTCTCTCACTGCATTTTCTCTTTGAATGTACTTATTTCATTGACATGTAACAGTCTTCTAAACAGTTCGAGTTATCAAGTTCATACGTTGAGCATCTATTGCAGTGCTAAGAACCTTTTTGTTACCCGAGGCTTATGGGACATCCTGTTGGTTATCATTTGCTATGAGGGAGCATGTCATTAAGATTTTTCACATGCTTAATCTATGCCGATAAAGTTCAGTACTTGTGGGCAATGAACCTCAAAGTATTTGCGGTCTTAGAATTTTTAGTGATTGGATCATCTTAAGCTTAAACGATCTCGTCATGTTTGTTCAATTTATACTGCTTAGTCATGCTTTACATTGCTTTCTGGGAAAATCTTATCTTTAACTAGTGTTACAAGTTCTGAATATATAAATGCAATTTAAGAAAGACATCTACTACCTGTTATCTTATCACCTAAGCAGTAAGCGCACCCAAGAAGGGCGCCTCTTCTGACTTCCCATCATTTTTGCTTCCAGTTCCAGTCTTTTCAGGGTTGCAAACTCAATTACGAGTTTGTGCTTGTTGCAGGAATTAACAGAGACAAAAATAGTTGTGAATTGTTTGTTTATGAAAAAATCTTGACAGAAGTCTGTTGAGTTGCTCTATTTCATTGTTTCATGAAGATCTATATGTAAAAGATCTATTCTGAAGTCACTTTGTTCTGTTCTGTTGCTCTGATTGCAGGATGTGTCTAGCCTGACCAATTTCTTCCAGAACTCTTGTGGCATAGCGCCAGAAGAGAAGCAGCTTTCAGTTAGTGGAAAGAACTGGGGAGAACTCGATATAAATGGTTGGTCATCTTTTCAGAGCTTTTTGTGTGTTATTGTGAGTTTAGTGCTAAGCTTGTTATCACTGTAGATTGTATTTTTATCCTGTGGTTGAATGTTTAGGATAAGGAGAAAATTTTGCATGGACAACTGAAATGAACTATAATTTTTTTTTCTGTTGTTCTAGCATCTTATAATACCAGACATAATGTTTCATGAGTGCATTTGGTGGTGGCGAACACAAAATCACTTGTATCCAATCATTTTAGACACATTCATGTGGTTGTGGTTATTATCGTGTGGGCCTAGTTGATCCTCTCAGTGCTTTTTTCGTTTCAAAGTTTCACATGTTTTTCTATTGGATGTTGCTCAGGTAATATGCTTTCTTTTATTGTTGGTTCGAAGCAAGCGTTTGAAGTGTCTTTAGCTGATGTCTCCCAGACACAGCTTCAAGGAAAGAATGATGTTATCCTGGAGTTCCACGTGGATGACACAACTGGTGCAAATGAGGTCTCTTAACTTCTCTTTTTTTCATTGTTCTGTAGATTTTTCTACTTATTATGCTTCCTTATGCTTTCTAAACTTGAAGGTCTTTGGAGTTCTAAACTTGGAGTCTTGTTTTCTTAAGCTATTTATTGTCAATGCAGAAAGATTCTTTGATGGAAATGAGTTTCCACATTCCCAATTCTAACACTCAGTTTGTTGGGGATGAAAATTGTCCTCCTGCACAAGTAAGTTGCCCGAATTTATTCATTACTGCATTTGTAGTTATGTGTTGTATTTTCTAATCTCTTTGTTACATTATATCAGGTTTTCCGACAGACGATAACAAATATTGCGGATGTTGGGGCTGGAGGTGAGGAAGCTGTTGTCACGTTTGAGACCATCACAATTCTTACTCCAAGGTAGGGTATCTGCTTGCTTGTGTCGACGGGTGTTTTTTTTGGCTCTTTTTTCAAGGAATGTAATGGAAGTCACTTCTTATTCTAGGGGCCGATACAATGTTGAACTTCACCTTTCGTTTCTGCGGCTTCAAGGGCAAGCCACTGACTTCAAAATTCAGTACAGCAGCATAGTTCGTGTTTTTGTGTTGCCTAAGGTTTTTTTTTGATCTCTCTCACAAGACACAGAATTGTTTCGAGTCATGACATTACATGTAGCTATTGGTTAATTCAGTTGCTTGATAACTGACTAATGCATTTCTCTTTCTATAGAAGACAATGTGTTTAGTTATTGCTGCTTGACCACTTGCTTCCAGCAATCAGACATATTGAATTATTTCAAATCCCTCTTTGCTTATCAGTCTAATCAACCTCAGACACTTGTTGATTTTTTTTTCGTATCCCTCTTTGCTTATGCAGTCTAATCAACCTCATACCTTTGTTGTTGTTACTCTGGATCCTCCTATCCGAAAAGGTCAAACCTTGTATCCACATATTGTGATGCAGGTACCATTGCTATGCTGTGTTTCCAATTATTCTCACAACTCTGTCCTGCATAGGATGTTCATTTGATGTCCTGTTTGTTTGTGTTGGTGCAGTTTGAAACCGATTATGTGGTGGAGAGCACTTTGATGATGAATGAGGAATTGTATGCTACCAAATACAAAGACAAGTTAGAACCATCATATAAGGTAATAATTGTTAACAGGTCTTGTATTTAAGCTACTGTTGTAGAATCAGCTTACTGTCTGAATGATGATAACATGTGTGAAAGGGTTTCTGTTAGTTTTTGAGTGCAAGTCTGAATGGATTCTTTTTTTATTAGTTTTTACAATGTACATGCTTTAACAGGGTCTTATTCATGAAGTGTTCACGATGATCTTGCGGGGCTTGTCTGGTACAAAGCTCACCAGACCTGGGAAGTTCCGTAGTTGTCAGGATGGTTATGCGGTGAAGTCTTCATTAAAAGCTGAAGATGGTGTCCTTTATCCTCTTGAGAAGAGCTTTTTCTTCTTACCAAAACCTCCTACACTTGTTCTTCATGATGAGGTATGATGCTAGTTTATGTGGTTCATGTGTGAAGCCATGAATCAGGTTCTAGTTGAACCTGGTAGGCATATAACACTACCAAATGGATTGATTCATTTTGTTTATAGATTGACTATGTGGAATTTGAGAGGCATGCTGCTGGAGGATCAAACATGCATTACTTTGATCTTCTTATCAGACTCAAGACAGAGCAGGAGCATCTTTTCCGAAACATTCAGAGAAATGAATACCATAACCTGTTTGATTTTATTAGGTGAGTGAACGGATTATTTTGTTGAGATTGCTAATGTGGATGACTGATATTATTCTGTTAATGCAGTTCAAAGGGTCTAAAAATCATGAACCTGGGAGGTGGTGTCCAAACTACAGATGGCGTTGCAGCTGTTCTGCGGGATGAGGAGGATGATGCTGTTGACCCTCACCTCGAACGAATAAAGAATGAAGCTGGTGGAGAAGAGAGTGATGAGGAGGTAAGCCTCTCAATCTTTTTTCATCTGCTTGGCTTAACCAGTGCAAAAAGCTTTGTCTATGATATCTATACCGTGGATTGTTAGTTACTTGGTTCTTGCACCCTCTCTCATTCAATTTGTGACCTTTTTGTAAGTATATAATTCTATATGGCAAAACTCGTACACTCCTCACCTCTGATGAGGCCTGAACCCTTGACCTCCGGGGAGGGTGGACCCTACCGGTAACCCATATACCGCTGGGCCAATGATCCTTGTGGTAGTGCTAACACCTTTTCTCTCCCTTATCTTTGACACTGAAATATTATGATGACAGGATGAGGATTTTGTTGCCGACAAGGAGGATGATGGCTCACCTACCGATGATTCTGGGGGAGATGACTCAGATAGTGCGAGTGATGGGGAAAAGGAGGTAATTGATCAAAATAAATTATGCCTTCCCTCGAATGATATTTTCTAGAAATCAGAACCATTTATACACTGTTGATAACAGAGAATTCCCAAAAAGGAAACCAAGAAGGAAGCTATTGCATCTAAAACATCTTCTACTAAGAAGAGAGGCAAAGGTGGCGATGATGATAGTTTAAAGAAAAAGAAACAGAAGAAGAAAAAGGATCCAAATGCACCAAAGAGAGCAATGAGTGGCTTCATGTTCTTCTCACAGCTAGAACGAGAGGTTAGTTAAATTAACATTTCATATTACCAGCTTTTTGTTATAATCATTATATATTATATTATTGCTGTCATCATCATTATATTTTTTCATTTGAGGAAGAAAACTTATCCCGTTAAAATGTCTGTTTGGAGGTTCTGGTTTAAGGCTACGAGTGCTTGTAAATGATGGTTGGTGAACCATATATTTCTCTTATTGGTAGTTCTGCAAATGGGTTAATTGTCGCTAGCCTTGTATATTACTCCCCCCGTCCTAAAATAGATGTCCACAATTTCAAAGGCACACATTTCTAGGAATGCGTAATTATTATACTTTAATTAACTAAATGACAATTTTACCATCAAGATAAGGAAGTAAAGAATTTCCCATCTCACTATTAATGATAGAATTGGAAGTAGATTTTGAAAATGGACGTTTTTTTGGGGGACAAACTGAAATAGAAATGTGGACACCTGCATTGGGACGGAGGGAGTACAATTTTGTGTTTATGCTGCTGCCTGCAAATTATTACCTTATGTTAACTTGATAATTGCAACATTAGAAAGATTATGTTGTTGATGGGTGTTATGTTTGCTACTACTTAAGAATGTGAAGAAGGACATCCCGGGTATTGCATTTAAAGAAATCGGGAGGGTTCTTGGAGAGCGATGGAATAAATTGTCAGGTTTGTAAGCAACGCGTTACACTTAGTTAAGCTTTGTTGTGATAAAATAAAATGTATATTCTGATTCTACTTGCTGCTGCTGGTTTACTTAAACAGCGGAAGAGAAGGCGCCATATGAAGCAAGAGCTCAGGCAGACAAGAAGAGGTATCAAAGTGAAATCAGTGACTACAAGAACCCACAACCCGCCACCACCAATTTGGTGGACGAATCCGACAGTAATTAGAACATGTTCCATGAGGGTATGCTATGGTAGTTTTATACTTGATTAGTGGTTATAAAACCCAAAATAAGTATGTAGTAGGAGGTTATTTTGGGTATAAATTTATGTGGTCAAAATTATTTGTGTTTGTGCTATGTTAGCATAATATTCGTATTTATAAACTTAGATATTGTTATGTTAATTTCCCAATGTAGCAATTTTTACTCGTTAGGATTACTTTCATGGAAGAGAAGGCTCGGGTGATATGCATCGTGATTACGATGACTTTGATCCAAATATCACTGTTTAAAGATATCGCATACGAAATAAATGTCGTATATATATTTTTTTGGTAAGGGTCTGTGTTTGTTTGTTTACGGTCGAAACATGATATTAATGTAAGTGGTAAGGGTCTGTGTTTGTTTGTTTACGGTCGAAACACGATATTGATGTCATAACATAGCCAATCAAGCAGGATGAAGTATGGTGCAACACAGAAGAATACATGTTACAAAGATTTCACACCTTGTATTTCATTACCTATTAAACGTGTTTGTAATAAATTGATATACTTTTTTTCGCAGAAGAAGGGCTCAATTATTGTTTGCTTATAAGTATGTAACTCTTTAGCTTTTGACGTGTAGCTTAGTTGGTAAAAAGGTGGGAGACTTTGCTTAAATTCCCTGGGTTCGATCTCAGGCCCCATGTTAGCCTCAGACGTTGAGTGAGCCAAAAAATGTCCCTCACATTGATGTCCTTAAAGACGGGTTTTGTGTGGAGGAGGAGTTGCCGGTAATCAACTTTTAGTCCAAATATGCAACT
The DNA here is from genome assembly GCF_001531365.2 of Cynara cardunculus var. scolymus. NCBI lineage: Eukaryota > Viridiplantae > Streptophyta > Magnoliopsida > Asterales > Asteraceae > Cynara > Cynara cardunculus. The sequence continues at coordinate 12,644,798 of NC_037528.1, read as the reverse complement.
TTTATATGATGTTGTGAAGGGTCTGAACCACGTACTAGCATAATCACCACCTTCACTTATTTATCGGGTAATATGCTTCGCCATCAACAGGTATTGTAGGTAAACGTCTTTCACCTGGTGAATCCGGTAAGCGCGTAACGGGTTTTCAATTACCGGGTAAGATCAAACTCTTATCAAATAAGATTTTCGGTCATTGTCATGCTTATCCGGTAAATGACTATCCCAACTCTAATCGTATAAACACTAGATAGACAACTTGTCATGTCCAGTCTTATCCGGTCATGTAAATGAAGCTTATTTTAGAAATCAAGATTACAAATGTACCGGAAAAGCGAAAAGAGATAACTAGATGTTATACATGTAACATGTGCGCATGACGTTTATTTGGTATAGACCCTTTAAATGCGATACCGAGACATTATGATTCACATAACAAGGTGCCAAGTACATGGGAAGAAAATAATCGTAGATAATGACGAAGTCCATCAATTGGGATCCCATTAAAAGCGATTGGTCATTGCTCTTTTGAATACATCATCAATCAGATTGGTCATAACCTGTGTTGCAAATGCGATCATAACAAACATATTGATAAGAACCTTACTTTCGCATAAGTTGTAATATAATTGATCTTGTTTAATTTAGTAAAATCCAGAAACCCTTAAAAATTTAAATCTACAAGCTAATCTGAATTCCTAAAATGATCAAAACTTGCATATATTCTTAAAGACTATAATCCCTCCTTACAAAAGTGATCCATCAACAAGCTCAACAGGAGAATCCCACCCTGCAATGGAGGCTGGCATCGGTATGGCAAATCGGGTACACACCCTCTGCTGGAATCAACTGTATGTTTTAGTCCAACTCGGGTTTCCCGACTGCCGGAGAAGTTCTCCGTTTGGCATCAATTCTCCATTCGGATTCTAGAACTTGTTTACTTTCTCTGCATGCACCATCAACAGTAGAGGTTTCCGTGGCTGAGACTGTCGCCACCTCGATATAGAATTGCTATTCTGTTTAGTCATTGTAGACCACAGATTTTTCAATGCTACAAAAGTTGTTATAGGCTTATTCTTTATTGTTGGGCTAAACAATGGGATGAGATGTTCTGTTTGGACTTCATTACGAAAATGAGAGAGTAAGCACAGGTGATGACTCGTGGTGGTAAACGCTTACCCGGTAAAGATTTTGTAAACACCCCCTTAGTTGGGAGTCATCATTGCTAACAAGTTGTCTTCTCTAAATAATCTATCCTCGTACCTCTTCATTGCTAACAAGTTACCTTCTGGTAATCTTCAACTTGGATCCAAATGTTTTAGTTTTTATGTCCATATTTTATTTTATTTCTTTCTAGTAAGATACTTCAATCCAGCTGAAATCTCGTAAACCAGACAAAGACTGGTCCAATGCATTTCCAAAATGGAAAACAGGTAAGAGTCAGGCCCATCTGGCACAACCCAGACAGAATCTTGGACTTCATATATACTAATATAACACCTTTTTTTTAAGTATGTTATATTTATATACGAAAAATACTCACAAACATTGGTGATCTTTGAACCCTTGATGAAGGCGTTGATCTACCGGTAACCCAAATACTACTGGACAAATGACCTTTTGGTAGAGAGAGGCATTTTGTAGGAACTTTTCTGGCAAAATATAACACCATAAAAAGCAAAATCCCAACAACACTTATTCTAACACTTTTGACCATTTGAAGCAAAAATTCTGCCTTCATGTACTTACTGTTTAACTTACTTCGCTTGCAATTCATATCTTTATTCCTCCCTGCTGTGTTTCTGAACCACATCTGAAAAGAAAGATCAGAAAAGTAATTCCTAATCAGACAAACAGAGGAATTATATATTAGTATTAGCAAGATATCCTTTTCAAGTTAACCCAGGTGCCACATAAAGGTTATGTTATAATCATATTTATACATGAATTCAGAACACCGAAAGCCGTAAACTTGATGCTTACATGTGACATATGGCCAATCTATAAAGATAACCCTACTGAACTAGATTTTAAAATGACACAGTAGTCCCCACTTGTGCCAAAAAGAATCATAAACTAATGGGCAAACTGCACGACCATAAACAGGAATCAAACTTTTGACTAACTGCATTACTAGCTAATCCCAACTTTAAATGAATATAGAAGTCTTTAGTTGATGTATGTAGAGCCATACCCATTTAAAAGATTGGTTGCCTTTATGATTCTTTTGACTATATCATAGAGAAAGACAACATTTTGCATTATTTAGCGGAAGCCTGTTCTGGGTATAGGCTGAATGAACAAACAAGAAAGCTTCTCTTGGAAGATGCAATACTACCTTTTCTTGATTATGATTAAACAAGGCAACCAAGAAAGCATAAAGATCCCCCTCACGGATGGTTATATCATAAACAATTGTAAAATCTAACAACAACCCGAGATTACCAACTATGATTTCCCTAAATGATGCTTATCATATTCTGGCAGCTACAATTCCGTTGTATGTTGCCATGATCTTGGCTTACATTTCTGTAAAATGGTTGAAGCTCTTCAATCCAGACCAATGCTCGGGCATAAACAAATTCGTGGCTAAATTTTCAATTCCTTTGTTATCCTTCCAAGTAATTTCTAAAAGCAATCCCTACAAAATGAACCTCAAGCTAATTTATGCGGATGTTCTTCAGAAAGTCATTGTGTTAGTGGGGGCAGCTATAATCACTAAAGTTCGATCCAATGGACACCTAAACTGGATCATAACAGGTTTTTCTCTGTCAACATTACCCAACACTTTGATCCTGGGGATCCCACTATTAAAGTCGATGTATGGAGATGAAGCAGATGTGCTTCTTGCGCAGATAATTGCACTACAGAGCCTAATTTGGTACAACTTATTATTGTTTCTGTTTGAGCTCTCAAATGCAAGAGATGCTCACATGATACAATTGTCAGCAGCCACAGGTATGTATTTTAAATGTTGAATTCTAACCTCACATACAGTTATAATGAGTTATACAATAAGTTGTATGAACACCTATATTTAAAGCACTCCAATCTATATTTAAGGATGTATCTAGTTGATGAATGATGGCATATATTGGAGCATTCACGTTCTTAAGTTCCCTTCTATGATTTTGAATTTTCGATTGAACATTTAATCACAACAGAAGATAGTCAATCTGCTTTCTGAAAGAACTTCTATTAATCGTACCGTTTAAGACAATAATTAAATCTTGGAATGCAAATTGATCTTCTATGACAAGTACTTGCAGTGTCATAACTCAACCTTACGTAACTTGGTCACATGATGTTGTGTTGTTTTTTAGTCTTGTTAGTGTCCTCACATCATCCATTCACCTTTTGACTCAAGGGGATTCAGAAGCCCGGCAAGAAGCACAAGGAATAGACAAAAGGGAGGAAACAAATTCCAGAACTCTCAGAAGAACAAAAATAATGCTGCTTCTGTTAACTGTTGGGAAGAAGCTTCTAATGAATCCAAATTCATATGCAACCATAGCAGGCCTTGCATGGGCAAGCATTAGCTTCAGGTAAGTGGCACAGGTATATATAAATCACAAAGATAATGAGAAAAAAACTAGGAGCATGACCTTTTGGTCCTGACTGCACTTAATCTAAGAATTGAAACTAATGCAGGTGCAACATAAAATTGCCAAAGGTTGTTGAAAATTCAATATCTATATTATCCGATGGAGGACTTGGAATGGCAATGTTCAGCCTAGGTAACAACATAAGATATTTAGTTATTTTCTAGCAAGTTCTGAGAATATAAAAAATTGAAACTAAAGAGCATAAACTTCCCTAACTTGTATTACTTGATAGGTCTGTTCATGGCATCACAGGCAAACATAGTAGCATGTGGTAAACGATTGGCGTTATTGGCCATGGTCTTAAAGTTCATTGTTGGGCCTGTAATGGTGGTGCCCTCCATTGTTTTTGGATTAAAGGGTGTACCATTCAAAATTGCAGTTATACAGGTATTACCATGCTTTTATTATTATTGTTATTATACCAACAATATAAATATTAACAGACTAATAAATTACTATTTGGTCCAGGCAGCTCTTCCACAAGGAATTGTCCCTTTCGTATTTGCCAACGAGTATAATGTTCACCCAGATATATTGAGCACCGGGTATTAATATTTAATACTGTTGCTTATTTCCACAAGTAAACATCAATGAACAACGTAACAATTGACTTATTCTGATTGCAGGATAACAGTTGGCTTACTAGTCGCATTGCCCATTGCACTGGTCTACTACTTATTGCTGGGATTGTAGGCAATGCACAGAAGACAATAAGTGAAAGAAAGTTGTGCATTTTGCTTGTGAAATTCTTTTAACACCCTAACAGAAAGTGTTTGGCATGTGTGAATGATAGCCAAATAGAACCAGATGGGAGACTTCGATACAAGCTAGGGTATCGTACATAGATGATCAAATATGAGACTGGATTAGTTCAAGCAAATGATCGAACAACTAGGTGGCATACCAAGATCTTCAAGCCTGTGCAATAAGAACATATCAGCATGGCATCCTCATTATTCTAGGAACCTTCATTTGTATGTAAACTCCTTTTTTAGTAGACACAGGTAAGTTGTAAATAACAAATCTGTTAAGTTCAATCTTTTGTGCTAATGATCCATAGATTTGCAATATGATATTGAAATTTCATGCCATCTCCATACACCAATCTACAAGTCAGTTGTTGGATTAACTTGGTATATGAACCTATTCTGAATATGCTAGCAATCATGTTGAGTGGTTTATATTTGATCTGTGGAAAACAACGACAAAAGCAACTTGTTCTGAAGGAATGAAGATGAATACTAGATTAAATTTATCTGGAATCCATACCATTTCTTAGATGAATGCACTTGTAAACAGAAACAAGATAAGAGAACCCTGTTCCTCAAAAAAAGCCCATGTTTGGCTGTTGAGTGTCAAACTTTTCTTAGCACTTAGCAGACAAGATCGAACAAAGAAAGAAACACACTACCATCTAGTGACGGATCAACACCAAAAACCATTTGGTGTAAGAGATTCCATATGTAAAATTAGATACATATTCACGTTAAAATTAAGTGGAAAATTAGGCATTATGCCTTCAACCATAATTCCAACAAAATAGATACAAAAGTAGCTTTACGAATCGTATCTTCTTCTCGATGTTCAAGAACAATCAGAAAACGTCTTGCACAATATATATTCAATTCAATGGCCAAAATTGCGGTCTTAAAATAGAAAATTGACGGTTCAATTGATTATTTGGAACATGAATTTGGAATTACATACTCAAATAAGCTCTCGTAACTCTTTTTAAGTACCTGTATCAGTGGTTAAGATGATTTCTGTACGGCGCCGGTCCACCGTCTGTCCGACGGTTGCTGCTCGCCATGTTGCTTGGTTTTTTGAGTAAATTTCGTTTTTGGTCCCTGCTTTTTAATGATTTTACCGATTAGGTTCCTAAAGTTTTTTTTATTGCAAATTTGTATCCATGGTATGCATTTTTGCTCTTTGTTTGCCCCTTCCACTAAACAACGTTAATTCCATCCATTTGAATTGTAAATCCGAATTGCATGAATACAAGCTTGAAATGCATCTAAGGAAAAAAAAGACCTAAATTAATTGACATCCCCCCAAACTCCCTACTGGATTCCTCATCTTCGACTTCCCTTCCTCATCTACGTCTCGTTTCTCCTTAATCGTCTTTGTTTAAATAATGTTTCATAGAGTCTGATCTTACCTTTGATGGACAGACAAATGAGATAACAAAAGTTAAAAAGGCATAAACCAACTTCTTAAATCCACATGTAATAACAGAAACAAGATCTCAAAAAACTTGCAAGGAGATGTTAATTTTTGTTGTAAATTCCATCTTAATCTTTGCCTTCGATTTATGTTTTGTATGGGAAATGAATGATTTGTCCTTGAGAAAAACGCAATCCATCTTGATGAGGTGAGGGTCTTAAAGAGTACAAATGAGGGGTATATTTGCGTATTGGGTCCTGTTTGTTCCAAACCAGACAAATGTTTCAAATCCTATAAGCCAATTATGAGAATTGATATTGTGTATTTGAAACTTTTAGATGGTTATGAAATCAGTTTTTGATGTGGTTGGCAGTAAATTTCAAGACCGTTTAATTCACATTGTTGACTATCTGCATGGACATATGAGATTGGTTTATATAACTCTTGGTTTGTATTTGATTTTTAGGGAAATAACCAAATGGGAACCACAAAAATCTATCAAAATAACTTTTTACATGATTTTTTTTTCATTAAATACTATGATTTAACGTATTGGTTCACATATGTTTGTGTTTATATTGTGAAAAAAATACATGTGAAATCATTACATTACAAAAAAAATATATGTGAAACAATAACTTAAACCTTAAACGTAGATAAAAATAAATTTCATATGGAACAATAAGTTAAAATCGATTCTCATGGATACATAACCTTTCTATGGTTTTTACAGGTTCATAACGGATTCTTTTTCAAAATAACCATTAATTAGAAGGACTAAAACCAAACATTTTCATATGCACGATGTTTTTTTTTAATAAAAAAATACAGGAATGTAGGGGCCGTTTACTAAACACTTACCTTACCCGGTAAATGTTTAGCGGGTAATTTTTTTTACCGGATGAACATGACAAATGTCAAAAATCTTACCCGGTAAGTGTTTAGCGGAAAATTTTTCTTACCGGATGAACATGACAAATGTCAAAAATCTTACCCGGTAAAAGTAACGATAAATATGGAAAGTCTTACTCGATAAGTGAGTGTGATGACGCTTACCCAGATATGTGCTTACCGGGTAAATTGTTGCATACGGTACCATTTTGATGTACTACAATCTTATCCGGTAAAATCGTATATGTTATTAGACTCATAATGTTAAGCGCTTACCGGGTAAGCATTTAAGTAGACGTCCTCTTATTTAAAATCATATATGTTATTTTAAGCAATTATTTCAAGTGTTGCAAAAATTATAATAAGAGATGGAAAATTTTCTTCCTTATAAATTACTTGAATGATACTTGAATTATCCAGCAAGATACATCTTGATTTTAATGTTTTATTTTATTTATTTTTGTCTCAGTCAATGTTATAATACAATTTTATGTAGTTTTAAGAAATCGATTTTTTTTTTTTTTTTGAATAAAATATAAATACGGATATATTATAAAAACTAGAAAAAAAATATTGATATTAGTATTAAACTAACTATTAATTTTTTTTATATATTTTCTTAATTTATTTTTTAATAATATATTTGAAATAAAATGTTTATACTTTATTTGATTATGTTTATGAGCAGTTAGTTATACGAATTCAAACATGAAACCTTAATAAATTATATCTATGTACAATTTATTTGTAATTATAAATTTTTAATAATATATAACAATAAATAATACTTTATACATATTTTATCAAATACTTAATCTATACTATCTTATTAACCAAATTTAGAAAAATGTCTTAAAGTCTTAAAATATTAAATGACCAAAATACCCTTTATATTACCCTTACTCATTTTTTCACCCTCTCATCTCCTCACATACCCCCACCCTCTCACACGGTTTTTTTAAAATTATAATTTTAAATTTACACTTTATACCCCTATAATTAGTTAATTAATTTACTTTACATCTTTTACTTTTAAATATTTTATTTTAAACCTTTATCAAATTAACATACATAATCGTATATCAATTAAAACATGTTTAAAAAATACATTTTTATTTTAACAAGTTATACCATTATAATCGTCTCGTTAATACCTTCGAAATGAGTTCAATATTGAATGATTTTTGATTTAATTATATTATTATATATTATATATACTGTAAAAAAATATTTTTAATATTTATGATTTATACTTTTATAGTTATTTATTTATATATATACTATATATTTTGGGGTTAGGCTGTCCAAATTGCACTGTATAATATGTTTTGAATTAATATGTTCTTGGGTTTTTTTGAAATATATATATATATATATATACATGTATTAATTCAATCTTAATATGAGTTTTTGGACAAGAAAGAGGGTAAACAGTTGAAATTTCATTCTAAAACCCATCTTTTTTGTTCTTTTTATGGCTTATGATCTGTCAAATTTGTAGTTTTTATATTGGTTTTGAGTGTTTATCTTAAATTTCTTTGCTCTTGGTGTAAATCGAACACATTTGTGGAGTCGTTTAAATATGTTGGATTTTAAATATATTGGATTTTAAACTGTCATACAATTTTTTTCATCGATGGTCTGTAATTGGAACCATAACTCTTATTTATTCAAATTGTATTAATATGTAAAGACCACGTGTAACCTATATCATCGTATCTTATCTTATAAAACTAGTGGAACTTCAAAATCGTTAAAATTCATGGCTCCCACCGCATTGTACGAATACACAACTAGTAATATAATATAGATATAGATAACAACAAAATGCATTTTCTTCTGAAATTTTTGCACCTCACCCTCACCCTCACCATCTTCTCATTCTTTTATCTTCAAAAATAAAAGCACTACCAAATTAGAATAAATCCACGTGTACCGTAGACTTCCTATATTCGGAATCAATTCCCTAGGCCATTCCAAATCTACGGCCACAAAAGCATCTCAACACCGCTCTCTCGAATCCAACGGTTCTCGCTCAACCAAAGCACACCTAAAGAATCACAACTCTCAAGAAAAAAACCGACGTCTATTAAAAATCTTTTTAGCAATTCCTTTGTCCAGAGCCTTAATCTAATTATTTACTTGTATCGCGTGCATTTAAAGTTGTACATTGAATTCGGTTGAGCCATTTCAGGTCTGGAAAAAGGCTTACCTTTTCCATTTCCCCAATTCATATAGCTTAGCGTTGTTTGTCCGGTGTTCTTTCAAGCTCCCCCTATCTCTCTTGCAGTTTGATACTCTGTTTCTTGTTTTGGATCTCCATTTTTAAGCCAGAAATCATGGTTAAAGGTCCAGGACTTTACACCGAGATCGGCAAAAAAACCAGAGGTTCGTTTTGTCTCGACATATATACGAGATTGTGCAGTTTGATATGTGTTTGTTTTTTTGTGCATGTGTGATTATGTATATAAGATTGTAATTCGATATATGTGTGTATCTGAACGTATAAGTGTGTTTTTGTGTTGGAATTTGGATCATAAGTTGTTAATTTCGAATCTGTTTCTTTGTGTATGCAGATCTTCTATACAAGGATTACCAGGGGGACCATAAGTTCACTATCACGACCTATTCACCTACTGGAGTTGTGAGTTACATTTCCACTTTTCTGTATTTGTCGATCTGTTGACCGTTTTATGTTTCGACATTGTTACAAGAACTTCAGTATGTCATCGTGTGTGAATGTATTTGTTGTTTATGTCTTTATCAAGGTCTATATTGCTAATAGACGGCCATCCATGCTTTTGTGAGAGATGACTGATTATATATTAGTTCTTTTTTTGGAGAAGTGGAAGTTGATAGGCGTTTGTTCACATTTTCAGAACCAACAGTTCTGTATTGCTGTCCGTAACATGTGTAGGAAGTCTTATGTTGTGATGGGACATTGTAATTGTAAACTAATGAACATTGTTTATTTCGCAATTCAGGATATCTGATCGTGAGTCATTGCACCCATCCACGCCTGTTTTGAGAAGAAAGTCCAAAGGATTTTGTTTTGATATCAGTGAATATTATGAATAGATGATTGATGATGTTTGAACAAGCCCTAGATTCCAAAGTAGATTGTCTAGTGCTTTTGAGCTTACTTAATTACACTATTTTGTTCATTTTCTGATGTGCCTGAAGTAGTTGGTGGATGCCAGTAGACCATAATTATATGACCTAATCCTAATGACAGGTGAAGATGTTAGAAACTAGGTAGCGCCCCCATTGGTGTTGTTTATTTGTAGTAAGCTGGTTGAAATTCCATTTCCCCCTTCCCATCGTGCTGCTCTTTAGATATGACTCTGTTGTGAACTTGTAATTTACATTGAGATTTGAGAATGGTATGGCATTGGCGTACTCCTTAAAACATTTTATTTTTGTTTCTAGACTAATGTGTGTATATATTTGAGCTGGTTTCGTATGGTTTACATGCCACCTTCTTGTGTTCTCTTGATTTTGAATGGCTCTTATTGTCTTGGTTCCAATTTCTTTTATAGCATCAAGTAGTTTTACCAAACAAACCCAACGAGTCCCACGTGGAGCAGGGTTTGGGGAGGGTAAGATATACACAAGCCTTACCTCTATCCCGAGTAGTAGAGGTTGTTTCTGTAAAGACCCCTGACTTGTAAAAAGTTTTTGAAAATATAATTTTGCAAGAAACTTTTGGTTATAATAGTTGGACAAAAGTTTGAAAGAAAGGAAAGATGTAAAAAGTAAATGCTAGAAAAGCAAGTTCTGGAAGTCGAAGAAAAAGGAACAGGAAAACTAAAGCACGCAAGGACTTAAAGGCATACTAGAAGGTACTAAACCACTTAACAAACTAAGAAAGAAGTAGCTGCCGACTCCATAAACCCTCCCCCAAAGTACGACTCTGCTACCTAGCTGACCATGCTACTATGTTGATACCTACCGTTAAATCCTCTAAACCCACCACCATCCACCAATCCGCCCCTTCTCCTGCCCCATTAACCACAAGTCCTTGTACACAATTTGCTACCTTTGTCCTGTGTCTCCACGAACTTCTATTTGAATCGTGTCTTCCGAAATGTCTAAAGCCGTTATGTCTAGTCTTAGTTGTTAGTTTCACGTATGCCTTGGTCTGCCCCTGCTCACACTCTCAACCTTGATGCTCTCCACCCTCCTCACGATGCCGAGAGCTGTGTCCTATGAACGTGCTGAAACTACCGTAGGCTTCTCTCTCTCTCTCTCTTATTTTATCCGTGATGGGTGCTACACTCAATTCAGCTTGAAAGACCTCGTTCGGCATCTTGTGTAGCATGATCTGGCCACCTGTCCATCTGAGCATCCTCATTTCAACCACCCCCATCTTCCACTCATGTGCCTTCTTTGTTGTTCAGCATTGTGCGCTATACAACGAAGTTGGTTTGATGGCTACCCTGGAGAATTTGCCTTTAGTCTTAGCGGGACTTTCTTGTTACACAACAATCTCGTGACCACCCTCCATTTTAATCAACCTACCTTTACGAGCAACATCATCCTCGATCTCTCCCTTGTTCTGAATCATAGAGCCTAGATACTTGAACATCATATTGCCCAAATGGCAAAGACATGACACCACCATGTTGTAAAGGTTTAGCAAGTATAATACTGATTAGCTACTGTTTGAAGGTTCTCATCAGTGGATCTTAGTATCACAATTAGTGAACTGTGACCACAAATTATGTTCTTCTATACAACTTCGGGTGAGGGCATTGTCCATTTGTGATGTTAGTCTGCGAAATGCACCCAAGTTTATATGTTTAGCTGTTTACATCCATGCTCCATCAGATGTGAGCACACCGAGATATGTTGTGAATGCTATTCTGTGAAGTCTATTGCTTTAGTTTGACATATATCTAGAAATAGAAATTGTTGGGATAAATCCCTAATTCAGATGCTGTAGATCCAGCAACTTGTGGTCTTCAGTATTCTATAGTTGATGTTGTTTGCATATACTCACATTCTTGATTCCACCATGTAGGCGATCACATCATCTGGCACGAAGAAAGGTGAACTATTCCTTGCCGATGTCAACACACAATTAAAGAGGAACAATATTACTACTGATGTCAAAGTGGACACCAACTCCAATGTATGACGCTCCTTCCCTTTTTTTTGTTTAATTTAGCATTTCTCTTCTATTTTCTGGCTGGAATGCAATGCCGGGGCATGATTATGGTAGTTTAATGGCAATCTGAAGTCCACATACTGGTTTATGGGTTGAAGCCCACAAGAAGGTGACCATGTGCTTGTGAGAACATTTAAGTTAAACCTCCTTTTTAGTCAAGTCATTTTGATTCCAATTGTAGTCCATGTCCCACGAACACCTCCCCGCTTCCTCAGGTGAATGTGGGTCATGCAAGAGGTTGCATAAAGCATTTGAGTTATTACATTCCTCACCTTTTGTGTACACTGTTCACTGCTCTGATTTTTTAATAGCTGATGTGAATTTTAGTACTTTACTGCTTGGTCTAAATATTTAACTGAATTATTTGCAACGTTCCTAGCTCTCCACAACTATCACAGTTGATGAACCTGCACCTGGGCTAAAGGCAATACTTAGCTTCAAAGTTCCTGATCAAAGGTCTGGCAAGGTATACAATCACTCTTTCTGCTTGAGAGACCACAGATCTATTTTGCAACTGAAGCTGCATATTTTTTCATTTGATGAATTTTCAAAGGTTTTATGATGGCCCTGATTGTCTTTAATTCTACCAGCTCGAACTTCAATACTTGCATGACTATGCTGGAATCTGCACAAGTATTGGGTTGACTGCAAACCCCATTGTGAACTTCTCTGGTGTGCTGGGAACAAACATTGGTGCTATTGGAACTGATGTTTCTTTTGACACCAAAACTGGAAACTTCATCAAATACAATGCTGGGTTTAGCTTCTCCAATGCGGATCTTATTGCTGCTTTGACCTTGTGAGTTTTAATGCTTTCTAGTTAAAAAGATTTCTCAAGCAATGATATAGGACATAGGAGTAAGAATTTTCCTAGAAGAAGTGACTTAGATCAGATAACCCACCACTCTTCTTGCCAAACATTATTCCTGTTAGTGCATAGAAAACGATTGAAAGTGACTAATTAGGGTGCATTTGGTAATCAGAGTGGACATGACAGATGAGAGTGAGGTAGGCGGTGAAAAAATTGTTGAAATTTTTAGCTTTTAATTTGACATAGGTAGTTTAGTAAATTATCGATCCTGTCCCATCTCCCTAGATTTTTGTTCCACCTACTTGGCGGGAAAAAGGAATCTTTGTCCTACCTAATTTTGTCATGTTCAGTCTGAATGTCGCACCAAACATGCAAGTGTTTGTTTTGTCATGTCCCATGTTATTCTATGTGCCAAAACACACCCTTAACGTGCTTCTGTGTCAGCTTAAAATAATAGGTTGAATTGGTAAAGAAACCTTGATTGGTGTTGATAAATGTTGTTTTGATCTTTTCCGGAGAACTCACGGATTCCACTTTATTTAATTGAGCTAGTTACCTTATTATTCGCAACTGTAACTTTTACACTTGAAAGTAGTGAAATTTGAGGTATTATGTTAATTATACAGGAATGACAAGGGTGACACACTCAATGCATCCTACTACCATATCGTCAAGCCCTTGACCAACACGTCTGTTGGTGCAGAGGTGAACCACAGCTTCTCAACCAATGAAAACACAATTACGGTTGGTACCCAGCATTCTTTGGACCCATTGACCACGGTGAAGGCTCGGGTCAACAACTTCGGCAAAGCAAGCGCACTCATCCAGCATGAGTGGCGTCCAAAGTCCCTCTTCACCCTTTCAGGAGAAGTCGACACTAAAGCTATTGACAAGAGTGCAAAGTTCGGACTTGCCTTGGCTCTTAAGCCCTGAAATGTTTGCAGGTAGCGACAAGTTGAAGGTTTTTGTTGAACACGTTCTGATGGGTTTCCTTTCCTAGACTTGGTGGAAATAATTTACAGGTGTTGTTTAAGGACCAATGTCCATGCTTAATTACCAAATTTTTCTGCTTATTCATTGTTAACACATGGATGGTACCTATTTTGCAGAGGTTCATCTTACTACTACGTTCTTTTTGTTTTCATCAAACTTTGATTGTTGAGTCTTTGTTTTCAGGCCAAAAAGTGTTTTCCTCTTTTCTTCATTAATCACTCTAGTAGTGGTTCTGCATGTTTTTTTACGTTAGATGTACATTTATTGGCGTTTCTTGTAGTGTTTTGGTTGTGTTGGAAGTGATTATGGTATGATTGTATCTTTAAATTTTAAAAAAATAAAAAAGTTAAAAAGGAGCAGGGGAAGGCTTTTTCAAACTATACAGTAATTGTACTGAATGATTGCCATCAATCTGGATTCTAGGTACAAAGGCTGCTTCTTGGCACCAAAGATAACCCAAGGCTCATGCTTTTTTGGGCCTAGGGGTAGGTCTTTTTCAAACTCGTTTTTAGTTAGCAAAAAACAGTCTGGCTGGGCTTTGAGGTTGAAAAGGGTCTGATTGCGCTCTTCAGGTCTAGGCTGCCAAAGTTTTGGCTTGACTTGGACCGGACTTTGAGCTCATTAAGCCCAGGTTCTTCTTTGACCGGGTCTGGGCTAGGCTTCGGGTTTGAGTTTTTTTTGTGCATCTTTACATGATAGACTGCCAATCTCAAGTAAGCAATTGTTTTAGTTAGATTGAGATTATTATGGTCAGTGATCGAGTCATATGAACAATTTTAACATTTTGTTGGTGACTCGTCAAAGCAAATTGAAAGAAAGATGGAATATGTGGGGTGGTGATTGGGTCAAATCAGGTCTTGATGGTCATTGGGTGTTGGTATAAATTTGTCCCTGTGCATATTATCTTGTCCATAGGCTGTACCTCTATGTTTTCGGTTTTCCCCAACTACTTTTCATTTTGATTCTTTCATCATTTAATATTTGTTAATTGTAACAAACTCAGAAATCAATAAAGGTATTTAATGAAACATAAATCTAAGACATTTAACAAGACAAAAGAAGAGCCATGAATATAGTTTGCATACCCTTTTTCCCTTCATTTATAACAAACATGATACGAATCATTTTTAGAATTTGATTATTTAATAAACAAAGATGGTCGAGTTAAATTTGGTTCAATATCTCTTAAACCTTACGGAGTCACGGTCTATACATTTTTTTTCCATTTTTAGTAACAAAGATATTCAAGTTCTAATTCTGAGAAATAACTGGTTATATTTGCATTCTGAAAAAAAGAGGACAAGTTATTAATTAACTTTTTAAGGAAACTTAACTCCGACATTTTAATATAGTGTCCATCACTCTAGCAACAAAGAGATCCAAGGCACAACTCTTTTTGTGAATGAATAAGTGTTACATTAGATGCCGTTTTTATATATGGTGAGTCTTATGATAACATTGATGATATATATTAATTCTTCTATTTAACTAGATGTTTTGCAAATAAAAATGGAAAAAGAGAAAGAAAAAAAAAAACAAATGTATCTATATTAATATTTTTTTAAGTATCTGTATCTGGATCTATACTATATTAAAAAAGACGAGTTACAGTTATCTTGAATTTTTAATGGGTACAACCAATTAAGGATATTGTACAAATTCTTAAAGCTTCCATCAAATCATTTTTAATTTCAAAATTACATTTTATACCTTTATAATTTAGTGATTTGATTTACTTTGTATCCCTTACTTTTTCATTTTACACATTTATCATATTAACATAAATAATCGTATATGAACTAAAATGCATTTAAAAAATGCGTTTTTTACATATTATACTATTATAATCGTCTCGTCAATACCTTCAAATTAAGCTCAATATTGAATATTTTTGAATTTAATAATACTATTAAATATCATGAATACCTACGAATTAATTTGTTTTTATATCCATACATTTTCGTTTTTCATTTTACACATTTATCATATTAAAAATACATAATCATATAGTAAAATATGTTAAAAATGTGTTTTCTTTATTTAATAACATTATATCATTATTAATTGTTCGTAATTGGTTATAAAACCATCACATACTCCTAGATTAATTGCTCTCGTAAATGGAGTGAAATACCTCATCATTATGGTCTTGGAATGCATGGCTAAGGTCACACAAATTAGGAAGAAAGATAATCCGAGGAATAATCCTGCATTTTGAGGTATTTATTAGGATCTTTGTTTTCACGAACTATTTTTATCTGGTTTTTGCAGTTATTATTTTTACCCTATTTCTCATTTCAGAAAATTCTGATTTTCTAGTTTCCTTTTTGCCTTGTGGGTTTTATCTGATATGGATTTGATCGCGATTTGCAAGTAAATACCCAATATGAAGAACGTCAAGTTTGACTTCGAGTCTCTTATTGTCATCATATTGGAGATGTTAATCTTTCTCTTAAACTAAACGGGTTATTATGAAAATTCATAGAATGTTTTTTGCAATGTTAGTTTTCCCATTTTATATTTCACTTGCTTTTGTTGGTTTTTGAGTTTCTAAAATGTGAATTGAACTTTATATTAAAAAGATGAGGTTGTTTGTTTTTACCTCTTAATAGTTCTATTAAAAAACATCATCTGAATCACTAACTATAACTAAATATATTGAACAATAATTTAAAAAAAATGATATAAAAATAATTTATACTATTAATAATAATTATAAATAACTAATATTAATGTACAACTAAAGTTAGTTAATAACTGAATTTAATATTTATTAATATTCGTAATAATTAATTTTATAAATATCTTTTGAATAATTAATATTTATTTTTAATTAATATAATAATAAATAACAATTAATATCAATTAGTCTTGTAATTGAAAAAAGTGACAATAGGCTCTTAAAAAACTACTCCAATTAACTTGTCAATAAACTAGTTTATGTTTATTCAAACATATACCCAACAAATAAGCTAATTTGTTTTTTTCCATACAAATGCTTAAACTGATATAGTTGATGTTTGAATGAATTGTTCTGATTAATTTTTCATGGTATAATTAATAGAAGCATATTTTTTGAGGCTGTTTGAGGCCTCTAATTATCACTAAATACGTAAGAAAAATCAAATATCATGTTACATAATTGTGTATTGACCGGGCATATGCCACAAACTTTAACGTCGTTCATACATGAGCCTTGAGCCACGACGACTGCTATGTTGAGTCTTTTAAAGCATTGGTTTTTATTTATTTATGGTCCTTGGATTTGATTATTAAAGGGGTTTTTATTTTATTTTATTAAAGAACATGTTTTGTGAAAATCAATCAATCTATGTTGTGAATTTCTTTTTAATACGAAGCCACATTTTCCAGGTTAATGTTTCATATTACTTTCCATTAGAATAAATCGACTTGATATTCATAAATAGTTCCTATATGGAATATGAAAATCTAATTGATTTGCTTCATTTTACTATCGGTCTATCTTTTTGAAATATTCTGGTATTTATTAATAAATTTTTATCTCAACAGATATAGTTTTTGAATATTACCATATTTTTATTCAAACATAAATTTGCGATTTATTTTTCAATTATAAGTTGTAAAAACTATAAACCACTAATTAATGCATAAATTGATCTTTAAAAAGACAAGAACAACAAATGTTTTGGATTAAAAAAAGTATTTCAAAATCTTTGATCAATTGAACATTTTAATTTTGAATTTATAAATCATCTGAATTATGATTTAAAATCACAACAAACTACAAAATTAGCATCGAAAGGAATGAAGAATAAAACAAAATTTGAAACAATATTATCGTTTCGGGTTGTTGGCTTCATAATCGAAATGATTTGCGCGACATCGTGCGCGAATACGTTACTAGTTATCCATATAAAAGAAAACCAAGGATAATACTAAGGAGGAATGGTTTTTGTATGGATGAATGTAACATTCCTTTATTATACTCCATCTCAAATATTTCTATCACATTGATCTAAAGTCATGCACACGAGAACAATAACTAAATAAGAGAAGAAAACGGTCAAATAATATGTAGTTTTACATTAAAATCACATGTGATTCACACAACTTAGGCCGCAACTTGAGGTCACAGGCGTTGACTGTTAGTACAAAATCACATGAGAGTTTACCCGTGATTTGACCATTTTCATGTTCTCTTATTTAGTTAATGTTCTCGTTTAAACCTCCCCCTCTATTAATCTAATCTTCCTATTATCATCTAAAAGAATACTCTCTTTTTAATGATCTGAATTATTATTATCACTGTGAACATATAGCAAAATAAAGAGAATTCCAAGTGTGAACAAATACAATATTTGACTAATAACCAAATGTCTAAAATATCTTCTGATAGTAACCAAATTAAACAGAAAACTATAAATCAAATACAATTCATCAATATTCTCTAATAATCACTAATGAATAAAAAACAAATCAGAATTTAATTCACCCCCAAAAAATGTTGATCAACTTAAAACAATATGATGTGTTATAGAGATGCATGCATGAAACAGTACCATTTTCAGGAAAGGAAAAGTATACAAAGTGTGCATGACAATAAAGCTTCAAATCCAACACATTAAAATTCACTGTGAAACAGACATGACATCCACCCACCCCCACAAAACCCTCAAATGTTGCAATAGAATTTTTAACATGATGTGTCAAATCCAACCTTGCTTTCTACATGTCCTCATGAAAAGAAAAAATGGTCCATCAAGATTCTAGCTGAGAAAAGCATATGAAAAGGAGAGTTTTTGAGGACATAAAGAAAAAGCAAATGCTTGTGTTTTGCTTGTTGACAATTTTTTAAAAAGGGCAAAACAATCTCCATGTGGGCCAATTATGCTTTGCTTTTCTTTTCTTTTCTTTTCTTTCTAGCTTACCTAAACAGACAAAGTGTCACCAAAAAGAACTCATAAAGTGCAATAATAACAAAGGAAACAAAAAATTTTCATTCAGAAAATGAACAAAGATGATTAGCAAAGCATGAACCAACTAACTAACTAAAAGAATTCAAAATCTAAGTAAGGACCTGAGGATCTATCTGAATCGGAGGCTTTCTTGTCGTTTTGAGGCAACGTTGACTTGATCGTTTGATTCAAGAACGAAAGATCAACTGGTTTTGGAATCTCGGGAGGATGAATGCCACGGATAAGAGCCCAATTTATGCTTTCAAAGAACGGGTGTTGTTTGATCTCTGTTGCACCTCTTTTGTATCCTAATCTTTTCTGTGGGTCTTTGACAAGAAGACCCCGGATCAAATCCTTTGCAGCAAAACTAATGTTTGATCCCTCGGGGAACTTTAGAGACTGGCCAACGACATTAAATAACGTCTCTCGGTTTCCATTTCCCTTAAATGGTGTTTTCCCATGAAGCAATTCATACAAGAATATACCGAATGTCCACCAATCAACAGCACTCCCATGCCCATCTCCTCTAATGATCTCGGGTGCTAAATACTCATGGGTCCCGACAAATGACATGGATCTAGCTGCAGTTGGCTCTACTATAAGTACAGGACGTGAATCTAAGCTTACGGCATTTGTTCTTTCTGTCTTGGGTTTCGATGTTTTAGAAGAATTGAAAAGACGGGGTTTGAAGCATGATGGCTGAAAGCAAGTGGGCTCGACACAAGCAGGTAGTCTGCAAGAAGGGTCGATGCATGATTGCTGAATACAGTAAGAAGTGGCTGTGCAAGATGGCTCATTTGTAGACTTAACTAGTCTTGGGCTTACACAACACCTTAATGATAAATCAAAATCAGACAGCATAATATGACCATCTTCTCTTACCAAAACGTTTTCTGGCTTCAAATCTCTGTATACCACACCCATCATGTGAAGATACTCTAAAGAGAGAAGTACTTCAGAAGCATAGAATCTGTAAAGCCAAACAACAGACACAATTATGCACCAAGCTTAACATGAACATAACAGGAATTAGATTTAGGCAAAAAGATGAAGACATGGTCAAACTAATTGCAAATTCGGCTGCCATCCTCAATATACTACCAAACTGGAACCAACTAGGTACATTTTTTGAAAGAAAATCTTTGTATTTTGTAAAAATAAATGTTCCAAACTAGGTTAAGATTCTTGTGTTGATCTAAGCCCATAAAAGATCCAAACCGAAACGATCAAACTTAATGAAAACAGCAGAAATCACTGGTATTTCTTATAAACCAAAAGATAGAATACCCATGAATGTTGACATAAAGAAAAGAATGGGTTTGTCCAGGTTGGCTTTTTAGTCCAAATCATATAAAGAAACTATTAATAATGCAATTTATCCTGGAACTTTCTAATACGAATAATTGGAGTTTCATAGAGCAATGGCGGATCATACTATTCACTAGATATTGCGAAAACTAATTAAAGGGTTTCAGAATGGGAGATTAGATAATAATAAACCTTGCTGCTTGTTCAGAGAAATGCTTGCCGGATTGACGCTGGCGAAGAATATGAAGATCTCCACCACTGCAAAACTCCATAAGCAAACATGAGAGCTTCTCGGTTTCGAAATGCGAATAAAGGGTGGGAAGAAAAGGGTGATCCAACAAACTCAAGATCTCCCTTTCGGTTTGAGCTCTAATCAGCTTCTTTCTTCCAACAAGCATTCCTTTATCCATAACTTTGACAGCAAACAAACAACCCATTCCCCTCAACTCCGCCAAATACACACTCCCAATATCCCCAAATCCAAGCTTCTTCAAAAGCCTAAAATGGGATAAACTCAAGTCTCCATCTCTAGCCTTTACAGATTGAATAGCATCCCATCTGATATCATTGGCTTTATGCGGCTTTGAAGGGCAAAACGTCCTAACTTTAGCCTCATTTGGGTCTACACTATAACAATAACTAGAAGAACTTAAACTAGTTTTCTCACTTCCCTCGCATTCTTCTTTCTCCTCAATACCACTATCACTGGCTTTACAAGTGGAACAGTTATTGGAGCCACTAACGGTGCTTACACTCAAATCTGTACTAGGACTAGAGTTGATACTAAGATCTTGAAAGCTCAAAGTAGAAGAGCCACTAGGGCTGTTTTTAGGCTCTTTACTCATATCAGAGTTTGCACAAGCGGCAAGTGTTTGATAAAATGAGTGAAAGAAGGGAAAATGCAGGTTTAAAGCGAGAGGAGGTGAGGGTCAAAGGAGGGTTGCCGAGGTGGTCAAAGGGGAGTGAGCGAAATAAGGAGGAAGGAAATAGAGCATGGGGAATCGGTGTTCAAAATTTGAATGGTGCAGTTTCAGATACCCAATGAAGTGAATTGGGGTTTGGAATCTTATGGTTACAATATATGGCAGAAACGATTTAAACCCAAAATTATTATTATTTATTTTATTCAATTTATTTTATATAATATTAAAATACATATATATATATATATATATACAGAGAGAGAGAGACACATGGAGAGTATATATATATATATATATATATATATATATATATATATAATAGGAATGGGAATAGGAATAGCGTGGTCTCGAGTCTCATATTCTGAGATGGTAAAGAAAGGCGGGGGGGAATTACGAGGAAGACAAGAAGCGGACTTAAGACCGTTTCACGCACACCAGAAGACGTTTGTATTTGCTTCAAATCGTTTGGATCAATCTCATTTTTCACAGGGAAAAAAACTCAGAAAATGTTAATGATTTTTTTTTATTAACTTGGATATCCAATTCGTTAAGCGAGTCGACTAATCCCAGAACGACTACATGTTTTGCAGATAGTCCGGAATCAACGCATTTGAACCTCCGTAACCACAAAGAGATTTTTATTAATCCTTGGATTTGAACCTGAAACCTATTGGTACTTTTTACCTTTGAAGCCAAGCTCAAACCAATTAAGTACCATCCTTATGGTTGAATTTTTTTTGTGCGCTCGAAACTTGTTTTTAAAGGAAAGACGAGGAAAATAAAAAAATCACGCTTTTGAAACATTTTTTGAGAAAGAAAATGATATAAAAATGACAAGTTTCCTTACAAAACTTTCATCCCGAGCGAACAAGGAAATGAAAGGAAAGAAATTAAAAGCTTTTAAAAAATTATTAAAATTATGAAACTATTTAATTTTTCATTTTAAAAGGATATATTAATAAAAATGGCATATTACATTTCATTTCTTTTCTATCATGTTTAAGAATATGAAAAATTAATTCTTTTTCTTTTTCTTCCCTTTCGAGAATGCAAATAAAAAAATTATTTTATTTTCTTCTCAAATTCAAGAATACAGAATAAGTCTATGAATTATTTTTTGAATGGAAAAATCATTGAATTTTTGCATTTTGAATGATTAATTCATGAATATTACTTTTTTTGAGTAAATAAACTAACAAAATTTTAAGAATTACATATCTATATTCTTTTAACCTAAAAAAACTACTTATAACTGACTAAAATGTTTTAAGTAAAAAAAAATTAAATCAATTTTACCTTTCTTAAAACATATGTTATTCAAATCCCTTGCACATAATGACATCACTCCCTCGTCACTTTTCATTGTCTCATCGTTGTCCGTTCCTCATACCGTCCATGGCCGTCGTTGGCTCCTGCCATGGATCTTCCTCTTTTTTATTTTATTTTTGTTTTTGAAGCCTCTCTCTTTTACAACAGCTTAATGAGCACATATAGACGTATAAAGAATGGAGAATCATAAAACAAAAAAAGCGGATCAAAAAAAAGAAAGACCGGTAGCAGGCCAACAATGATGATGAGCGGTGATATTGAGCAAAAGATAAGAGGTGACGAGGGATTTGAATAACGTGGGGTTTAAGAATGATAAAACTGATTTGAGTTCTTTTACTTTAAAATCAACCTATTCAAATAGCCTTTTTAGATTAAAAAAAATGTAAACAACCAAATTTTAAAACCTCCATGATTTATTTATTCTAGAAAAGTTTAAAAAACTTATTTATTTAAAACGAAAAAACAACAATGTGAAAATAATCAAATCATGATTTATTAATTTGTTTTATCCAATTAATATTCTAAAAAAGTACCATTTTCAAAATTATTGGCAAATAAGTAGTTTGTTTTAATCACATTAAATGTGTGAGAAATGACAAAAAGGGAAGTGAAGTTGGCCATATTTGAAATTAATGAGATACTATTTAGAGCTAAAAAGTAATTTTCTCTTGATAAAATTTGAAACCGAACAAATGATATGTTTTTAATATACTCATGTTGTTATATTTTTATATTCATTTTTAACCAAATAGTAGTTGTTGTGTGTATTTATTATGAAGTTATACACGGTTACATTTAATTACAGACATGATCAAACAATGTTGTCATCATTATACACTTGCAAGTGATTATGTACACAAA
Source organism: Cynara cardunculus var. scolymus (assembly GCF_001531365.2). Taxonomy (NCBI): domain Eukaryota; kingdom Viridiplantae; phylum Streptophyta; class Magnoliopsida; order Asterales; family Asteraceae; genus Cynara; species Cynara cardunculus. The sequence continues at coordinate 12,621,810 of NC_037528.1, read as the reverse complement.
TATGTCATTCACTATGACCCGCTAAGCATCCATGGTTGAATGGTTAAAGCATCCAACTCATCCAATTGGTTTCAGCCTTGGTACAACCCAAGGTCATCATTCCCTACCTTTGAGTGCGGTTTGAACTATTGATTTACGTAATTGGAAGTAACCAATTAAACATCGGTTATTTATGCTAAATGTATCAATCTAATTATCATGCAAATAGACACGTTTCTCCGATATATGTTTCCATAATTACATGTGTATTTATATAAATGTGTGTGTATGTATGATGGTGTGTGTGTATATATATATATATGAATGAATGATCATGTAGACACCACATATTGCTCAAAGATATAATACTGACATAATGTATATGATTGTGCACAATATGATATCGTTGTTACTTGTATATTAATATTCCTGATCATATGTGATCATGCATGAAACCATTTCTAAGTTCTAATCATACAGATGCACAATTATATTATGATTGTGTACAACATTATATCCTTGTGTGTATTGTTGAAGAACCGTATACATCAAACTTTACATGAAAAAAAAATCAACCTCCGCCTATCATTTTTGCATTTCTCTAACTGACAAACTTGAAATTAAGGTGGCCATTTTCATAAACTGGGGAGACTATATCAGTCTAGGACCAATTGACACCAACTAAAACTAGTTAAAACCATATCGACTTATAACCAGTCACGACAATTTTATAGAAGGACCACTTACAAGGACCAGCGGATTGAAATAGATGATGTCATGTTTAAGCACATTTATTAATTATATGTTATAAGAGAACAATTAATATTAAAGTAAAAAAACCCAAAGAAATAGTTGATATTTAAAAAAGTCGCTAGTAATAGTATCATTAGAGAATAGTTAAAATATACAAAACTAGAAAAAAAAAACTAGTTAATATATAAGCGGTTTGACCGCTTACATCACAAGTCTTTGTCTATTCTTTCAAATACCAGTTTAGACTAAAATCAGTTACAGAAGAATCAATTTAGGCAATTAAGGTTAAGATCACGAGCAAATCTGTCTTACTAGTAATGTTCTAAAAGAAAGACACAAGAAGATAAATACCATTAAAGTTGTCTAATCCAATTAAATCAAGTATTAATTCATGTTTAAAGATGATTCTACGAACCTTAAGTAGCAAAATAAACAGACCGGACCAATCAGATCATGAATCAAATGAACGGTTTTTTTTCCTAATAAACTACAATCTATCTTATAAATAATTATTGTGTTAAATGTTGTCACCAGAACCTATGTTAGTATGTTATATAAAAAAAATATAATTCTAAACAATTTAAGAAATTGAAATCATTTTAACACATTGAATTCCGGACCATTTAACCCACTTCTTAACTAATTTTATAATCATTTTACGAATTAAAAATTGCCAGATCCATTCCGGCCCAACTGAAACATCACAAAGGAGCAAACCACGTGCCAGTGTGCCTGACCTAATCATTAGAAAATTTGTAAACCAGATTATACAAAGTTACCTATTTTTTTCTTTTGTGACCAAAAAGCCCGTCCATTTGGCATATAACATTTTGCATGTAACATCTACAATTTGGATGCAAAACGGATATCAGATTGTTCCAAAACTGTCTCCTCCTCCAAGACTTGATTTATCTTTAGTTTTAGAACTAGTTTTGGATGTTGACTTCTCATGATTCCCATTTGCTGCATGTTTGTGGAATGGCCAAAGATTTACCAACCGTTCCAATACCCCTGCACTTTTAAAGTAACCTGAGAACCCCTGGGGAGTTGTTGGTGGGGGGAAGTCTTCTGCTGGCATCGCAAACGGCCGAACCATCTGTTCCATCCTATCCAATGTAAGATATGACCCTACTTCTTGCAGCCTTTCTGGACCCATTATTGGTAACGTGTGCTCCTGATGCAGCAAAGCTGCCTCAACGTCATCATCGTTTTTCTATCAAACACAATCATTTTTCAGAATAAAAGTCGAGGAAAAAAAAACTAATATTCTGAACTTTTTGAAATAGATTGATTACCTCCAAGGGGGATAAATCTGCACCACGGCTAAAAGTCATCTCAAGACGATACCTTTTTGAGTCTTCCAAATTTACCTAACTCACATAAACATAATGGGGATGTGACAATTGATTTCTTTTTAAGTTCCTGTATAATGGGAGAAAAAAGAACTAACTACTAACCTCAGTATTTTCAAACATCCTTAATACGATATAGCTCATGTAATCAAGTTCCTTTGTTTTCAAAAGCCGTTCCAAAGCTTGATTACAAACAAGGCTGTCCTCGCCTTGAAGAGATTCATCCAAATTACAGTAACGGAGAACATTCATCAAGGAGTGGATATGTGATTCCTGTCGTTAGGATATATGAACACAAAAAACAATGTCAGATTGATATCATAGTATCACAATCGTACAAAGAAAAATCATACATAATAGATTAAGGCTGATACAACTGAAAATGGAAACAAAACCAAATAATGATGGCAACAATACTTACCGACGTAAAGTAAAGGCGGGTCCGGACGTGCCTCTCGGGTGTCCGAACATTAGCATATCTACAAAAGTGAACAAGGGAAGATCAAATTCTTGGAAATATAAATGTAATATGGCATTGATTATTTACCCACGTTAACCCTACCAGTCCCAGATATTGTCTACTTTGTCCACACATGGACTCACGGTTTTAAAACGCGTAGGTAACCAGTCCCTTATAAGGCAACCTTAGTTCCCTCCCCAACTGATGTGGGATCTTAGAACCCACCCCCTTTGGGAGCCCAACGTCCTCTCTGGCACACTAGTCCAGTTCCCGACTCTGATTTCATCTATAACATCTCAGGCTAACCGTACCAGATATTGTCCTCTTTGTCCACACATGGACTCATGGTTTTAAAACACATCTAGTAGAGGAGGTATCCAGTCCCTTATAAGGCAACCTTAGTTCCCTCCTCAACCGATGCGGGATCTTACACATAAACTCCAGTTTATGGCAACTATAACTATATTCTGATGATAATGTTGTCATTAGTTGCTCAAACAGCACTAGTTCCTGCTGAACTTTTCATGACCCTATTTGTTCAAGAAAGAGAGTGGCAAAGACAATTAGCGCAATAAAAGAGGTCACATGTTAATAGTTTTATACGACGTCTTGATGTACGCCAAAGGGAAAATTCTAATTGTTTGTGTTTATTGTTACCATAATGTAAGACTACATTCATAGCCATATTGGACTTAACCATTAGCTTTGTGAATTTACTGAACGTATAATTGATGGAGCTCTCATGCTGTTAGTGACACGCAAGTTGTATGTTTTTTGCCTCGGTACTTTTATTTAGTCATGTATTAATTAGCTGAACAATTCGCTTACTTATGGAACGCCTAATGTAAATAGTCATATGCAGCCAAGTGACGCTGTTGAAAATATATCTGTAAAGTGGCCTCGACTGTTTTACCATATTAATGCGTTGACCCTAAAGGCGAATATGGTAACATTGCGTTTATAACCCACTACTTATGATTTATTACTAATAGTCCCTTATAAAGCTTGATAGATGATTTTACCCCTCTTACCAAACTATAAATATGGTGGTTATTTGCTACATATTTCCTAACGCCATTTTTCCAGTTCTTTCAAGTTTTAAGGGAGATTAATCATCAAGAGCACATAAGATCAAATTCCATCACTAAACTGGCATTAAGGAGACTGTTTGTGATTCATCCACATCTTTCAAGACAATGGCCTCATATAGTATGACATCATCCAATTTGTTAACAAATGTTTCTGATTCATTTCTAATTCACGATGATCTGTCACAATGGTAGAGAGTGTGGCTGTAATCTATACGAGTGAAGTCCCGGTTTCGAGCCATGCCAATGAGATGCATGCGCTGATTTACCTCCCCAATGACAACCGTGGGACGGTTGGGGGGGTGCCTCAAAGGGTGGCATCTACTGTTTCTTTTTTATGATTACCTTTACATGACATACCAATCTTAGACTTAGTTAATGTTGAATAAACCAACACAATTCCCTCAAACAAATCTGTCTTTGTGTACTACCTTTTTTGCCTCTAAATTCGATGACCAGGACGGAAAAAGGGCAGAAACCATACGATTTATATTATGATATGGAACAAAATCAAAGGTTTGTGTACTCACTTCGGATCCAAACGGTATTTTATCTCTTTGTCATCATCTTCATCCTGATCCATTGACTTCTCACTTGTGAAGCTAGTTCTTCTTGATTCTTCGTTCTTAATAACAAACTTTGGTTGATGATCTGTATGCTCTTTCACATTCTTAATGGAGGTTGAGCTTTGACACTGACTCTTCAATTCTGCAATGTTAATGGCCTCCTCACGTGTATTCCTCAGATCGATCAAAATTTTACCCAACAAACGACGAGCAATCTACAAAGTTGGTAAGGAAGAGTCATATAAATACATGTAGATATTGATAATCATCACCTGGAAGTCTATGAAAATGAAAATACCCCCATTAATGAACTTGCAGTACAAAAGGACCAGAAAAGTTATAAGTGGACATCTTGTATGAAGGAAAAAAAAAAGAACTTGTGATAATGAACAAAATGCCTACAAAATAGCATGATAATAATAAAATGGTGAATGCAAACATTGTGCACAAGGCCTCAATGCATATACAACATAAGGATCACATTTTTAAACCAACTCATAGGCCCATAAGCAGAGCAGCTATGCATATTAGTATATATCTGGTATCAACTCTGAACTTTGAAGAGTGATTCTCTCTAGATCTTAGCACTCTCTGAGAATAATCCACGTGTGAAAAGATACTATCAAAATTATTAAGCAACAGGAATAAGGTACCAAAGAATCAAGTTACCTTGGAGCCTATCTTCAATTTCTGCTTCGGATTGATACCATACTCGTTTGGAATAACACCATCAGCAAGTAACTGAGATAATTGCAGAGATTCAGGAAACTTTAACAATCATATCGTAAAACATGAAAACAAACATGTCCTATTAAGATAAATGTGAATGGCCTTCCTCCACATGAAAACTTAACAGCAGCGTCTAAAGCAGCTCATGTGACATAACAGAACAAGCAATGCAATAGAATAGAAAATTAAGATTTTAGACCATATAGCGGTATTGATTAAGAAACAATACGGTTCTAACATCTACGATACACACCTTACAAGAAACATTTTTTTGGGGGAGGGGGTATTCTTTCTCACACAACATGCTTATTCTAGTTGATAAATCTTTGTACCTGAGCAACTTTGAAGAGCTCATCCAGTCCATCTATATTAAGATGTGCATTGTGCAAGAGATCATACCTGTCAAAGGTTGGAAAAGAAGACGGTAACAGCAAGCATGAGTAAGAATAAACAACTTCAGATCTTCAATACATACATACTAGCAAAATACTGGGGAAGGTATAAGTTATATCCGACATAAAAAAAAAGCAAGAAGCTCTAGCCAGCCAGCCAAATAGAAGTTATATTCAACATAGAAAAGTTAAAAAGTGTAATCTTACTTGCATGAATCGTAAACATCTGGAATTTGTGTTATATCGTATCTACTGTTAAAGGAAAGAAAAGAAAATTGTTAATGAATCTAATGTTATCTGGCATTAACCTAAAAGGATAATTACCAGAGCAAGTTTGTTCTTCTATGTATCAAAAACTTACTCCTTGCGTTCATTATACAAGTCCCTCTCCAGTTTTCTCCACCGTGCATACATCAGAAGAAATCCCTCACTTCCACAAGGTAGTCCAGCAGCAATACGATCAACATCTATATTTGTCTTACCAAGTGCCCTTGCTTGATCATACGGAGGAATCACATCGTATGAGGTTGTCTCAGCAAGCTTCTCATCTTCATCCTTCGCTAGTAGTCTTACTTGCTCGGTAACTTTTCTAGTCAGCTTTACCTATTAAATATATAATCAAATAAGCGTATATTACACAAAAAGAAAGACTCAATGGATCCCCTCCAACTGTTTATTAGTTTCACCACTTGTGACAACAGAAAAATACATCCAATTATCCTAAAAAAATTCGGAATACGTTGCCCACTGCTCAACGTCAATAAGCCACTGAGGTGTAATTGGATTCCCATCAGATGAGCACCTTGTATGGCAAGAGTCTTATCTAATTATATCAAGAGACAATGTTATCAACTTAAACCTTGTTCAATTTCAATGTCTCCAAAAAGTTGGACATCCATTCAGATGATCATACAAGAGAAAGCCCCAGCACCATCACATGCACTTACACAGCTACAGGGAATTCCTTTTGAACCAGCCCTGCTGGCTGGCATTATCTTAAGCCATCCATCTAGGAGATAACTCTTAGAAATCAGCATAATTTATTGCATTACCACCTTATCTAACACCATAATAACTCACAAAGGTAGTGTGCATGATATCCATCTACATGCAAGTATATGCAAGTAAAAAGGAATATATGTCTCTTCTCTAGAAACTGATTGAAGACCAGGAAAGATAATGCCAACCCAGTATAATTTAAATCGAACACACTGGTATGTTCTACTTGGGAGTAGGGTCTAGAGGGTAGGATGTACTCCAACCTGTCCTCTACCCCAAAGAGTAGAGCAGTTGTTTTAGTGAAGGAACTCGGCTTGTGAAAAAGCGTTCGCAAAAAGTTTTGGTAAAAAACTGATGTGCTTCAAAAAGTTTGTCAAAAAAATTTGGAAGAATTGAAAATTTGGGAGGAGCTTGGGACCAAAAGGTAAAAAGGGAGAGCATTTGAAAATAAGAACCAAACTATTACACCGTAAACAGTAAAAGATGTTACACAAGTTGAGAAATATCAACCCAGTATGAAACTTTCTTTTCTGACAAAAGTCCAGCAAATGAATTATAGCTGTGTAATTGGCAATTGCATGATTTCAGTGCTTGATGTAAACAAGTTTGGCGAACATTCTATTCACAAGAAGTGCAATAACAAAGTCACTAATAAAAATAATTGAAACTGACATCCGAAATCAGAAAACCTTGATAGCAGCATATAACTACTTTACCAGTGTAGGTAGAAGCTCTGCAGCATTTAGTGGAAGTCCAGCTCCATCAACCATCCACGGTCTTTTAGATGATCCATTTGCTTGCACTGCCTTCACTCCAGACGTTATCAAGTCATTCAATCTAGCCTGCAAATGGCAGATTTTTTTTTGAACTTATATAAAGCAAAAGAATAAGAAATAACTGATCCTCTGTGTGGGATAGATCTAGAATAGATAAATTTCATGTTTATGTTTGTAATTTTATTGGATTAAAAATCAGTACCATGTGAAGACTTCTTATATTTCTGAAGAGTCAACGTTCAAAAAGCATTGTCTTACTAGAATTTAAAGGAAATTAGCGAGAGAAACAGATGCATTCAGGTAAAGGAGAAAAAGAAACCTTAGCTTCTTCCATCTCAATACTGGCATTATCAAGTCCATCTAACATTGACGAGTCCTTGCTAACAAGTGAAACCTTCAAAAAGAAGTTTGATCCTTTTAGTCATAGCCTATGATAAAGAGGCATCATCAGATTGTTATACGTATAGAAGATGACACACCAGTATTGGTGTTAATTGTCCTTCCAAGTCTAGGAGGCCCTTAGCAAATGCAGCAGCTGACATCTGTTGACAGATGTTTAACCCACAAACAGGTATGTAAGTAGTCAAATAAAAGTATGGGTAGGAAACAAGCAGAAACTTAGCAAATATGGAAGACAAAGATGTGAATCCACAAGGTTTGAAAATGGTGGGACAAGTGTATAGCACTTTGAATGATGAGGCCCAAGAAAACAACATGCAAACCAAAGCTGATACCTGCACACGGCCCTCATCAGAGCTGTAAATCTTAAGGTCATGCCGATATGTACTGTGGAGGCGAAGCAGTCCAGTACCTTCACCTGAAATATATTAAGTAAGAGGGTCAAAGGTGGAGGGAGGATATGAAATCACACCCAACGAACTGGTTATTACATGCAGTTGCATAGCTTCTTGAGAGCTGAGAGAAAATCATATGATAAGCTGTATCTCAGGGTAAACACAAAACATCTGCTACTGCCTTTGATGGTTGAAAGAAACTACCATGTCTCAATGTTCCCCACTCCTTTAGGAGAAAGATTATCATAAAGACATAAAGAATATGCACTGCTTTCCAACAAGAAAATGAAACAGAAGAAAAATTAAATTCCTCTTGGTAATCTGCAACTATTTAAACCCCACATAGTGTTCGCATATTAGATAATAAAATAGAAAAGACTCTGACCTCGGAATCTCTCTGCAAAGAAGAAACCTACACATGGGCCACTCCAGATTAAGAGTTGAAGCTTTAAACTGTATACCTTGATACCAGCAAAAGTATCTTTCCTAGAGGCTACATCCACAAGACCCAGATTACAGAGAGCCTAAACTTTGTCTTGTATCCTCACTGCTAATGGTCATGCCCTCATGACTCACAAAGAAACCTCACCCAGGTTTAGGAAGATCCTAGCATGTAGAAAGAAAGAAGTGGAAGGGCATAATTCACTCGAAATTCCTGTAAAAAAGGCTTCGAGCTTCTATAAAGCTCGTTTTTTGCTCTCCACTTACACGATACACTCCCTAAAAAATAAGATGACGAGATCCTCTAAATAACTCAAGGTGAAGCAAAATGATTGACTGTCTCTTGGCTTCTTATTGCCAAATCATAGTTAAAAAAAACGTCAAAATCACCTCAAGGCAGCAGTAAGTTGAATTTTTTTTAAAACCAATTAGATCAGCTGCAGAAAGACCCTACCATGTACAAGGAAGGAGGTGAGAGGGGATAATTCCCTCTAAGTCCCTCAATAACTTCAGGTGAAGAAATATTCATTTAGTGCCTCCTCTTGACTTTACCATTACAATATAGTCCAAAAATGTGTCAAACTCGACTTGAGACAGCTGTAAGTTGAAACTATAAATAAATACCGAAACTAATCAAAGACCTTCATTCCTCCTGTAGTGCATTTTTTATGGGTATTTTGTAACAAAAAAGCATGTACTGATCCTGTTTCTGGAACTCTCGAGTATGATCTTTTGTTGGACCTATCTGTCTGATGTCTAGATTGTCAGCAATAAGTTAACAATAATAATAATAAAAAAGTTAACAATAATGGTAGCTTCACTTTGTTAGTTCTCATATTTCGCTCCAAATACATACCAATTGTGGATTCTAAAAAAATCATTCTGAGCAGAAAAGTTGCAATGCGAAGAATAGCTAGAGCTTGTCTGTCCACTTCTATTTTATATACATTGCTTATTACCACTACTTGTAAATCAGTTTCTTATATAAATGAATTAGACCTTGGTTACATGTTTCCATATGAACCACTAGAAAGGAAATAGTTGCATAAGAAATGAATAATATGTACCAGGATACATATTGTTGCGGAAATATCTGCCAAGTTCTTCAGCCTGTCAATAGGAAAGAAATAGGTAATGCACATCGATTTAAATAATGATGATGGCGCTCCTGCTGTTTAAAGACAAAAATTTATCTGTACCACTTCTGTTAACCATGATCGTAAATGTGTTTGAAGACAATCAAGCCACAGTCTTATATATAAAGTAGGGAATTTGAAAATCATTAAAAGTAAAGACCTGCTTCCGCCCCGCATGTGTAAGAACGCCTCCATATTTAAGAACCATGAGCGCTTCTATGGGGCGTTCTTCTTCAGTATCAGCCTTTGCAACTTTAACCCACTTAAGTGGCTTAAGTTGAACTTTCCGATAAATGCCAGAAAAATGACCACCCTGTAAAAAGAGCAGTTGTCAGTTACCTACAATAAGTATAAGTTAGAAAATAGCACGTAAAAGCTCTATTGCATCAACATACACTGTAATGCTTCATTTCCTTTTTGATTGGAGCACAAACACATGGCAGACCAAAACATATCGGGATGGTTGTTAGCTCTCCACATGTTAAATGCTTGTGAGGTGAAGTTTATAGGCAGCATAATGAATAGACGAGGATTGTTAGTGATTTAAGTTTATTAGTCCAGTGCTAATAATAACAAACACTTAAGTTGTGGTCAGAATTTCGTTAGGGTGCTCACAACGCATAAGCATTGAAATGAATTGAACAAGCCTTTGGTCCCTAAAGTTCAATTAGATTAGGGAAAAGAACTCAGAGAATTGAAAAGATATGCCCGAATGTTGAGGCTCTTTTCAGACCGGCAAGTTGAGATTCTATTAATTATAGTTTCATAGTCCTCGACTATTTTTACCTTGTACATTGAGGTAAGGGTCGAAATAATGAAATGTGTGCATTTCGGTGCTGCTGTCAGGTTGGTGATAGAGATGTAGGCAATTCACGTTATTTGCCTAAGTTATTTCTATGCTTCAGTTAGGGTTATATCATCGCGGCCCATGGCCCACTTCTATACTCTAATACATCTAGATTTGCTACCGAAGAACATGCAGATTTCAATAAACCATTCGTACAATTTGGCAAAGCTGGCCTATTTACTATTTAGTGGTTAGAACAGACAATTCTCAGCTCTACATGACCTAAATCCGGATTCACGTTCTTCAGACTCGGTACGTACTAGTTCTCATTTAACAACTTGTCTGACCATTTCAGGTGGAACAAGCCCATAATTCATTCTTGGATATATCATACAATAGTGTTTATTTTAAATCACAGTTAAATAACTGTAGTTCGATTCAGATTCTATAACCAAACAAGCCCATAATATCCCACCCGAAGGTGGGAACTTGGGGGATGTACACAGACCTGACCTCAACTCCAAAGATACATGTTCCATAGTAGAGGACCAGAAAATTCATTTGTCCAATGGAATCCTAATCCCAAAGTTTAAGCGCCTTATGGTTCAAGATAATACAGAGTTATCCTACAACCTTCTACGATAAAAAAAAACTATGGAGCATGATCAGATAAGCTCGTCTTCTCCCTATTTCCCTTCCTCATAAGCTAAAGCTTTATAGAACATGTGGTTGATGAATAAAAAACAGAATAGAAAAGGTCCAAGGGTTTGGAAATATAATACTAGTGACCTTATGGTTCAAGAAACAATAGGCATCTAGTTCCCAAGTTATTCTAACGACAGGAATTCATGGAACATTTCACAATTAAATGGAATTCCCAGTTCCTCCTTTGCACTCTCCTCTCCTTTCCTTGCCCCACACCTCAAACCATCATCATTTTGCAACACCCACACATTATTGAACAACTAGATTTAAGACTACACATAAAGCAAGCATAACTTTGAACAGCCCACCCTCTTGGTTATCATTGCTCAAAATGCAAATAGAAGGAAATGGTCTTCGATAAACTTGTAGCAATATGAGCTTTCCAACGAGTATATACTCATAATACATCTCCCTTTTTGAACATGAAGAAATATTCCTAATCTGCAATCCTATAGAAAAGTTGATCAAAAGATTGTAGTGTTCTAATCCATGAAACTTCATTAAGATAACATCATTGATCAAGATACGAAACGAAGGCGGAATATAGGAAATAAATATATAGAATTGAAGTAAGAATGATAAATTCAAATGTAAACCTCTTCAAGAACTGCTTTAACTTGACGGAGCTTTTCCGCATGTTCAATGTCTTCTGCTTCACTATCACTTCCTGGACTAGGTCTACAGAAACCAAACCATCCCATTAAAATACATAACGTCACTTCTTTAACAAAGAACATATTGTTCCCATGATCCATACTATAACATCATAACCGATTACAAATTAACTAGAATGATACAAGAGATGCAACAAAACTCTAATTTCCATATCACCTACAGCTCCTCCCTTTAGAAAGGTATAATTCACAAGTCCATAAGAGCTTCCCGGAAATAGGCAATTATTATGATTGAAGTGAGCACTTTAAGCAAGATATTTGGAGAAGGAATATCAAAAGTCAAAGCAGCAACCACTAGAGAATATCTGAGAGGGTGTCCATCCTCAAATTGTCCCAACAAACATGACCTATATATTTTACTTTCTTAGGAACAGTTACAGTGATTGGACAAAATGTGATAAGTACATACTACCCCCATCCTTTATGTGAGATAGAGCAAAACGAATGTACATCAGCAGAAAAAGGTTAGGATGGAAGCACAACTAAGAATTTATTTAAGACCGAAATGTTTTTAAGAGGATGGGACAGGTTGACCACAGGGGGAAGATCATTCGTAAACCTTAAGACCAAGTGTAAAAGCATTATTTATTCAGGAATTAGTTTAAATGGAAAATGCTTTGCATCTGAATAAATACCTAGTACGAGGTACTAATATCCTTGTAGCATCTAACAAGTCCTGCAATTGGACTGCACTTTTGAGTTTTGTCTGCAAGAGGAATTGCCGACAAAAAGATAAGCCAGTTTAACAAGTAATTTAGGAACAAGTGGAAATAAGATAGGGACGCTAAAAAGCACCTCAGCTCTTGGTCGGCCGCCATTGTATTTTAGCATTAAATTCAACAATTTTTCCTCAGTGACCTTCAACTTCACCTTTTGCTTTGGAGTTCTATCACCACTGCAAAAAAAAAACAGTTGCTTACAGAATAACAATTAAGTGCTCACACAACCTAGAAAAGAAAAGCAAGGATGTATATCTTACTGACGAATAATAGCAATCACACAACGTAGCTCCTCGGCCTGACCAAATGAGCCAATGATCCCACTTCCCTGACGTGTTAGCCCCTCAGAAGGCTGAGCTGGTTCATTGACCTTCCAAGGCAAAATTGGTGGAATTGTTGTTGAAAGATGGGGAGCTTTTGCATCTAAAAACATCTTCCTCAACACACAAGCAGCATCATCATAATATCTGTAGTTACATCAACATCATGAAATCAGCAGGACAACATATGGAACATTCTATAAACATCTATGCACAAAACAAACAAGAAGTGAATGGATGAGCAACCCATGCACAAGTATATAACTACATTATGCTTGTCAGGTCGAGGAGCACACATAGAGACATTACCAACCCTTCATATTTCTGACTTTAATTTGCTTAGATGACACCTAACCTACCACTACCACGGTTATACCATGCAGCATAACTATCTCAAGTGAAAATAATTGCTTTTATGGAAGAAAAAGATGGAAGGAAATTCCAACACATATTTAGAAGAAACATACATACATCAGGTTACTGGAGCACTCGTCTAGAAAATCCCGAGGAACATAAAAGGGGAGAACATAAATTATGCTACTGAAACCATAAATTTTCACTGGAGGATATAATCATTCAAAATTTCATTAGGTTTTTACTCCTTCCAATCAAGGGATGCTTTAACCGCCCTTCTAATATTCAGAGGCAGCTTTCTGGATGTGTTGTTTCCTTAGGGTCTTCCCATCACATCACGCATTGTTTTTTTTTTTTTTGGCATTTATAAGCAAGAAACATATGGAGGTCTTGCTGAGAAGTTATTGAACATGCAATGCAACTACAATTTCAAACAACAAATCAGTTTCTTTAAAAAGACTCAACAACCACGTAGATATACGTCACTAGTGCTTATTACTTGTAGGAGTTTTTGACAAAGCTCCATCCATTCACATCACAAACGTATGAACGGCCTTCACAGCGCAAGAGATCAAACCCACAGACCTGTAGAAACATGAGTACGCAAATAATCAGACAGTAGCTAAGTTGGCAAATGGACATGGAAAATTCCACATTAATGGGCAAATCTATAGCTCACCACACTTTTAATATTAAAGGCATGTAAATTAATGTGCATCCTCTCCCCTCATAATTATAATATCTCACTTTAAAAAAGAAAAAAAATGGTGGTAATTACGGAGATTGCTCTTTACTAATTTGTATTTTATGACTTTCCAATTGTGACCCAGTGTAGATTTCTCAACAAACGACAAAATTTGCTCACAAGATTGCTAGGAGATGATAGATTAACCACTTCCATTTGTTGATAAAATGGAAATGATGATAATAAAATAATGCATGTTATACAATTTCATAAACCATCTGCTGGCTGCAAAATGGCAAAAGAGTTAGGAGATTTAGTCGAAACCAATAGCAAACTTTGTTGTGGATTTCAGTGTGGAGTTGAATGCGTTCTTGAAGATAGAGGTAAAAGCTGAAAGGTTTTCACAAAATGATGTCACAAGTTGAGTAGATTTAGAAAGTTAGAGAGGAACCAGAAGGACACACACATGAATTTCGAAGATCATACAAACATATTCACCAGTGAAAAAAATTGCAAGAGACTTCGCAGATAATGTAGCAATAATATAACCTACCCCTTGCCTAAATGCAATGCAAACTTCTCTTGCCATTTGTTTCTCATTTGGAGTAAGAAGCACTGGATACCTGACCTGCCAAAGATAATAACAAATTCAAATAAATATCGAGTCAATTTTCTAGAGCCCTCCAATATGCAAATAGATTTATAGAACGGAGAAAGATGTCAAGATATTATACAAAGTAAATCACATATGTTGCAAAATTCCTTGACATAACTTGTCCTTAGTTCTTGGTACAAGCCCTAATAAACTGTTCCTGTACTACTGTTTCAAGAGTATGTTGTTGATATCTTTGTGTAAGACAGTATGAAATGCATATATCCTGTAAGGAGCATGGGTGATTTTAAAAAAAAGATATACAAGATTGGAGCATATGTACATGGAACATATGGCCACTTGCTGAGTTTGGAAGCCATGGATACTAGACAAACAGTGGCTAGCCCAAAACAAAGGGTAACAAAATCGTTAAGCAATGGCACTTGAAAAAGAGACACAGAAAGTGAGAAACAAGCAAAGAAAACGACTTATGCTCTATGTATCACTCACTTCTTTGCCATCTGGATTTCTCATAACTACACCATCAACAACTGGAGACTTCCTTGCCTCAGCGTGTGCATATTCGGGCCCAACTGTATACACCTACAAGATAACAAGTAACCAGTAAGCAAGATGCTACCTGGATGCAAAAAATATCTAACCACCAAGAAAACAAATGCACCTTAACCTAACTCCTTGCCACCCATAAACAAAAAGCAGCATGGGTATCAATAGTCCTAAAAAACGTTATTAAAGCTTTTGGATGCTAAGGTGAGAATATTGTTTTTTTATGTTCAGAAATCATGCATACAGAGGAATTACATGGAAGAAACTAGCACTGCAGAAGTAGATCAAAATTTTGGTTACTCTTTGTGGACAAGGCACCAGGAATTATGTGGCGCTGGAATAGAAAAGGCTACACATTGTCAATAAGTTAGAAGCATAACAAGTAATACATTACTAAGTGCTCTGACCAATATAACTGAAATCCATATCTTTGTGTGATAGTCCTGGTTCATACCATTGTTTAAGCTGTTAAACCTGCACAATTACTTCATTTACTAAGCGGATGTGCCGCACTTTTCTTTTGTTTTGATGTAAATGCATATAAGTGTTGAAAGAAGAATGGGATCAATTAACAGGGTCAAAATGCCAAAACAAAAAAGGAGTCAACCCTGTTTGACAAAGGGTGTAGGATTAAACTTTTGACCCTAAGTGCATCCTATGCCCAACTCAATTCAGAAGAAGCATGTTTAGGCAGGTCGTAGGGCTATGCTCCTACCCCAAGATAGGGCTATGGCCTACTGAAGAAAGTGTGTTTGGAACAAAACGCTTGCCTACACGGCTACACCCCTATTGCTTATTATGCCCTCTATAAGAAAGTCCGATTTTGGAAAAATGTGTGGTATTTGGAGAGTACTTGAGCAAGTGGCATCAAATTTGGAGCCTGAAAGGTATGTTCATGCACATATAAAGAGGCCTTGAATAGCACTTGTGAAGGAATTCTCACATTTATTCACCATCGTATATTCAAAAAATATGCCTATTTTTTAACCTCTTCCAAAAGTATGCTTGTTTTATTTCATTTCTCAAAATAATGTTTTTTAATTAAAACAAAATATTTTTTTAAAACAACACACACACACTCTCTCTCCTCCCTCCCTTCCCCGTGATAGCCCCTCCTCAATTCTCAATTCTCTAAACTAATTCCTCAACCATTAACCAAGAAAACTGCTTAGTTTTCAGAAAATATCTTTGGAAATCTTCAATTAAAAAGTGGTCAAGGTGCCTTAACGAACCCACGTCTCACCCAACAAGTGTGGGGGTCCAAGAACATGATGTGCCCACCAACCCCCAGCACAGAGAATACCTCACCCTCTCCGCCATGTTTCGTGGAAGATGTCCACCAAAGAAGTCAATGAACAAATGATCAATGCAGAAAACAAAAACTCTGGTTGGGACTACTACACCAATGGTGGTTACTTAGGTGGAGAACCGTTGCCTATAACGTTGTCCACTTCTGGCAGTGGTATATTACTTCGTAGCTCTTCATTTGATCCCTCATTATGACAATATAAATATAAATATTGTCTGTGATGGGCATGACCATGGTGGTGGCCGAAAATGGTGGGGGATGTCATGGAAAGGAAGAGGGAGGAGAGAGTGTGCATTGTTTTCCAGAATTTAATTTAATTCAAAAACGTAATTTTGGAAAATAAAAATAATACAAACATATTTTTGGATGAGGTTTATAAAATAGGCATATTTTTTTAAATTTACTCCCGTTTCACCCTACTCTACTTCATTCACGTATTTCCCAACTTCTCCTTCCTCCACTAACTCTTCACCCACCCACCTCATTCTAAGTGATTATGGTGTCCTTAGCCCCTAATCCCTTCCTTGGCAGGCAGAATCAAGTGATTGTCAGCCTAAACTTATACCCACCAAGTGAAGCCCCACTGCATCTTGAAAATGTTGCTACAGGAATGAATCTTATGGAGGGGTAGGAACCTCACACCTCCTCTAAAAGGTGAAACCTCAAAGGTAGATTGTATCTTTATTTTCATGTGATTCTTTCATCCATTGTATTGTCATGTGAGCTATGAGAGCAATTTGCAAGTGACATACATTACTGGTTTTCTTGAATATACCTAGCTTGTCACATTTATTATTTGATTGCAATATGGACCAATTCATAGATAGACTATGAGCATAACCCAATCATACCAACACACATATGGCCCTGCCAAGGATCAATCGTTATTTTCCCATTTCCATTTTCTTTTGTTGAGAAATTCCCATTTCCATTTAGTGCAAAGTATTATCTAATTGTCTTTTATTGGTGAAAGTTCTAGTTATTAGTCTTAAATATTATCTAATTATCATTTTTGTTTCTCTCCGTACATGGTTCATTCAACACATCCGATGGTGATGTTGTGAGCATTGTAACTAAGTCTTCAATTATTGTGTTTTTGATGTCTTGGTGCACTTTGAAATATTACTTGCATTATAACTTCTTGCATCATTTATACATCTTAGAAGCCCTTTATGGATCATTCTGAGGAACCTAAGGATTCTCTAAAGTCATCAACTTTGAATCCTAACATGCCATCTTCCTAACTCATCTCATCCCACCTACAACTAAAAAACAGCAAGCTCTAGATTAAGAACGATAAATGAATGGTAAATCTTTTTTCCTGTTTAATTATTTTTCCTTAGGGGAATTAGATATTGTACATTGTTAGCTGACAAAGGATATTTAGGGTTTTATTTCCTAGTTTTCTAATAGTATAGTTTTCAAAGATGATTTCTTAATTGTGTATGCATATTCATGTAATCTCTTCTCAATATAACACATATAATTTTCCTGATTTCCTGAATATTCTTACAGGGCAAGGAGAAGAGTGGAGGTAGAAGTTGCATATCCAAGAATAATGGATGGAACTAACAGGAAAAGCTTGATACCGAATTCTAAACCAAAGTAACATCAGTGTAGCTCGATGCTATCCATATGTCCAGAATAAATAGTCAAGAAAAAAATGAAAAGAGAAGTTCAATATACAACCTTGACATCTGTTCCTCCAGTTGGCATAAATTCCTCGTATATATAAGAACCTTCACGCCTCACTCTTCTGACCTCTGGATGAAACTCGCTTGATCTGTTTCCAACCTGAAAGAAAGGTACGTCTCTGGACAATTTATAACATAGTAATTACTAAGCAAATACTAAAAGTGCATACCAACTACAAAAGACAAGATTTACGCATGCATATCTCGTATGAAGATGTATCAAGTGTTAAGCAAAGCAAGTGACTCAGGATCTAATCCTAAAAGTTACACTACAGGATTCTATCTACTGTTATTTTGATAACCTAACCAAAATATTTGGAACATTTAAAATCCTTGATAGCATGAGTTTCACGTTAGAAATTAGAACAAAAGGAACCAGCATTCATACATCTATGACACTTGCTTGAATATCTGTTTCCAAGAGTTCAGGAAATGGAAATTAACATTTTCTGAGGGCCGGCAGAAGGTTTATGGTAATTAAGGGCTTCAAGCAGAAAAGCACAATAAACCAAACAAGTAAAACCCAATATTGATTGGCAACTTGAGAATGTCATATTGGAACATGTTATACCTAATTATTGAACTTCAAATATCAGATGATATAATTGCTAATGCTACTAACTCTTAGTAAAAGACCATAAATTAAGACCATTTACATGTGTCCTGCAACAATTGACATATTAAATATATGACAAGCCAAAAAAAGGGAACACAAAGAAAAAACTGAAAACAAGTGCACGAAAAAAGAAGAAACAAATAAAATCACTTAACACTCCATACATTATATCCATCAACCCATGCTCATGAATCATAAGCAGAACATTGGTCATCCTTACCCTGAGCACCGAACCTCCCAAGAAAACCCTCTTCAAACCATAATCTTCCCATTGTTTTCTAATACGGAAGCTCTATCAACTAGCATGGTACAGAGAAAGACTTGGAATTATAGCATAACAATTTACAAGTGAGTGTTCATTTCATATTTCAAAGGAGAGCTCAGAGATCAGGCTCCTCAGGCATGCACAACTATTTAAGGGTATGAGCTTGGGACAGGGATAGCACCATAGGTAGCCTTCAGGCCACATCTCTGCCTAGGCATTTCATCTTACAAAGCAAAGAGATTAGCGGGTGTTTCTGGTGAAAGCAGCTGAGCCCATGACAAGGACGTTTCTTTAACATATACAAGTACAGTGACCTTTTCACCCAAATCTTTGGCTAAGCTAGGATTACCCTTCAGATTCTCTTAACACAAACATTTGAGCCCACATACTTCTCCAGGATTATGCAAAAAACAGAAAAAGGTCACTCTAGTTTATGAGTTTCACTAGTTCCAACTTCCACAGAAATATCAAGTCGGAAAGCTCACCTTTCGAAACAATTCTTTCATGCCACCCCCTGCTGCACTGGGGTAATATATCATTATTCTGTGATCATCACCTTTAAACAAGGAAAAGCAGAAAAACTAACCCAACTTAGTTATGCAAAATGTATAGAAAAGCTTACAGAAGTGTCCGCATTACTCAGAAACAAAAGTTCTAAAAGTGTGAACAGCACTTTATAGAAAGAAAAAGAGTGAAAGGAATTATGTATAAAGCTTACAAAGATTAGAACGAGCAAATACTGAGGCACATACAAAAAGAGTAGAAACAACAAAAAAGTATATTGAAAGGATTATGACGGATGCATACCATGAACGGGCTTCTCCACAAAAGGCTTCCAAAATCTCTGCCCATGAACCTCAACAAAATCTTCTTCCTCAACAAAATACTCCAACTCTTGATAGGGTTTATCCCTATTTACTAATGCATATCTTGGAACAGGAATTCCGTACATTTCAAGACACTTGATTTTTTACCATGAAAGGAAGAATTTAACATGAAAACAGAAAAAGGAGAATCACCATTAGTAAGTGGGGAAGAATAAGAATCAGCAGAGAATTTATTTTGGTCCTTAGAAAACATAGAAACATCATAAGTTTGTCCAATTATATGTATTGACAATGTATAGTCAAAAGTGATGATTTGCCAGGACAGAAATGGAGCTCGTTGCAGCTAGCACTGGGTTGCTTAAGTCTAATGTTAGCATCTTTACTGTAACTGTGGTATCGACCCCTTTGGCCTCCTAGTAGATGGAGTTCATGCAAAGTCCCCCCCACCTCATGCACACACAAGATATGTGAACTTTTTCCCTTCTGGAAGCATTGCCCACACGAGGAGGAACACCCTCCATGGAGTTGAAACAAGGTCGTCTCTCTAACACAAGTGTTAGAGACCAGGCCAATTGCCACTTCAACCCCCCCCCCCCCCCCCCCCCCCTTTCAATATAAGCACTTTGCTGACAAACTGAGCTTAAAGCAGATGAAGACAAGTATTCTCATTCAAGCCTGTTAAGTTGAGCTCTGTAAGGGAAAAGGATATCTATGGTAGGTTATCGTGACTCAACAAGCTTAGAAAATAAGCTCAGCTTATTGTTTTTAATCTTACAATCGAAGTTCTCAATAAACATCTAGCTAAGTGAAGCCAAGTAGCTTGACTACTTTTAGTCTTTTACAACCCTACACTTTACCCCAGAATATTAACAAAGGAAAAGCAAAGAAAGGCCGGAGTAGACCTCAAGACGCCTCCTGTAACTGGATTCACTTTATATACATAAAGCATAGATGGAACTCTTATGCCTAGATGGATCAGTTTACTCCACCTTATAGCACTTGTGGTTATGATGATTGATAGATGACATCTTACAATATAAGGTCACCCCTTATTGGCCACTACAATGGAATAAAAATAATGGGCTTCGAAGAATTTAGATGCTACTATACAGAGGAAATGGACATTCACTTAACTGGAATAACCACAACCACAGAAAGCATATCCTAACTTCTCAACAAACATGTTCTAAATTCTCAACAAACATCAGCATCTAATATTTTGTTAGATCATATACATAAGGAGATTCATATGCCTCTTATAAAATCCTACTTCGCAATCATATGTACCCTTTGATGTCTCATGTGGATTTTGTTATCTTAAACACTCTCCACAAATCCTTTTTACCAAATTAAGCATAAAAAGAATGATAAAGTGAGATTGGTCAGCTTTTTCTACTTCAACTCAACAGAAATATGGTATTTGCAACAGGTAGTCTTGTTAGTATAAATCTTTAAACGAAAAATTATATAATAGCAACTACAGCCTCCCAGTCCCAGAATTCCCTTATAAGCCATTGCACAACATGAGCAGGTTCAATTAGCAAAACATGGTATTATTGAAGGTCATCAAACGTCATACCTCATATACTTTCCTCCGGTCATGAAGAAGGTGTTGGGGTTCCAACTCATTCACAAGGAAAGGTCTGGAGAAAGAATATGTAAAATGTATAGTGAGTAACCAGCTTTTGCTGGACCGCTGGTGGCTGTCACAGTCTCACAGATGCTTGCATGCTAGGTAAATCACATAAATGGTAATGAAAACTATTACAGGAAATCAACCGTTAGCTTCAAACTATGAACACTAATGTCGGAAAGATTTGAGATATGCTTCTGGTCTGTTTCACCCATTTGGACGAGATGGCAATACATACAGAAGAAGAAAGGGCAGTGTGTGCGTGCATATAAAATAAAGTATGTCATCATGATATGCCTACTATATGTTCCTCAAGAATTGATACACGATATGTACAATCAAACAGATAACTACAAGCCAACTCAAGAAGAATAATCGGAAATGCAAGTTACAATTACAATTTTATAAGGAAAATGATCATCATTTCAAGAAAGCACCGTCCTGCAAATTGAGACTGTACAGGCAATTGCATAGATACTCCCAAAAGTAATTATCATCTCTGTACTGCCAGACAATTATACTAAAACTACAAACTGAATGTGGAATTATTTATACTGTTTGAAATGATTATAATCTAGGATTTTAAATATTTACTAAATTTAGACACAAGGTAAGATAAATAAAAAAGAACTTCAAAGACAATATACAACTGCCTAAAATGAGCAACGCACCATTTAGATCCAGACAGAAAGACACTTGATAGGTTTAAACACTAGTAATAGTTTATGTCTTGCATCTGTGTTGCATCTGTGTAGTGCATGCAATACAGAGGAAGTGTTTTCAAACAATCCAACACAACTCTGCTAGAATTTGCCAAGGAATAATCATATTACAAGGATGCTCTAAACATGCATGAGGGGACTTTTACCCCAAACAAATTGGGGGTGGATGAGAAAGCAGCTCTTATCATACATGCTGGAAAGAAACAGAGAATTGTAAGAACAAAGAAACAAAAAACACGTACTTCCTCAGTGCGGCATATGCTTCAGCCTTTTCAAGTGGATATCCAGACGAATGGAAAGCAATCAAACAATCACATATTGGCCACCTGAAAAAGCAGACTCAGGGCTATAATTGTCAAGTGAAAGAGGGTACAAGGAGAATATTTTAACAGCACCATTTCTCAAAATGCATGTTTGAGAACAGAGATCAATATTTACATAAATACAAGCACAAATATTGTATTACATTACTGGCAACCATTAGTTTGAAAACAATATAAATTTTAAAATGTCGAAGTAACAATTGGTGGTTATTGACTTGCTATCTGCCGTTCACCTCATTTAATTGCCTTCATGTTAAAACTAATAAGTAATTCCATTGACAAGGGAGTGATTTTCTCAATTTTTGAAGGGAAGAATTCTATCTATTAGTTTGCAACATGAAATGAGAAATGTTTACTGTAGAAACAGTATCACGATAAGTCAACAAACAAAAAAACATATATATATATATATATATATATTATATATCAGCTTTGAAAAGTATTAGGTTCAAATTCTTGGAGATCTGAAGTAGACTCTAGCTGTGAAGAAGAATTTCATAAACACTATCTATGTGAAGAATACTTTTCGAAGTAAGCCATAAATCAAGACTACAAAACTACTACAAATTGATGACCAATTGATACTTTTGAACTGATCTTGTATAAATCTACCTCTCTATCGGATCCTCCAGGATAACTTTGTCCCCAAAATGGATAATCTACATAAGCATACAACATAACGATTGTATCAGCTACAGGTTTAGCATACAAACAAGTGATATCGATGATTTCATTCAGGGCAGTTAAAGGTTACTTGCATGTCAACAAAACCACGAATAATACGATGTCTATTCACCAACTTTTTTAAGAGAATCTGATGGCCACACTTAACATGGAGCCACTTGCAACTTTATAACTTGAGAATATCCGAATCTCACTTCTATTTCATCCAAAAGCTTAACCGAATCAATTCAAAAATACAACTCGAGAAGAAATTAATCGTTAATAACTTGCCTCAAATTCACCAAACGCTTGCAGCCTGTCTAAAATTTGCCCCATCGGAGCGGAGAAAACCTAATGCCGCCATAACCGCCGCCACCAGAAGAAAAAATTTAGTAAAATAAATAAACGATAATAGAATAGAATGAAATCAAGAGAGAAACGCGATCACTGAAAACACATTCGTTGTATAATCTTGTCCATCGGAGAACTACTAACAAATGTGTCTAAAATTCAATAAAAAGAAACAGAACCTCGGGGCCGCATTTCACCTTCTTTTCCATAACACAAACACCAACTGTGATCTTCTTCCCGACACCATTATTCCCCCTCCCCTTCACCATCTCTGTTTCTTCTCTCTCCAACTGTAGTGTATCACTTTACAAACTGAAAATATTCAACAACACAGACACGACATTGATATTATATATGTGTACATGTATGTGTGTGTGTGTGTATATATATAGAGAGAGAGAGATTGAGACGCAAAGGAAGTAGCCATACCAGAAAGATAGCGAGAATCTCGGTAGAAAGAAAGGAGAGGTACGTCAGATCCTTGTGATCTGGCTCTCGATATCACAAGAAAGAAAGGAAAGGCGGAGACTGGTAACGGAAACATACCGAAAAAAGGAAAAAGTGTTGGCGTATTTATAAGAATATCCGTGAAAAAGGGATTTTGTATCTGGAGATAAGGTATGTGGTGATTCTGGAATATACACATTATACATCTTTCAGGGTAAAAAGGATTCGCCCTTTTCCATTTCTTTTTCTCCATTCAAATAAAGAGCGATGGTGATTTATCATATAGTTCAATATATTATTGTAACTGCTACATTTTAATTTTAAGAGATGTTTGAGATTATTTATTTGAAATAATTTATATTTCTTTTTAAATTTTTATCAACTTATTATAAGTTAGAATGTTTAACTTTTTAAAAACTTTTTATTACCGGTTTGATACTAGTATAAGTTATTTATCCAAACACTCAAAATTGTTTATTACCGGTGTCACACCGTAATAAGTCAATAAGTTGTTTTTATAAGCAATCTCAAACGTCCTCTTAATATATTTTTATAAATATTTTAATTGTTTTCTAATATAAAACGTTGATAATAAACTATAATCATCTTTTATAAATATTCAAATTATGATAAATGAAATATCATTATTTTTTTGTAAATATATTAATTTATTGGATTGTATAATTTATAACAATTGCATTAGTTGTAATTCTATCTAAAACCTCATCTCTTTCTCTTTCTCTTTTCTCTCTCTCTCTCTATATATCACATTTTATTTATACAAAATATGAAAATTAATTTTACATTAACATAAGTTAGTTTCAGAAAATATATATATATATATATATAAATATGGATGTCAAATTGAAAACGATTAATCGATCATTTTTTTATAATTTGGTTTGCTCCAAATTTTGATTATGTTTCTTTTCCTGATTAAAAAACAACAAAAGGTTTTTTTTTTTTTTTAAATAAATTTACAACTACGAGGGAGTTTTATACACAAATACAAATCATTCAAATTTTACATAAATAAATAATCGAGATATTTATTGAGTATCATCATGGTTCATTTATTATGATCGAGATATTAATGAAAGATGATAGAATTTATTTTTTATAATCATCGCTTTATATTAAGATATAATTGAAATATTTATATACCTGAATATCTTTTAAACTAAATGTATCGATAAGATTGATTTATATGGTTTATTTAAAACTCACTATTACACATATCCATTTAATACTCAATTAATATGGGTCAAATAGTCAAATATTAAAAAAACAAAAAAATAGACCACCATGATTGATCCTAAGATTGCAAGAGGAACCGGCGAAAATAGAGTATCTGTATAAATACGAATTCTTATGAATCTGTTAGATCAAGAAAGATTGTATTTTAGCATCAATTTGTATAGAAACTTAAATTGATTTGTAATTGTTGTGTAATTTTGACTTGACTAACAGCCGTACGGAATCAAAATTCAATTACATTTTAGGCAAAGAAAAAGGAACGTATTTGGGTGATTTTAGTCAACTTATTATAAATTAATGTTCTGCAAAATATTAAATGTAATTAATTAAGATGTCAATTGTTATTTTTGTAACCGTAAAATCTAATAAGTATAAATTAATTACATTAAGAGGTTGTTTACTAGATGTTTATCAAATAAGCGTTTAACATGTGTCATTTACCTTACCATGTGGCCATTATGAAGATCGGGAATCTTAATCAGTAAAAGACATAACAAGTGATGGAGGAGGCTATTGTCCGGTAAGTGTTATTGGGTAAAAGATGTAGGAACAAACTATTTTGATAGCAAAAATCTGAGGGTTGGGTTCCGGTAAGAAGCGTAAGAAGAGATTATCACTTTTGAATCAATCATAATTGAATGTCAAAACTAATGAGGTGCACTGAGATACACCGGATCAATTTTCTTCTAAAGCACAATTCATGGGTGAGCATGAAATTAAATGTGATCAAGGGTTTAGATCTTTTCTTACGTTGTGCATCATAACTTCTCTTCTCACACGATCTTTCACCTAAATTCGATATGGTAAGTAAGAGTATTAACTCTTGTCAACAAACGCTTACCCCGTAAGCATTTGGTAAACGACTGTTGGCTTAAAGTGTCATTTTAATAAATAAACCCACAATATGTTTAAAAAAGACATTATTTTATTCAGACGCTTAATTCTAGAAACATAACTTCAAAAACATATTTCAGTATTTTAACAATGTTTAAAAATGTACATTTAAGGAAATACACTTTAAAAAAACACATCAAATTTTACCTATGCTACGTTATCGCTTGGATTACCAAAATGTACAATTTCAAACTACATAACTTTAAAATTGGGCTTTTAAAAACAATCTCTTAGAAACCGACCGGATAATATTTCATTTTTTTGAGTCAAGTGATAAAGTAGTACGATTATAGCGATATCACACTTTTTAATCTAAAATTTTAATTTGAATTTAGCTTTAAATTATTGGTAATAGTATTTGTGTTACTAATCGTTGATTTCTTTGTTCTTTTATTCTATTTTTTTAGTCATTACAGTGTTTTTATTACACTATATAATGTATGACTCATCTAAATATGTATGTTGTTGTATGTTGTTCATTGGTTGCTTGTAACTGTACTGATCTGATGGCTATCACAAGAACGGTTGTTATTGTTAACATGACGATGACGTTTGTAGATATCTCTAATGCATATCCACTCATGAAGAAGATATTTTGAAATTGGTTGATGATGATACGTTGCAGTGCTTAAAAAAGATAAATAAAAATATGTGGGCTTTATAAAAGTATGATAGTTGCACAATTGTATATGCATAATATATAAAACGAATCTATTTTAATGCTTGTTTAAACGACAGAAGTTATATTGAACTAATTATAACCTTTACTTTTTTTAGATAACTGTGGGTTGTATTCGTCAGCGTGCGCATGCCTTGACTAATTTTATAAGGTCATGAAATTAACAATCAGACAAACTCCCATGAGGAGTCTCAAATCAATGACCGATGTCCAATGAAAAGCAAAGAAAATAACAATTGAACTATAGGGTTGGGTTTCGGTGAGAAGCGTAAGAAAATATCCTCATCTTTTGATCAATTCTAATTGAATGTCAACACTAATTAGGTGCACCTAGATGCACCATATCAATTCACTTCTAAAGCGTAATTCATGGGTTGACATGAGATTAAAAGTGGTCAAGTGTTCGGATATCTTATTACGCTTTATACCATAACTTTCATTCTCACACGATCCTTCACTTTGAACTATAAAAACTTACTTTGTCTACCATAATATCACAAACTCCCGACCTTAAGCATTCTTAATATTTCATCTCAATAAAAAGTCGTTTATCAAACATTTACAAGGTGAGCACAAACAATGACCGATGGTCTTATCCAGCAAGAAGCATGACAACGACTGAGATTCTTATCCCACTAAGGGGCCGTTTACCAAACATTTACCTGGTAAGTGTTTACGGGTAAAATTTAACACTATTATTTACTTACCGGGTAAAAAATTTAGTCCACCAAAACAACATCGTATGCAACAATTTACCCGGTAAGAGCTTACCGTGGTAAGAGTCTGTCGCCCTTATTTATCGGGTAATACTCATGGTCTGTCTCGCTTTTATCAGATAAGATTCTTGGTTCTTATCATATTTATCCAGTGAGGTAATGTGACTTGGTAGGCGCTTACCAAATAAGCATTTGGTAAACGACCCCTAAGTGAGAAAGAAGACTTTTAACCAATTAGCATTAGTTGGGAAAGAGACGATTACAAACAATCAATTTCAATGGCTAGAAATGTCATATAATAAAATAAGTGAGCGTTGTGACTGTTGCAGGTATTATGTTTTAATTTTTTAATTGATTAAATAATAAAACTATATATAATATATATATATATATATTATTTTTGTTCCTAAAATCCATACATTTTTAATAATTTTTTATATATTTGTAAAGAATAAAATAAAGAAAAGTGATAGTTGTTGGTTAGTAGTGGATTAAGTGGGAGATAGAGTGGACTACTAACTGGTCTATTAATGCGACAATGAATACCAAACAGACTCTGAATACTTTTATTCTTTCATGACTTATCCACTTTCTTTTATGGATTTATCACCACATTAAATTAAGGGGTCATTTACCAAATATTTAGGGGCTGTTTACCAAATTTTCTATTAAGTTCTGTATGGATAAATTTGTCTGTCTGGATAAATTTATGTTGCTGTTTACTTTTCTATCTGAATCAATAGTCTGAATAACATAAATGACTAATTTACCCTTAAGAATAAAACAAAATGAACAGCTGATAATCTGTATGCTGCCATAGAGAATGAAATATGTTTGATTTTAACAGAGTGAAGAATGGAAGGGAAGAAATCATAACCATCAATATCTGTAACAATGTATCAATTACAAAAATTGAGCAAACAGAAATCGAATACAAGCATGAAATCGAACACAAGCAAGCAAACAGAAATCGAACACAAGCAAACAAACAGAAATCGAACCATCAAACAGAAATCGAGCAAACAGAAATCCAACAAGCATGAAATCGAACACAAGCAAGAAATCGAACACAAGCAAGAAAACAGAAATCGAGCAAACATGAAATCGAACAAACTCATGAAATCGATATGGAACTTGAAGTCGATTTGTCGATGGAGAAGAAGAGAGCGTCGACTGTCATGGAGAAGAAGAGAGCAATCGGGCCGATTAGGGTTCTTTGGAGGAGAAGAGGGCGTCGATTGAAGCAAGCAGATGGTACCCAAACAACAATCGATTTGAAGATACGCTAGGGTTCATGGCCGAGGAAGAAGATACCTAGGGTTCACGATCGTTGATAGGGAGGGAGTGTTTTGAGGAAGAAGATACGCTAGGGTTCATGGCCAAGGGTATGAGGGTTTTTTTTTGGGCTTAATGGGGACAAGTGTTGTTTTTGATTCGTGCGAATAAGCCCCTTTCTGTGCGAATAAGCCCAAAGTAAACACATCATTTTGGCTGTGCGAATAAGCCCATTTATTGATTAAGCTCATTAAGCCTCAAGTAAACACACACTTATACAGGTAAGTGTTTATCAAGTCACATTATCTTACCGGATGAATATGATAAGGATCAAAAATCTTACCCGGTAAGAGCGAGACAAGGAACATGAGTTTTACCCGGTAAGTGAGGGCGACGACTCTTATCACGGTAAGCGTTTACCAAGTAAATTTTTGCATACGATGTCATTTTGATAGACTAAAATCATAACCGCTAAGTAAAAAATGATAATGTTAAATTTTACCCGTAAACGCTTATCGGGTAAGTGTTCGGTAAAGGGCCTCTAAGTATATAACAACTCTTATTAAAAATAAAAATAAACTAAATTTATCGAACATAATATATTTCATTCAAGAATAAAATATGACGAAATATATGAAGATGTTCATGATTCGAGTTTCTAATAAGCTAGTGAGCTCGAACTCATCTATCAAAAGTTCAAGTTGATCTAAAACACAAAATAAAACTCATTAACAATTCGAGTTCCATATATAGCGGAATACAAACAAGGTATCTTGTAGGGAGAGGAACTGCGCGTGTGGACGACTTCTAAAATGTTCGACTTAACTCGTTCAAAAGTTTGATTAAAATTTTCGAGTCGAGACGAATCATTTGAGCATACATGTTTTCGAGCCAAACGTGTTCCAACTGTCATAAATCATACAAAATCAAAAAATAAAAATCATTGAGTTTGGACAAATAAACAAATTAATTGATCCTCATGTTGAGCCCATAAACATGTTATAAATTTGAATTTTAGGTCAATGTATAACTCAAATTGGGAAAAAAATTACTCGGGTCAAATCGAGCTCGAACAACCTTCTACTTGACTAAACTCAACTCGTTAAAACCCCTAGAAACACGATCATCATGACATGAGGGACCGAAATTGATATTATAAATTTGGAGACCGAAAAGTGACATAATAGAAACGAATCACCTGTATTTTCTTTTTTGAAATATATAATATTTATATACGGTAGATGAACTCACAGATCCTTACTTTTTGGTGAGGTTTGAATCCCTACTACTTTTATGAGATTGTGTTTTACTAGTAACTCTTAGACACCGTTAAGGCAAAGACTCTTTAACGGTCGGTTGTATGTTCTCAAACTACGATTATGATATAAAAAAACCCTAATTTGGTTTATTTTTTAATAAAGTAATTGTAAATAAAACACCATATAATTACCCAAACAATAGGATTTTTCATAACGTTTCATTAAAATATTGAAATACAAATGAAATAAATAAAACATGTAAGTGTCGAACTTTTGGTTGGGGGGTCATAACATTATAAGGAACAACCACCTTTTCAAATGAACGGCCTAAAAACTAAACTTTAATTTGCTTTTCTTTCAACTCCGAAAATAGGAGGCCATGCTCCTGAATATAAGTTGACGTGTTGTGATTACGTTCTGTTGGAAACCTAAAATATGATTAATAATAGATGATCATCTATAACACAACAATGACATATTCATCTGGAATATGAACATGTTATTCATCATGATTGTGTTATTCATGATGAACAACATCTCCATATTTATTATGAATATTTATTTGAAGAGGGATACATGACCCATTGTAAATGATTCCAGAGTCTCTAAACAATTTTGAGTTTCTAACAAAATCTCTGATATAACACGTATCGACATAATTTTTTATTTAAAAGAAGAAAAAAACACTATTTTGTAAAAACCATAACATGGAACTTTTTTCTTCATTTTTTTGTTTTACAAGTAACACAAAACCATTGTATTTTAAAAAATAATTGTAATTTATAAGCATTATAATTGTAAAAAAATCATATTGGCAACACTCAAAGGTTTTTAGTCCAACTATTGCAATTATGATGATTTTAACAAAAGTTAAAGTTGCAATTATGTGATCGAACCGATTTGTTGACGTTGAGTAATTAAAAATATGCAATAGCATGTTTATTTTTTTATATTTGGATAATCGATTAAAAGGGTATTTGGGATTGCTTATTTGAAACAACTTATGTTTTTTTTATAAAAGTATTTATCAATTTATTATAAGTTAGAATAGTTCAATTTTTTTAAAAACTATTTATTACTGGTTTGATACTGGTATAAGCTGTTTATCCAAACACTTAAAAGTACTTATTACCGATGTTATACTGAAATAAATTAATAAATTGTTTTTATAAGTAATTCTAAACACCTCTAAATTATACAATAAATAAATAAAATTAAAAGTAAATAGGATGTGACACGTACCAATTGATTACATAAAAACCCACGAAAATAGATAAAAACGATGTATCCATTTGCATATCTTTCATGGTCGTTATCCTTATTTGAGGATAAGAGGATTATGATCGTGGTGAGCGTTAATTCGGTCCTGTGTTAGCGATTCTCTATTTATCCAATCTCTAAAAAGAAAATGATTTTAACTTGATTTTTATTTTAGGTAATATACTTTTAAAACTTTTATTTTTGTACCTAAAATGTAAATGTTTAAACATTTAAATACTCGAGTAACCGGTTGAAGACTAATTTTAGATTAAAAAAATTAATGTCACTAACCACGTCAACAAATAATACTGAGTTGGATACCACATCACTCGCTACATCACCATGATAACCGGTAAATGCTTCAATCGGTTACCTGGACACTTAAATATTTAAAACTTTACATCTTAGATACCAAAATAAAAGTTTTGAAAATATGTTACCTAAAATAAAAATAAAGTTAAAATATATTACTTTTTCATTCAATTTGTCCAAAAGAAAATGAAAAAATAACATGATATAATCAACATCATTGTAATATTATTGTGATTAAACTCATGGTCAATCAAGAACAATTATAACATCAAACGGTATCGTTTTCCTATAAGTCTTGCTTTCTTAGCTTCCCACGACGAAATATACCTCCCATCCTATCCTAAACATGTATATCTGGATATTACAATAAACAAGAATGAGATAACCTGGTAACTATATGTTCACAAGTCATGTACATATTCACAGGGTTCCGTTTATATGCACCTGATATAATTGTGTTCGGTTTGAAGGATATCTGAGGTACTTGTTTTAGAAGGCTCGACGTTATAAAGATCAACAGCTATATATTCGTTCAATACGTTTTCGAAGTGAAATTACGCTATAATACGTGTAAAGGATTTAGTCCCTTTGTAGTCCCTTTCTCATCCTTCAAGTTCTTGTTCTTCTCCTTGTCTTTATGAATTTCATTCATTAACGATTTCACACCAACTATCATTTTCGACATCGTTGATTCCGACTGTTTCCATTGATCCGAGGGTGCGTCCACAACCTCAATCTGCCACAAGATCTTTTTGTTGACGGGATTAGGTCCGTCTTTTCGAAGAAGATCATGTGTGATCAAGTTCCCTAACGGCGGTGGACCGCTGTTTGCTTGCAAGTAGGTTCCGTGAAGCGTCTTTAATGACAACGTTAACGGGTCACGGGAGTCGGATTGATTCACCGGTAACCATAAATGGGAAGTGTTCCTTTTTTCCGGTAGGGTTTGGATGACTCTAAGATTTTTAGCAACAATTCCGGGAATAGAAGGCATGTTTGATGCCGTAAGGTATTTTCCGTAACAACTCTTCAAGTACAACGATTCATGATCGTTCACCTCGACCGTCCATTGTGCATTTTTTGTCAAACCATCTCGACATTTTGTAACGGATTCTTTGTCTTGCTCGGCAATTAGGTACTTATCTTTACCATTTTTAAGACGGATAATCAGATCATTTTGAAATACGTCCATATAAATTGTGACTGAAAATAAGCACAAGATTGATTCAGATTTATTTCGAACCTATTGATCAAAATGGGTTGGAAATAAATCTGACACCGCAAATACAAGATCTGGGTGAAGACAAGGAAGAAGGTGAGATATTGAAACGGTAAAGAGCCAAGGTTCACAACGATGATGATGCCAAATTGGCGTGGTTCCAAAATGTTAATCATTTTATAAGGTTTTGGATCCGACCCGATTCGTTTTCAAGTAACAGAAATCGAACATCTATCATCCGATCTATTCACGCATGATCTAAAAAGTAGGAAGAAAAATGTTTGTAGAAAATCCATTGATTTCGAAGTCAACTTACAGATGTTGGGATGATATCCTTCCTAATTTTTACGCAAATATTAATTTTTATAATCTTGGTAAATATACTTACCTCTTAATTGTTTCATTAAGATGTAATATCTGAATCGTTAAAAGGTAAATTTTGTTTAGTGAAAAAAAGTATGCCTCTTAATGGTTTTAAAACCCTCTAAATGATTTTGTATCACATGTCTCCCTTAACCTTTCAACGTCCTAATTTCGTTGTAATGATTACCAAATAATTATATTTCATTTTACACTATATCGTGAGAGCCTCTTAATTATTCTCACCACTTAATCATTCTGCATCAAACTATTCAGCAACTGCCAAACAATCCATCTGTGTATATTGGGGTCTATTAAAAATGAGAACTCAATAATTTATGATAACTGTTAGATTTAACCACTTATTTAAAATAATTATATTATTTATAGAATGAGTTCAAACAAATAAACTAGCATTTTATGAAAACACGACAACATTTTTTTATTAAAGTTGATCACAAATGCAAAAAAGTTAATGCATTCCGTTACAATTTACCAGTCAATTGGAATTCAACTCCAGATCAATATGAAGCAAATTTTCTATCTTTTGAGTTAGAAGAAATATCTCCATACGTTTTATCCATGTCTTTATATTCGAACGAGATATTTCGTGTAAGTTTGGTTAAGCAACCAAATACAAGTTTTGGGAAAGCTATTTAAGAGCATCTCTCATCATATTTTCGATATTTAAATTAATGTAGAGAGTAATTTGCTAAAAAAAATAGTATAGGCAGTGTTTTTTTATGTAGTAACTTCAACGATCTTCCTTACATTGTTAGGTACATATTATTTAATAATTTATTGTGTCCTTTAACGAATGTTATTTACATTTTATAGTTATAAATAAAACAAACAATAAAAAAAATAATCTAGTTATTATCGTAAAAATTTCACCGGATGTAGGAAGTAAAATAGCGTGAATCAGGGTAGAGAGCCAACATGGTGTACCCAAGATTTTTGCTGAATAGGTGCATCTTTAAGGTGGATCTAAGGCCCGTAAAGCCGTATGATGTTTCTTTAATCTAATTCCACAATCTCAAGGTTTTTTTTAGGTTTTTGGTGATTTCGATGGATCTTTTTGGTTTAAGTTTTTTTTTGGCTTTTGGTTGATGTTCCTCACATTTTTTAATATCGTGGTGCACCACTCAAAGTTTATGGAGGCACCTTTCATACCAAAAAGATTGTAATTATGAAAATCAATTGAACGGGTATGGAGGACCCTACTTAGACTCTCATAGGTTCGTCTCTAGTGTAGAGAGTGCATGAGAGTCGTCTTTTTCGGGTTTTGGTTTTGGCTCCCTATAATTAGTTAAAAGAAACGAACCAGAGATGTCCTAAAAAAACAGTTGTATTATGAATTTATGATTTATGTTTTCTTCTCAAATTTGAGAAGAAAAGAATTTGTTTTATTTGTGTTTCTAAGAGGGAAGAGAAATGAAAGGAAAAAAAATTCATGTTCTTGAATGAGAGAGAAAAAAATTAAAGATGTTTTTACAAATATACCCTTATTTATTTTTCACTAGGTTGTAGTTGATAGATAGATAGATAATTTTATAAATATTTATAATAATAATCATTTAGTTTTTTTACTTTTTTTGATTAACGTGGATATTCAACCCGCTATGCGAGCTGAATAATCTCAGGACGACCACCTGCTTTATATATTGCTCGAAGTCACCACATTTGAACTTCCGTGGTCATAAAGAGATTTTTATTTCTCCTTGGATTTGAAACTGAGACCTCTAGGTACTTTTGCCCTTTGAAGCCAAGCTCAAACCAATCGGTCACGACCCTTGTAGTTCAGTTTCTTTACTTTTCTTCTCTTTCTTTCCATGTTTGGGATAAAAAATTTGGAAGGAAAATCAGCATTATTTTTTTATTTTTTTCCTTTTCCTCCTTAAAAATATGGAGAACCTGAATATTTTTTTTTCAATTTCTTTCTTTTTTATTTCCATTTCCCTCCTTTTCCTTGGTAAAAAGAGTTCAAGTACATAGCGTTATGGATGTGTAACAACACAATCAATTTTTGGGGGGAAATGGACATAAGTAAAACTCAAAGGGTGCAATCCAACCAACACAAATTCTAGAGGGTCAAAAACAAAAAAACTACCGCGATTAGAGAACTCCGTGTGTCTTTGTGTGCCGCTCCGGAGGCGAGAAGTGACATGGATTCGTGCTCATTGACTACGAGCTCTATACCTTACATCACATTCAACTTACAGAACTTATGGCCGTCGAAGAGTCACCGGAAAAAACTCCGGCACCGTCCACTATTCGTCGTAATCTCTTGTTCCTCAACCAAAGATATATGGCGGAAGACACCAAAGTCCAGAATTCTAAGGCCGTCGTCATCTTTTCCCCAACCTTATCGTCGAAACCCCGAAGTAGGTCACTTAGACCACAGTGTCGACATGGATGAACTCGTATCATCGATTAATCAAACAACAAGTGAGCACGAACTGTTTGCTTTGTTGTCCCCTTACAAAAGCCGGCAACTTTCCATACGGTTCATGGTGACCGTCCTTTCCCGTGAAACCGATTGGCAACGATCACTTGCGCTGCTCGATTGGATAAATGAACAAGCTTTGTACACCCCTTCGGTGTACGCGTACAACGTGGTTTTGCGTAATGTGCTTCGAGCAAAGCAATGGGAGATTGCCTATGGACTGTTCGACGAAATGCGCCAAAGAGCTCTTTCACCTGATAGGTATACTTATTCTACTTTAATTACGCATTTTGGGAAAGAGGGTAAGTTTGATGACGCATTGTCTTGGCTTCAGAAGATGGAACATGATCATGTATCTGGTGATCTGGTACTGTATAGCAATCTAATTGAATTATCTCGTAAGCTATGTGATTATTCCAAGGCTATATCAATATTCTCTAGATTGAAGCAATCCGGCATTTGCCCTGATCTCGTTGCCTATAATTCGATGATTAACGTTTTCGGGAAAGCCAAGTTATTTCGTGAAGCACAGGTGCTCATTCAAGAGATGAGATCAGTTGGGGTTAAGCCTGATACAGTTAGCTATTCGACACTATTAAGCACGTATGCCGAAAATCAAAAGTATCTAGAGTCTTTATCAGTGTTTTCTGAGATGAAAGAAGTGAATTGTTTGCCTGACCTTACAACTTGCAATATCATGATAGATGTATATGGTCAACTTGATATGGCCAAAGAAGCCGATCGGTTGTTTTGGAGCATGAGAAAGATGGGGATCGAACCCAATGTGGTCAGTTACAATACCCTCTTGAGAGTGTACGGTGAAGCCGAGCTTTTTGGAGAAGCCATACATTTGTTTAGATTGATGCAGAGAAAAGACATCGATCAAAATGTTGTTACTTATAACACCATGATCAAGATTTACGGCAAGACTCTTGAACACGAGAAAGCTAATAATCTTATTCAAGAAATGCAAAACAGAGGGATAGAACCGAATGCCATAACGTACTCCACGATTATATCTATATGGGATAAGGCTGGGAAGTTAGATCGAGCTGCAACTCTGTTCCAAAAGTTGCGAAGCTCTGGTATTGAGATCGATCAGGTTCTTTATCAGACCATGATTGTGGCTTACGAGCGAGCTGGTTTAGTGGGTCATGCAAAACGATTACTTCAAGAACTTAAACGCCCAGATAACATCCCACGAGCAACAGCAATTATGATTCTTGCTGGAGCTGGGCGTGTAGAAGAGGCCACATGGGTTTTTCGTCAGGCTTATAACGCAGGCCAGGTTAAGGACATATCAGTATACGGATGTATGATTGATCTCTTTTCAAGACACCGAAAGCATGCCAGTGTGATTGAGGTGTTCGATAAGATGAGACAAGCCGGGTATTTTCCGGATTCTAATGCGATCGGTCTTGTCCTAAATGCATACGGGAAGTTGCGGGATTTCGAGAAGGCCGACAGTATATACGTGGAGATGCAGGATGAAGGGTGTGTTTTTCCAGATGAAGTTCACTTTCAAATGGTGAGTATTTATGGTGCAAAAGGGGATTTTGAGAGGATGGAGTCATTATTCGAGAGATTAGATGGTGATCCGAATATCAACAAGAAGGAATTGCATCTTGTTGTTGCTAGTATTTACGAAAGGGCGAATAGATTAAAAGATGCGTCTCGAATTGTGGATAGATTGAAAGATATTGGACTTTTGAGATCGTAATTTATGATGAGAGGTACCAAATACCATGACCTTTTGATTTTAATGTTTGTAAATTTCTTTTATGCTGAATTTTAATTAAATATTATTAACTAAATTATGTATAAATTATTAGATTATTCATGGGTTGTTGCTTGATTATATTTCATGTGGTTTCCCCTGAGAGTGAGAGCATCCCAATGCCCCGGTAAATCATCAAATTTGCAGGTGATTCGCCTCCAATCGAGATAAGTGGGTGATGGTTAATATAATGGAATTGGAATCCATCAAATAAATTTGACTTTGAAGGAATTGAAATTGAATTTGATCACGCGTTTGGTTAGTAAGAATTTGAATGAAATCTCCCAATAGTAGCATGGTGGTGGTGGGTGGTAATGCAATTCAATTACTTCCATTATGCCAAATAACGATGAATTCATTAATTTATGGAATTTGAAGGATTTCATCCATTTCAAAATTTAAATCAACCACAAGAATTTGCCATTCCAATTCCATCAAATCCTTTTGAATTCCGTGAGTTTGACACCTAAAACATCAAATATTTTGCCGTTTTAACGGCAATGATGCTGTGTGAGTTTTCAGACGGCAAAAGTCTTGGGCTCACCATTTTCTTTAGAAAATTATTCTTAAACCCTAAATTTGGCATTTTTTAGAATGTGATTGAAATTGAGTTTTTTTTCCTTCTTGTGTTAATGGTCTACCATATTTGGTGTTTTTTTTACACAAGGTCGGAGATGCTCTAAGATAAAAGAAAAGTAGAAATAAATTTAAAATTTTGGGTTTTTTTCGACACATATTAACCAAAAAGTTATATATTAAGGGTGCGTTTGATACATTGAACATGATATAGCAGAACATAGATTACACAAGGATCTCATCACTGGATAAAGTGTAGTTGGGGATAGTAATGACCGGTAGATTTTCAATCATCGTCAATTATGGTCAATTCGTCGGTGAACCGTAGGGGTTACTACGTAAATGTGTTCATTAGCGCGTTATGCTTTCTCGGTTGCTAGACACAACTAAGGATAGGTGCGTTGGTGTAGCAATCAAGTTTGTTGACATTTCAATTCATAGAGATAGATCTCGGACCTATGAATAGGAATATTCCCGAAACCAACAACATTTTGAGGACTTACAAAAATATTTCGAAGGTACCCTAGATACTAGAAAAGGAATTTTGCAAAAATAGAACAAATTCTGATTAAAAGGTGTCAAAATAGACGGGTTTTATCGAATGTCGATTGACCGGTAAACATTTTCCAGTTTTTTTTTTGAATTTTTTATAAAATAATTAAATATGATTATAAATGATATTATTACACAATCATATTTAATTACATAAATCAATTTAATAGGGTTGAGTTCCGATGAGAAAGAGAATTAAGGTGAGAAGTGTAAAAATCTTTTGCCTCATTTACCCGGTAATGATCTCGTTCATTGCTATGTCTCTTACAAGATAAGATTCTTGATCTTTATCATACTTGTCCGTATCGGTAAATGACACCTGATAAACGCTTACTTGGTAAGAGTTTTACCGGCCCTTAAGAAAGTCTCCACTCCCCTTTCTCAAAAACATTGGGTACAAGATTATAAAAGAGCTACATTACAGAAGTATAGATTTCTTTTGGAATATTAAAAAGATAACTCCATAACTCCATAGGGTTTGCTTAAGAAACACTTCAAGCATTCTCCACAAACAAGCTCATTAGGAGATGTCACAAGTGATAATGCCACTATTAGCTACAACACATTGTCTTTTTAGCCTTGTTTTTGGTTTTAAAGCGCACACTTAGGACCGTTTATCAAACGGCAGCCAGGCAACAGCTTACCGAATGTTTTTACTTTCTTGATGAGCATGACAAGGACCTAAAATCTTACCCGGTAAGAGGCATAGCACTACCGAGAATCTTACAAGGTGAGCAATGACAAGAGCCGGTAAGCGTTTATCAGATAAAAAATGCTTACCAACGATCTACTTTGATGGCCAAGAATCTTAGGTCATAAGATAAGTGAGTGTGACGCTCTTACAGGTAAGCACTTACCCGATAAACGTTTGATAAACTGCTCCTAAGACATCGATCAACAACACCAATAATTTCAGCAAAAAGGTGATTACCAGCAACCCCAACCAACCCTACACAGAAAGCGGTACTTTTTGGCTCACTCCACAGTTGAGGCTAGCAGACACAGTTGAGGCTAGCAGAGGGTCTAAGATCGAAGTGGACAAAGTCACCCACCCTCTACCAACGCCACTATTTAATTGATTGAAAAGCATTTGAATATTCATACTGAAAATACCATCTTATTTGATACAATTCTGATTCCAAATTCTGAAAATAGCTTTTAACTTTTTCCAGCACAATCAAACTTTCAGATAAATTAAGCAGCAAATTTAGGAACTTCCCTGTGCTTGAGGATCTTCTGCTCCAGTTCATCCTTCTTCGCACCAACAACCCTTTCCACCTCTTTTCCTTGTTTTAGCACTACAATTGTTGGCATTGCCTGCACCCCGAATTCTTGTGCCACATCCTACAAATCATCCATTTATCTTGATCGTCAAAACTACACTTTTTTTCATGATTTCAATAATATCACGTTTGGGAACTCCAATTACGGAGTCATGGAGTTGGAATTGGACCAAAATCAGTTCGGACTTAGAACCATCATATTCCAATTCCACAAGTCCGATTCATACCGATCAATCGAGGGTTTTAACAACCCTGAAATCAATAGGCTTAAGCCTATACCTAATTTTGTTAGATTAGGTCGTTTAGATGGAGTAGTCAATCGAATGGTTGGGTTGACCTAATCAATACGCCAAACGTATGATAAAATACCTTTAACTCATCGACATCGATCTTGATGAAGTCGATTTCTTGATATTTAGAAGCGAGAGAGCGGATAAAGGGCTCTAACATCTTGCAAGGTCCACACCATGTTGCCGAGAAATCTACCACCATCAGCTTAGGGGATTGTTTTGACTGATTGTAATGGAGCTGCCAGCGGTTAGAAGAATGGAATTCGATCACTCGCGATTCCTCCGATGATGAATCGCCTTCGGGAGTATTGTCTCCCCCTCCCAACAACGCAGACGCCACGGATCCCATGATCTTTTCTTACACTCACCGTCAACTCGACTGAAAGCGTGGAGACGTTTTGCGGGAGGTGCTTGGCCTAAAAATATCAAGAGTAAATTACATAAATAGTCCTTGGTGCGTTTGGTACGCAGACTACATGAAACAGGACGGGACAAAAAAATAGTCTCATGTTTGGTATGTCATGGAAAAAAAAAACATGGGACAAGGTGTGACTATTTTTAATTTTAGTGGGACAAATCTTTATTTTTTTTGTTCCACCAAAAATTAAAATGACAATATTTTAATTGATTTGTTGTCATTTTATAATTATTATATGATATAAAATAACATTAAACAACATTTATGGGTAATATGGTCATTTTAATAGTTTTGTCTCATCCTGTCCTAGTCATACCAAACATAGGACAGACGATTAGTCATGTCCCGTCCCGTCCTGTCCTGTACCGTCCCGTCCCGTCCCGTCCCGTCCCGTCCTGTCCTGTCCCATCCAGTCTGCGTACCAAACACTGTTTATAGTTTACAAAACCCTTGTTTTTTGCTTGGTAATTGGATTGAAAACATACATGGTCCTTATATGTAATAATGTTTTAAAACAGGTTAAAAATATTTTTTTTAATAATTAGTTAATAGAAATAAGTTTACAATTTGTTTTTATGAATTATTTTTGAAGACTGTAATTCGATTAAATTTTATATCTTACAAATCAAACGTCTCTTTAGAGTTTCAAAACCATACTTGACATCGGGGATGTTTGACAGTTGTTTAATGATTTGATATAAAATGGTTAAGTGATTAGAATGTTTAAGAAACTCTATATTATATAATACACAATAAAATATGAATGTTTAATAATTATTTTTAAGAGAAAGCCTGAATAAACAAATTCACATTCTAACTGAATGAAATATAGTTGTATACCATAACTATTCCTGAAGGGCAAAAGGCCAAATATATAGTCATTAAAGCAAAATATCAAACACCTAGGTGATCAAAAATCCGACGCTACCCATCACCATCTAACACAAACACAATCACCTTCATACCCGTTACCTAACTTGCAAATCTTTTCTGCCAAACATCTGTCGGAACCCTCACAACCAACAACCCAAATTCCTTATTGTTCTTTAATTCTCCCTTCATCTCCTTTAAATCCACTGGTCTCCTCGCCTTCACGTCTACAGCCCACCACCAGTGACGTCGTCTTCGTACCACTCACTGACAACGGTGACAACTCCGACTACACAACGAGACTTGGTCCCATAATGGTAGAAGAAGCAGATAGGTTAAATGGGGAAGAATTGAGACTAGGTGCGGGAGGAGAAAGCCTGTGAGGACTGAGGAGGGATACGATACTTAAAAGTGCATATGGGAAAGAATTGAGACTCTGAGGTTGCGTTTGGTTTGCAGGAATGGAATTGGAGGGATTTGGATATAAAATCCATTTCAATCCTGTGTTTGGTTTACAGGATTGTTAGGATTTATAATCCAGGGATTCGTTTAAAATCCCGTGACCAATGGATTTAAGAATCCTTTGGAAAGAATCCATTCCCGTGGGATTTTGTTTGCCCTAACTTACCGTCTCCATCTTCTCCTCCATATTTCATCGCTTACCGTCTCCATCGCCGTCTCCGTCGCTTTCTCCCACGGTGCGTCTCTTTTCTTCAACCTTCTCCTCCATCGTCGTCTCCATCTCTATGCTGTTTTGTGGTTCATGGTTTTGCTATTTTTTTTTGCAAAATACATGTAGAAACCTGTATCCAACTATATTACAGGTTTAATTTGTATGCTTATAGATGTAGAAACCTGTATCAAACTACATCTCTTTCAGTTCTGTTTTGGGGGTTTTAGACCTTAAATTTGATGTTTTTTCTTGATTTAGATCTTGATATTGATTGAAAGACCTGTTTGATGTAGTCCATTTCAGCTTGACTGCTTCACTGTTTCATACCTAATCTTCATTGTTTCACTTCACTGTTTCATACCTGTTTGATTTAGTCATGATTTCTTGTAAATGGCCAATTCATTGGAATTATTCTTGATGAATTTGTTGTAAATAACTTTCAATCAGTTCTGTTGTTCATTGACTTTAGGGGATTTCTGTCGAGATGGATGAAAATACTG
This sequence comes from Cynara cardunculus var. scolymus, assembly GCF_001531365.2. NCBI lineage: Eukaryota > Viridiplantae > Streptophyta > Magnoliopsida > Asterales > Asteraceae > Cynara > Cynara cardunculus. The sequence goes on along the minus strand of NC_037528.1, from coordinate 12,579,479 downwards.
GTGCCTTTGGTGCATCTGGAAAAGAACAGAATTCTTTTTGCGAGGATCTTTCTATTGTATTTGGAAAAGATCGTGCTCAAGGAAATAGAACAAGAGATTTTGTTGAGGCGGAAGAGGAGGTGCGTGGTAAGAAGAGAAAATGTCGAGTAGATCCCATGGCTGACGGATTTAGTAATGCGTTTACTAAACTTGGAGCAACTTTGGAGAAAATGGCGAACAAACTTAACAGGGGTATCGAACGAGAAGAAGAACTTGATAAGAAACGTTCGATGATCACTTCTGAGATATCAAAAATGCAGACATTGGCCCAACCGAAGAAGTTTAAAGTAATTTCATTGATAAGAGGCGATCCTGAAAAGGTGAACATGTTTTGGGACTTGCAAGAAGCAGATAGGGAAGCTTACGTGAATTGGGTTTTGAATAAATGAAAATTTTGGTGGGTAAATGTGTGGTTTTGGAAGAACAATTTGGTAGTTAGATATGTATTTTGGATTAACAAGTTTGGTGGTTAAATATGCATTTTTGGATTAACATGTTTGTTGATTAAATATGCATTTTGGATGAACAAGTTTGATTGTTAAATATGTATTTTAGATTAATAGGTTTGTTGGTTAAATAGGTAGTTTTGAGAAAATGAAAGAGATTTGGTGACTAAAATAATTACAAAAAAAAAAAAAATCCCAATCCAAATCCTACAAACCAAACACATGAATGTATTTTAAATCTAATCCAATCCAAATCCCTCTAAATCCAAATACTTCGAACTCGTGATCAAATTGAAGAAAAAATCAGCATAGATTCAAACTCGTACTCCGTCATGGCCTCGAATCTAACTCTCAACCTAATGGCGAGTATCCCTCCATGGCTCCATCACTTCCTTTTTATCTACATATGCCTTCTCATTCTAATGAAATGATGCCGATATTTTCGCCAATTCAGCAGAACGAGGCCAAGAAGACACATAACAACTATTTAGATGTGCAGCTTTCGTTCATTATCGCTTGCCTTCTGGTTATTACTATTCTGTGTGTAGATGTGCAGAAGCTGACATAGAAGTAGACCAATAGTGATGGCAAGAGGTAGTGGATCTTGAAGATGAAGAGATTAGAGATGGGCGGTACACAGTTTAATTTAAGGTTTTATGTTTACTTTTAAAAATATGCAAATACTTGTATATAACAATGACTTGACATAACTAGCACATACGGGACATTTAATGTGGGTTGTCTAAATGGATGCTTGTGTTATAAATGAAATTCGTAATAAAATAGAAACCAGTGTAATTCCAAAACTCCATAAATAAAAACCAGAGTTTTGGTGAACCACATGGACCATTTTCTCGAATATCAATTACAAATCAAATATTTGATTTTCTTCGTAATTTTGGGATTTTTTAAACAAATATTTATATATAATAACATGGTTCTAAATAACTCGTTCACCGCCATGTCAATCTTTGTAGCTTCACTCTAAGACTTGACTTCCATTGTAGCGCGTTATGACACGTTATGACGCGTTACGACATGCTATGACATGTTACAAAACGTTATTTTGTAACGTGTGGTTTTTTAAATATATAACTTGAGAGTAAAATGATGATTATGTACAAGACCTAAAATGTTAAACAAGCATAAAAAAGAAAAGCGTAACAACTATATGCCTAAATAGGTAAATACTTACTCTCATTCTCATGCACAAAAAGTCGAACATGAATTTTCTTGAAAATTGAAAAAAGTAGTGAGTTGATATTAAAGAGATTTAATCCCGATTTTACACCATCAATATAATTTTTTTATACATTCTATATGTTTTTTTTATTAACCTGGATATCCAACCCGCTATGCGAGCCGACTAATCCCAGGGCGACCACCTGCTTTGCAGATAGCCCGGAGTCACTGCATTTGAACCTCCGTGGCCACAATGAGATTTTTATTCCTTCTTATATTTTGAACCTAGGACCTCCTGGTACTTTTGACCTTTGAAGTCAAGCTCAAACTAATCAAACACCACCCTTGTTGTTTACATTCTATATGTTTGGTATCAATGATTTTTTTTTTTAGTTTTATTATTTTATATGAATTTAATTTGTTCTACATTGTTATTCAAAACATTAACACACACAAGTGTGTGTATATATATATATATATATATTACCATCTTAGAATACGTCTTGAAAAACATGTTGATCTCGTCGTAACTCGTAAGGCTTGAGACTTGACTTCACCGTCACACCATAATAATAAGAAAATTTGAGTTTATTGATCATTTTTGCGATTTAAAAAATATCAGATTTGTTTTAAACAAACCAATTTATCTATTTATCGAATTTTTACATTTTAACAAATTAAAATCACAAGCAACTTTAATTATATTTTAATAGTAATAAAAATAAATCTGATGGTATATATAAACAGACCCTCCAATTCCATGATCAAACCACTTTCCTCCCCCCCCCCAAATTGGATTCAATTCGTTAGAAGCTGCATGAAAGCTCAGAAATCCATATGCTCTCTCCACCAAAACCAGGATGAATTCCTCCTTGCCTTACTGAATTTTGATCTATGAAAACAGATGATTTGATCGAATTCTTTTATAAAACCACCCCTTTTTCCCATTTACCTTCTGTAGTAATCCTTTTACAGGGTTTTTGAGATTTGTCTTAATGGATTTTCGGGATTTGTTTATCCTTATCTTCTTCTGTTTCTCTATTCTTTCACCAGATTTCTTCCTCCAATCATCAGGATTTAGAGAAATGTATATACGTGCATCTCTTTTTAATCGAATCCAATTTTCTGTTCGTAGAATAATGGAGGATTCATTTCTAGTTTTCCAATGTTATTGTTTTTCAGGCCAGCATCAGTGATCAGATTGCCGAATGGTGATTCGTATGGTCATCCTTTTGATCCAACTCGGGTCACCCAAATTTCATGGCACCCAAGGTTTTCTACATAATTTGCGTCAATATGAACATATGCTTTTAACGTTTCTAATTTCCTTTTAATGTCTGGGCCATACAGGGCATTCTTATATAGGAACTTTTTAACAGATAAAGAATGCGATCATCTCATTAAAGTGGTTGGTCTTGGTCATCATTTCCCATATCATTATCGAATTTCTTTCTTAAACTTGATTGTGTTTCTGATATTTTTAATAAACCCTTTAAAAAAAGAATTGAATGCTTTCTTTTTGTAGCTAATTTGCTAACGATTTCTGGTGATTAGGCGAAGGATAAGCTCGAGAAATCTATGGTTGCGGATGTTAAATCGGGTAAGAGTGTAGAAAGTAAGGTTCGTACGAGCTCAGGCATGTTTCTCAAGAAAGCTCAGGTCAGCAACAGCTTCACTACCAACTTTAGTTTTCACATGTCACCTAGTTGTAACAAGAGTTTCAATGATGATTATGTTGCTCATATCAGAATAATAAGTGGCATTTGTTTGCACTTTATATTCATATGTGAATGTTTACTATTTTATATAAAGCATTCTACCATTAGGCTGTAATTTAGTTGGTTCTTCGTTGTTTTGTTCTAGAGGGGGGGGGGTGTCTATGCATACATGGTACCTACGTCATAAGCTTCAAAATTTAGGCTTTTTCTTGAACTTTAACAATTGCATATCCTTTTCTATATCAATCCAACAACTGAAATTTGGTTGGAACCCTCTTCTGTTTGAATCAACACTAGTCCTGGATGAAGGTATTCAATAATTGTCAGTTTGGATTCATCAATATTCTTTTTTTCTTTTCTGTATTTTGTTTTATTATCATAGAGATAGAGGGGTTGTTCCTAATCATTGGGTCATCTTGAATATAGAATTTGTGGATTTTTGCTAGTTGAAGGGAATTAAAAGGATTTGAGTTTTCATATGCTAACGAATAACAAAAAAAAATATTGCATACATCTTTTTTATTATGATTTCCCAGTTATAATCTTCTGATCTTTTACTACCTGAACCAGAAATTCCACCTGTTCCGTAACCATTCATCTTATGGTTCAGGGGAGAACTCCCCAAAAAATGAAAAACTGAGGAACACCCTCGTAACCATATGCACATGTGCATACAAGCAATTCAAAACGTTTCTTGGTTTTAATGCAAGTATGCATGTTATGCACATATGCATGCCAGACAAATTACTTGTAAGCACATGTGCTTAGTGTACATATGAGTTGTTACTTGGGTGTTCCTCAGTTTCTCATTTTTTGTGGTTTCCAATGAACCTGACCCTATGAAATAATGGTTTGTTTGACCCATACTCAGTTATGTTCAAATCAACAGAGCACACACCCTATTGCAAGATTTATATTAGCACTCAAAATTTGTTTTAGAAACATGAGCCTGATTCTGCTTGTTTCATCTTTGAACGGAAGAGAGAGGCAGGCATAAAGTTTCACTTGTCAATTCTATATTTCTACTCAACAAACTACAGTAATTTAAAATTGTACTAACTGTTGCATACATGTACATTTGCACACCTATGCTATGATCTAAAACTAAACCTGTTTCGATAGAGTAATAAATGTAAACATTCTATTTTGAGTTTCTTAACCATAAAATATATGACGTTAGGAATCAAAAGTAACATGGTATTCTTAATTGTTTTATGAAGGATGACGTAGTTGCTGGTATTGAATCAAGAATTTCTGTTTGGACATTCCTTCCTGTAGAAAACGGGGAGGCTATGCAAATATTGCATTACGAGAATGGTCAAAAATACGAGCCACACTGGGATTACTTTCATGATAAAATCAATCAGGCAGTGGGTGGTCACAGGATAGCCACTGTACTTATGTATTTGTCTAATGTTGAGAAAGGTGGGGAGACCGTATTCCCCCATTCAGAGGTACGTTTTATTTGGTTGATATTGACTACGCTTACCATTGTTGTTTGCTTTCATCTTCCCGTTTTGATCTGTTTCTGATGGTCTCCAGATAAAAGAATCTCAACCGAAAGCTGAGGAGGACTGGTCTGAATGTGCAAAAAAGGGCTATGCTGGTATGTTAATTCACAGAGATGGAAATTATGTGCTCTCTTGCATTATGCAAATATGTGGATAACTGTGTTACGCCAACTTGCGTTTACCTTGACTAATCCTAATGGGTCCTGAAGATAATAGCCCGACAAACCTCCAATGGCCCTGAGGGTAATTGAACCAACGACTACTGGGGAGCAAACCCAAGGTCTCACCAGTTAAGTTATCTCAAAGGGTATGCAAATAAGTTGTTTTTGCACCAAAACCTTCTCGTCATTAAGTGGGTAAGAGGATTTTGGGATGTGATAGTGTATGACATCCCGTCTTACATCACATATAAATTATAGTTGGGATCCCCTAATAAGTCATAGATTGTAGGTTGCTAATAACTTCTGTTATTGTTTTAAGTTGATTTGGAAGTCATTAGGTCAGTCTGCTACTTTGGGTTTGAGTGGTATTAGAATGGTGGCCCCCTAGAGGTGTCATGGGTTGGACTTATGTATCTTCTATGAATATTGACTATGAGTTTGTTTGGGTTTTTTTGTACCGATGAAGTTGGGAAGATTGTGACATCCCATCTCATATCCCTTATGAATTATAATTGTGAGCCTCTTATTAGTCAGTAAGTCACTGGTGTCAACTACTATAACTTCCACCATAGTTTTATCTTGATTTACCTTGAGTCATTTCTTGGTAATTAAGTTGAAAACGCATGTTTGTTGAGTTTGCAGTGAAACCCAAGAAGGGTGACGCGCTGTTGTTCTTTAGCCTTCATCCTAACGCCACAATTGACCCTTTGAGCTTGCATGGGAGCTGCCCCGTGATTGAGGGGGAGAAATGGTCCGCAACCAAATGGATCCACGTCAGGAGTTTCAGTCATAGGCGAAGTAGAAAGCAAGGGTGCTGGGACGAAAATGCCAATTGTGCTGCATGGGCTGTTCGTGGCGAATGTGATAAGAACCCTCTCTATATGGTGGGTTCTGCTGATGCTCCTGGAAACTGTAGGAAGAGTTGTAAAGTATGTTAGTTTTGCTGCTGCTTATGTGTTTTTGTTTGTGTAATTATTGTATATAACAAACACCCAGTTTGTGATCATGGCCCCCTCATAGAATGGATATAAAAAGTGGGTTAGAAACACTACGTACTCTGTAATCTGAGTTTGGAGGATACATACAGGTTTTGATTCTTTTTCTATAAAGACCATGGTTGATTGGTTGTCTCTGTTTCAGCTATGGGGTTTCATTTTGCAAAAGCCAAGTGACATTTTTTTTATCAACCTAGATATCCAACCCGCTATATGAGCCGACTAATCCCAGGACGACCACCTGCTTTGCAGATAGCCCGAAATCACCGCATTTGAATCTTCATAGCCACAAAGGGATTTTTATTTCTCCTTGGATTTGAACCTGGGACCTCCAGGTACTTTTGACCTTTAGAGCCAAACTCAAACCAATTAGACACCACCCTTGTGGTTGCCAAGTGACATTTTTGTCATAGCTTCTTGCTTTGATATCTCATCTACACATAAATGTGTTGAAATTCTGAGTCCCTTGTAAATGTGTTGGAAGAAATTTTGATTATGCTTTTGGTTAATTTAGATAACCAATCAGATTATATGTAGAACCTCTTCTTTCTCTACAACATTTTTCGTATACTTTAAAATGGAGAAAATGAAGATTTTTTTAAAAAATAAAGAAAGTACAAAAAAGAGTATGAAATTTCTAAATTTGGATATCTTCCAAAAAATTATTATTATAAAAGAGAAACAATTTTTTTTAATTATATTTCTACCAATAAGAAACCTTGATGTTAAATTTTACGAGAGAGAAATAATATTTTATTACATGTATAAAATATTTTAATAATATAATTAATGTTGTAATCCTTTAAAATAAATAATTTGTCAGAGTTAAATGTAATTTTTTGTTGAAAATTTTTAAGTTTTGATTCTTATTTTGAAAATTTTATGAAAATATGTTGGAGATGCTAAAAGAGGGTTCCATGCATCCTCACAACTCGAAATAAAAGCCGAACTAGGTCGAAATTGAATGGGGTCTTTGACATGGATAGTTCTACTATGGAAAGACCACTTTACACACTAAATTTTAATATCTTTTAGGTAATAAAATTGTAAAATTACTTAAATTCACTTTCTTTATTAAATAAAAATTAGCCATTTTGAAAATTCAGTTAATTATTATGGTCATTATATGTTATCATATATGAAGTTTTATATTACTTAATAGAAACAAGCGACCACTAGAAGAAAAGAAACTATTACCTATAATAATTAATCGCAAGGATTATGGAAGAGGGGTGGATTCCCCTCTTTTGCTTTTCAGCCTACGGGGTATTAGCAGCTGTTTCAGTTATTGTTCCCCTCTCAAGGGCAGGTTCGTTAGGTAAGATATAGAAAAATGCTTACTGGGAATCCATCGTGGGAATAAAGGAACTTTTCGAGGAATCCTTAATTCGTGGTTGTGCGCTTCCAAATATGTCTATAAGATGCTATGTAGAAAGTTGATTAATTAACAAACCATACATACAAGAGAACGTTGACAACTGAATAAATGGTAAAGATGGATATATGGGTACCTTTTAAGGGCTTGTTTGTTAGCAGTGTAATGAGTTTATTGGGACTCACAACTTATACAGTCAGACATACATGACTGTTTGGTAGTGACTTAATGATATATAAAATAACTTATCTAGTAACATCCTAGAGGGAACCTTATGCAGAAAACCAAGTTTTTTTTTTCCTTCAAGTCTGCTCATTCCAACTAAAAACACGCTCCTACCAACTATGAAAAATATCCTCCCAAACAAAATCTTCTCAGTTTATATAGACAGATTAATCTATACATTTATTTATCTATACAAGACTACTCAGTTTACATAGACAGATTAATCCTCCCAGAATCCCGGTTATTTATCCATATAGGACTAATGGAAACCACAAACTTATTTATCAAAACAAGTGATTTATTCACCTAATATAGAAGGTTTCAGATGAGCAAAATATTACAATTAATTGAATAAAAACCTCTTTATAGTTTGTAAGGACTCAAAATGCCCATATTTGAACTCAGGTAAGTTATTTGCCAATGGGTAATAGTAGAAGGGCCTAAATGAAAATTTCATATCAGTTAAAAACATAAACGACAACTTTTCGGTTAGACGATAGTCTTCGCATCGAGGAACCCCAATTTTCCCTCGCCTTTACCCCTTTTTACTTCTTTCCCCTTCTCTTTCCACCTCAACTTTGACAGTCTTTGAATGGAAGATCAAGCGCAAGTAATCTCTCAATCTCAAAATGTCAATCTCTGCTGTTCGAATGTACACATTATGCACAGTTTTACATATGCTATATATACATGTATATCTCTGTGTGTAATTTTTGAGTGTTATCAATAGAACTTGATTTTTGTTTAAATTTTGTTAGAAAATGGAGGCGTTGAAGAAGGCTTACGCGGAGATCATACTGAATACAGCGAAAGAGGCAGCTAATCGAGCAATGGTATCGGAGTGTAAAGCTCTTCGCTTTCATCACGATCTGCACAACACTAAAGACGAGGCGCTTCGGATGCTTCTTCGATTCAAACACATAATCGATGCCAAGGTATTGCTTTTTATACTTTAGTTTAGGTTTCTGAGCATCGAATTCAAGTTTCTTGTTTATGATTTATCCTTCCAATTTTGTCTTGGCTATGGATTGGATGATTTTTACTATATGATAACCTTACTATGTAAAATTAAATGTTTTTCTTCTGTGTTTCAAAGTAGTTAAGAGAAGTCAGAAAGACTCTGTGATTGTATCGGCTTAATATCAGGGTCAGGAGTTGCTGCATATAGACGCTTAACTCTGGCTTGTCCACTTCTGAGGTGGAATACAAGCATGGCGTAGGTTTATATTCGGACATTCGGTTATATATATATATATTTTTAGTTTTTACCACTGAGTGTGTCATGATTATGACTTTGCAGGCATATATCGGCACATTGACTTCTAGATATGACATGGGAGCCAAGAATGCTAATATGTGAATTTTGACTTCTCTTTTGTTTATCATAATGTTGAGTGATAAATTAAGAACTCGGCAATTGTTGTACCTAGATCATCACAATTCACAGTGGATCTCTTGTGCCTGTTTCAAAATTTGAAAGTACATGCCTACAACTTGCAAACAGTTGTTCCATATCAAAATTTATTTATTTATAAGTTGGTTGTGTATGTTTCTAAACAAGGCTTAACTACTACATCCATCTATGGGTTGCTTCCCTGTTTCAAAGTTTCCATTGTTATGTCACTTTTACTTCTAAGTTCTAATCCTTCAAGGCTGCAAGCTGGTATCTTAGTTCATCTCAAAGTTGTATTCATGAATCACAGCTCTCATTGTGGGATTGAGAGGCAGTTTTCTTTTTCATTTTAGTATTTTAAAAGCACCGAATTCAACTCTGATCTTGGTTGCACAAGCTCTCCATGCCTCTAAATTGGTTGCTATTGATACGTAACATTTAAACATGTCCAGCAAACTATATCCTTTTTACCTGCTTCCTATTGTATGTTCTGTTTATTTATCTCTTAGAATTTTGTTGCTTACTTCCAACTCACTTTTCAAAATTTAGCACTACTTTTTCTTGCTTTCAAATTCTATTTATAATGTTCTCTTATGTTTTTTCCGCATTCTTTGTTGCAAACTCTATCCTTTTTTCTGCACACTTTGCACAAGCCGGGGGTCTTCACAAGGAAAAAACCCGCTCTACTCTTCTGGTGAAGGTCAGGTCTGTGTATATCCCACCCCTCCCAGACCCCACCTCTGGGTGGGATTTACTGGACCTGTTTAGTTGGTTTGGTTTAATTAACCATGTGCAGAACGTTTATCTCAAAAACCCTTGCTCTATGAAATTGAGATGCCACAGCATTTCGACTTTTTCTTTCTACTTTAATTGAGCTACTTTCTTGAGTTAAGACTCATATCACGCTGCAACTTATCCTAGAAGTCCATCATAGAAATAAGCATACAACATACTATTATGAAAGATCACACAACTTTTTTTATCCTGTTGGACCAAACTTATATGATAGGTAGAAATATCGTACACTGGAAAATATCTTACATTGCATTAGGTAGCCCAAATCTATTGTTAATTCTTATCCACTGATGGTGTCATTTTGCTATCCCAACTGTTGAAGAGGACTAGATGAACAATCAACTGAAGATGCTGTAGGGTGTGTCAAATATACCACTATGGACTGGGGAAGAGGCAGGCTGTGCAAGATCCTTCCCCTAGTAAACTTTTTGTAAAATATTTTCTATAAGATGGCTAGCACTATCGCTACCACTATCATCATATAATTATAGGGAAGGCAAAGTGAGATTCTTGTCTAATAATGCACACTAGTTAGTCACCATATCACTGTATAACTCATAAATAATTATATTTATGATCTTATCTGCATAACTGCATGTTATGCCTACAATTATCCTTGTTTGTCTTCTATAACAATGAAAACTATATGAGCTTCTATTACTGACACAAAACTGTCTGAATTTTCCCCGATACAGACAACTGAAGCAGAAATGACAACGTTGGGCCAGCAAAAAAGAATTGAAGAGTTGGATGCTCAGCTTAACGAAACAGAAGGAGTGATAGTTGATCTTAGAGAGGAACTGAGAAAGGCACATGAAAGATTCGAGGAAGTGAAGAAGAGCCACATGCTACAGTCAAATGAACCATTTGGAAACGAACACATGCATGATATTGAAGATACAGCTCATGATAAGAAGATAGATGTTACTGAGCAGTTCAGATCCTCTTCCCAATGCGGTAGGTGTTCCAACTCAGCAAACAAGACTGCAACATCAGGTCCTCACTTAGATAACTTCTTCATTGGTAACCCTAATTTAGCTTCCGTAAACACAGGAAGCAAAGAGCCTGATTTCTGTAGAAATGGATATACTCATAGAATTCGAGCAATTGAGAGGAATCTGGTGGATGGACAAAATATTTCTGAAGATAGACCTGCCCAGGAACTTTGCACAAAAAAACAGTTAATCATAAATGTGGATGAAAAAAGTTCAGGAAAATGTGCTCCATCGTCTATTGATGCTGAGAGTAAAGACATGAATATAGATCCAAAGAACATTAATGGATCCGAAGCTTTGTTCATCAACAGTAGTGTTGCCAAAGATCAATCTGTTAAAGCTCAAAGACTTCCAAGAAACAGGGTTAGATATGCACAATCGAGCCCCAAACTTTCTCGGTTCGATTGCCGTGTTATCAAGCCCACCGCAGTGCCAGAGAATTTGAACCTCAAGGAGAACTCTCTTGGAAGGGATGAAAAACTTTTAGAAACCAATGAACAGAGTGCCTGTACCCTCCGTAGAAGCATTAGGAAAAGGAAAGTGAGATGTTTGGATGAAATTTCCTCATTGTTCAAGTCACGTACTGCTCTTTCCCGTTGCAAAAAGAACTCGGGCAGTGCCGGTCTGAAATTAGATGAACATCAATACAGATACAAATCTGTGGCTGAGATGAATCAGATGATTGCCCCCATATCACCATCTACAAATGCTTCTGAAGAAACCAAGGACGATGAATTACCTGGGCCTCTTCATATCTATCCTGTTGAGAACACCGGGTTGCTAAATGAGTTAGTGGTTGAAAAAAATGAAGTTGCTGCCAAAGAATCTGCTGAACACACTGGTGGATCTGCTTTTGATAATGATAAAAACAGGCTTCTGAAGTATACATTCAGCAGGAAACGCAAGAAGAATCTATCTTCTAAATCCGATAATTGCTCTAATACTGGAAAGAGCATTTTGAGCCGGAAAATGGGAGAGAGATCAAGTTTCTCCCCTGAACAGGAGAAAACCAGTCTGATAGAAGACCCATCTGCGGATAGCCAGAACATGGTTGAGGTTGCTTGCCAGGTTAGTTTCCTCTATACCAAAATTCTTTCATACTGTAACTGAACACATTCAGCCTTTTCGTCACATCTGTTCTGTTCTATGATCAGATAAAAATAATAATTGCAACAAGTGAAAGAAAAATGAAACCAATATTTACATGGTTCAACGTATTTTTTGTATCTACAGAAGATATGATAGGTTCCTTTGGTTAATAACCTTACATTAACTTTCAATTAGGAGCATGACCTGCTAAAATTTTCTTTTAACTAAATGACCTTCATTTGACGTACCCTGGTGTTAAACAGACCACCTCTGGTGTAAAACTGCCCCCAAGAAACTTCAAAATACAACATTTTGCAAAACTGCTTCCGGAGAAGGTCGTTGAGCTAAATAGCCAGATATGATTCTTACCAACAAAGAAGACGGTCGACACCATTTATATGAACAAAATTCAGAAGAATAAGACTGGACAAATTGTCTAAACCTAATTGTTAAATAGCATAGCTTGACAGGTTTAGGCCGTTGGCCTGAATCTTGTGCTCTGATTTACGTTCTAAATCTGGCTTCATATAGTAGTTTGCATCTTTATTTCTCCTTAAGAGGCTGTTTGTTTGGTTTTCCATAGGTCCTGTATGGATAAAGTTGTTTGTGTGGATTAATCTGTCTGTATAGTAGGGAAGATTTTTTGATTGGAAGGGTTTTTTTCATAGATGAAATGAGAGTGTTTTTTAATTGGGAAGGACCGATTTGGAAAAAACTTGACTTTTTGCATAAAACTCACCCTATAAACTTACTGAATAAGCCACTTCCTATATTGTTAAGTCAATACAAACAATCATGTATAGTTGGCCAAATAAGCTGCTAACATACATGCATCAAGTAAATAGTTTGTTAAATTCCCTTTCGGTGTTTGTACCTAATCGTGTGTAATCTCTCCATTTATGCAGCTAATTTCGTTGTCGGAGGAACGTAGTTGGTGAAGGAGTTGGGTGCTTCAAAATGTCATCTTCCAGCAATCGTAAGTGACTTTTATATGCCTAAAGATTAGTTCAGATATTGAAGGGGTGTGTGTGTGTGTGTCTCACCAATTGCAAGCTTATGATTTATGAAAATGGAAGTCTGGGTTTTAGTTATATATTTTTGTTTCATGAAGCATCCATGCATGCATTTTGCTTGATGGAGGTACATAATTCGTTACTCAAGTTTAATTATCCTTGTTAATTGGTAAATCAGTATGGCAATTTACTTCTGTCTAATCTAGTTGCCAACCCAGTTCTATTTTTTCAATTGAGGGTTGGAGTTGCACCTTTATAACATATCATTAATTTATGAAAATGTGAGAACACCCCTACATGTAAATCAGACGACTTGGTGAACTCGACCAAAGGTCACCCGCTATGTGTCGGTCAACAGAATATGTGTTTAATCATATATGATTATGTATGTGTATCATGTGTGTGTGTATGTATGTATATATATCATAGTGTATTTGTTGTGAATGTTCGGTTTTTTTTACCTTTACAGTGTTTTACTGTGAAGTTTCAAGTGTAAAAAAGTGGTCTCGCGGGTCTCATGAAAACAGGCTGGTCTCACGTGAACCCAACCCTATATATATATATATGTATGTATGTATGTATATATATATATATGTGTGTGTGTATGTATATATATGCTATTGGGAATTCTCGTCTTCTCGCAAATTGACCACCTTTCTTGTTAGAGAGATAGGAAAGTTCAATTGCAAATCTTTTTTTACTAGTGTGAATTGGGGGATAAAAGAGAGCACAACATGTGTTCCCGGTTGTCCATATTCATTATGAATGATGAACGTAAACATTCATGATAATGAATGTTTTCATTATTCAATAAATGATACATGAGTCACCCACCCATAATGAATGGTATACCTTTTGTGATGAATAACTCGTGAATGTATGGGAATTGGGACACGAGCACATGCTTCTCTATCACCCGGTTTACAACGGAACTTAGGTTTTTAAGGGTGCGTTTGGTACGCAGACATGACAGTACAGGACATGACATGACAGAACAGCTGTTCAGCGTTTGATAAAACATGACAGAACTGTACAGAACTGGTTAAAATGACCAATTTACCTCCAATGAGCTGTTTGGTGTTTTTTAACTAAATAATCAATGTAAATGTTAACAAATACGGTGTGCAAAATATAACTTACATCAAACCACTACTACTTGCAAAAATACATGATTTCATAATCAACTAATGATATATGAAAAAGGTAAATATAATATAAGCATCAAGAATCCATTATCGAAGCAAATCTATATGTATTCCATACTAAGAAGAAAAAACTACTACCAACAAGCGCACAATCAATTAAAATGGATTAAATATCAAATAGTAAATAAAATATAAGCATCAAGATAACAATTTGGCTAGTGATCTCATATAGTGTCATCACATTCACAAAACTTGGATTCCAGAAAACAAAAGAATTCACCTATCACCTGTACAATCACTCATGTAAGATCAAAATCGAATATTTACTACTCTGATCAAGGTAAAACATACAAAACTCATCGAAAACAACAAATTGCATGCGCGAACCTTACGCAATACGTTTGACAGTGATAAAATCAAGAAAACAATTTATGTAATTTATTAAATTATAATAGAATAAGTATTTTTTATAACAAAATATATCGTTTGAAGTTTTCGTCAAAACAATTAAAATGACACCAAATAAAAAGTTTATGTGGTTTTCTATTTTTATTTTTATTTTTATTTCTATTTCGTTTCTACATTATTTTTTATTATTAATATATAATAAATTACATAAATTAATAAAAATATAGAAACCGTATAAAAATAATATTTTGAGGACAATAAAATGAAAGTTTAAGAAACATAAAATATAATAAATAAAATTTAAAGAATGAATAAAATGTAAAAGAAAGACATATTTGATGTTTTAGAAGAGAATTAAGTTTTATTTTGAGGTTATATTGGTAAAATATAAGTCTGTTCCACTTTGTTCCATTCTGTTCCTGTCTGTTCCACATAAAATTCATGCCAAACATGGGACAGGGATCTCTGTCATGTCCCTGTCCTGTGTACCAAACGCACCCTAAGGGTGCGTTTGGTGTGCAGACTGGACAGGACAGGACAGAACTGGACAGGACAGGACAGAACAGGACAGGACAGAACAGAACAGGACAGGACAGCTGTTCAGCGTTTGGTAAGACTGGACAGGACAGGACAGAACTGGTTAAAATGACCAATTTACCCCCAGTAAACTGTTTAGTGTTTTTTCACTAAATAATCAATATAAATGTTTACAAATACTATTTAAAAATACCAAAAAAACTCACATTCCAACTACATTCATCAATATGCATCTATTCTACAATTCTCAATTATGAATTTTTCCTCAAAACAACACTAGCAACAAACATATTTCTTAACAATGTGAGCTAACTCTTCATCATTTTCAATGAACTAGCAACAAACATATTTGTTGAGGACAAGAGCCCAAACTGATTTGCTTAACAACTTCGATCTGAAATGCTTCTGGATCTTCCCTAGCACTCAACTCCAAAGCCATTTGTATTTGATACTCTTCTTCTACCTCTGGATCCCTAGAGTTACCAGACCCTAAATCCCAAGTCCTAACCTCATCCATGGCAGCATCAAGTGCACTACTACTAACAGAATCAAACCCTTCAATCCTCTCTGTTGTTTTCAAATTTGAAGATGATGGAGGGCTAGGACTTAGCTTATTCGTTACAGAATTAAGCCATCCAGCAATTCCAGATAAGGGTTTATTAAGTTCATGGGTCTCAACATCACTCAACCTCCGATTACTCTTTGAAGAAGAAGATGAAGACCGTTCCGGGTTCAAGATAAACCCACGAAGAACCTCTTTTGCAGGTCCACATCAAACAAACCACCACCGACGAGATCAAACAAAGCAAAAAAAATCGATTAAAACCAGCAAACCCAGATGCTTCTAATCAGCAACAAAATCGAGATGAAGCAATCGTGTACCTGAGTATGGAGAGAGGAAAAGTCGCCGATTTAGGTAGAAGTCGCCGCCGATTGAGTAGAAGTCGCCGCCGATTGCTGTGAAGCGATGGAGGCGGATACGGGGAAAGGGTGTGGGGAAGAAAGGGGTTGAAGGAAGCGATGGAAGCAGAAAGGGTAGTGTGGTAAAAAACTTTATGTTCCACTTAGTTCTAGGGGGTAAGGGTGAACAACCCTGTCCCACTCTTGTTCTACTTAGTTCTACTTAGTTCCACATAAAGCTACACCAAACATAAGACAAATGTGTTCTGTCCTGTTCTGTCCCACCCTGTCCATCGCACCAAACACACCCTAATTGAACTCGCCCATATGTACAAGAGTGTAAATGAGCCGAGTCAAGTAGTAGGCTATTCGAGCCCGAATCAGAAAAATAATACCAGACTCAAACTCGAATAACTTTTTTAAAGTAGGACTCGAGCTTAAACTCGGATATTATTTTTAATTATCAAGTTTGAGCTTGATGGTCGTTTATAGACTTGAATTCATAATCGATTAACTCGTTTATTGGCTTAAGCTCAGCCCTTTTAAAGCATATGAGTAAGAAAGTATAACTATGTAACAAATAAAACATTCTGTTCTAGCATATTATAATTGAACTATATACAAAATTACATGGTGCAGTAATTGTTGAATTAGAGTTGCATGTCCCGAACAATAAAATTGCACTCTTCATTTTCATTCAAAAGCAACGATAAAAACGTGACTTATACCAACAATGAGCTCCACCTTGAACGAATGAATATCAATGACGGAATTTTAAACCGAAAAGTCCAAAGTCCTCCAACGAATTTGAGCAAATCTCCAAACAAACATCAAAATCTTCGAATGCTCCACACTCGCTGTCAATATCTTCAGAACACTCCAAATGACAATAAAACAAAGCCAAACAAAAAACCAAGTTTGTAGGCCCAATTGTTTGATAAGAACCAGATCAAGTAGAATGTGTTCCGCAACACAAAGAAAGAACGAAAACCAAAACTCACATCAAATCTTGCGAAGAGCAGAAGATCACAAGGGTTTTCAAATGCCGAAGATGTCACTTCTAATCTAATCAACCTTTGTTGATGAATCTATGAACGGCGACCCAAACACACTTGTCTATAACTGTTTGACCAAACAAATAATCATGTTGATAGAACCACCAAATTTGGGGCGTTTCAGTCACCCCTTTACGATCCATATACGACGAGAAACTCCTCTCAGTCACTCGGTGTCCTTCCTTCCGAGTTTGGTTGTTCAAAACGAATTTGGTGGGTGTATCCAAAGAGTAGCAAACAAATCAAGGTGATTTATGCACAAACGAAATACCCAAAGACGTAGTCTTCGAACAATGCTTTAAATACACACTATGAAATAAAAGCGAAGCTCTGGTATCACTTGTTGAGTTTGTATCACATGTCACGAACAATAAAGTCGCAATCTTTATTCAAAAGCAACAATAAAGACATAACCGCTACCAACAACGATGTAGAACAAACAAATCAAGAAACAAGATGAGTAATAAGACACGATGTCGATTATACAATCAAAGAGAAACTGAAGCTATATGATTGATCTTTATTCACTAAAGAGAAACTGAATCGGGAAAAAAAAGTTACAGACCAATAAAAGATTGTGATGCAAGGTCAATGCTAAAACCGAGTCTTCCAATGTATTACTCTCTAAATATCATGGTAACACAAGGGTTGTACTTATCTAACAACCCAAATGAATTCTAAAGCTATATGAATACTGAAAACTGGAATTTTTGGATTTATCAATGGACACAGATGAATACAGTAATTGGTCAACTCCTCTAGTTCGATTGTCTTGGACATGTTTATAGATCACATCAATTTGATATTTTTTTTATTAACCTGGATATTCAACCCGTTATGCGAGCCGATTAATACCAGGACGACCACCTGCTTTTTTAGATATCCCGGAGTCACCGCATTTGAACCTCCGTAGCCACAAGGGGATTTTTATTTCTCCTTGGATTTAAACCTTGGACCTCCTGATACTTTTGATCTTTGGAGCCAAGTTCAAACCAATCAGGCATCACCTTTGTGGTTCACTTTGATCATTTCGTACCAACTTAAAAAGTTTATGTTGTATTTGTGGGAATTTGACAGACGTAAAGACGAAAAGTGGGCTTGAAAAAGTCCACAAGAGCTTTTGTGAGGATTTTTCTGGCCATATTAGTTAGCCTTGGTAAAGCCTCGAAGCGGCATATTTTTTTGAAATGAAGTAAGGGCTCTGGTGTATAGAGAAGACCTCACCATTTAAGAAGTAACCATAAAAACGATGAAATCCATTATTTCTGGCCTATAGAATAAGTCGAGGTGTGAATAAGTTGATTTGAACATACACGGTTAAAACAAAACCCTTCCCTTTGGACTTCTGCAACTCTCTATTTTCGTTATTTCTTTGTCTCGTATCAATTTCTTAAACGATAATCTTTTTTACCCTTGATGTTTATACTCTTTTATGTGTTTATTGATGATTGGTTCTTATATGCAGTAAATAGTTTCTATGACAACTTGAAAACACATACATTATTTGGCAAATATAAGTTAACTTATTCTGTAAGTAATCGTTTGGATGCACATAAATTAACTTATAAAGTAGCTTATAAACTAGTTTATTGATAAGCTATTTGGAGTAGCTTATGAAGAGTTTTTTAACAATTTTTTCAACTTTGACCCTGATTAATATTAATTATTAACTATTGCTTATAGTTGTTAACTATAAATAAATATTAATGATCAATAAATATTAAATATTCATAAATGTAAGTATATAGTGATTA
>NC_037528.1:12556344-12560278 GCF_001531365.2 Cynara cardunculus var. scolymus | reverse complement strand
ATAATAATAATAATAATAATAATAATAATAATAATAATCTACTTCAAATTCTTTCAATTAACATATTATATTATTAGAATTTTGTTTTAATTATATTATTAAAAATTATTTTAATTATATTATAAAATATTTGTAATTGACTATTGTTTAAATATGTCTTTTTTGGTCATTTTATATGCTTATAAGCTAGTTTTTGTTAAACATAACTTGTTCATCAACTAACTTATCAGCTACCAACTATCTTATCAACGAAAAACTAACTTATCAATAATCAACTATTTGCCAAACAAGTCATAACGAAAGCAAAAGGATGTAGGCTCCTATATTTATTTCCAATGAAATAGTAGATACCAAAGGGAAAGAGACAGGTAGCGGGTCATAAAATATATTCTATTTATAGTAACTAAAGTATTTAAAAGTACTATTTGATTAGACTGAGTTTAAATGAAAATGATGAACATCTAACAACTGTTCATTTTTACGGCATGCATATAAGCATACAAATAATTGAATTTGTTTATTACTTTCTATGTATACGAGCATGTTATGTGCATGTGCATACTGAAAAAGTTACTTACAAGTTATTTATATACACATGTACATACTATATAGATAAAGGGTAAAATGCACAAAAAATAGCAATCTACTTTTCTAAATTTTTTTATTATAGCATTGTACTTCCAGTTTTTTTTTATAATAGTAATGTACTTTCAAACTATTTTTTATTAGAACATTGTACTTTGAAAAATGTACTTATTATAGCATTGAGTAACCTTTTGAATTTAAATTTACCCATTATACCAAGTTTTCATGCCACCTCATTGTCCATATAGGTTGTCCACATGTACTATACTGATGTGACTTTCTTATTACAACATTGTACTTTCAAAATTATTTATTATAACATTTACTAGTTCTTATTTAACAATGTACTTTTAATTTTAATATTTAGATATTTTACATGTTATTTAATAAATATATTAAATGAATTAAAAAATTCTAATTTATTCATTAGTATACCAATATTAATAAAATTAGTAGAAGATAACTTATCTCACTAATATTTTTTTTAAATATGTGTTTTTTTTGAAAAAAGAAAATTAAGATTTGTTCTTTTTTTACCAAAAAAATATTATCTTTTAAARAATATATTATATTTGTTCAAAAACTTTTACTTGACGTATAAATATATTAAATTAATTAGATTTTTTTGAATTATTTATTAATATAACAATATTAAAAAATTGTAGAACACAATTTATTTCGTTAACATTTTAGAGAGAACTTTAAAATATATGTATTTTTTTAACAATATAAAATAAGAAGTGTTACATTTTTTACAAACAAAATATATCTCGAAAATAATGTAACATATTTATTTAAGAAATATAAGAAAAAGTCAACAAAATTAAATGTTTTTTAAATCATAGCAATGGAAAATGAAAATCACTAATAATAATTTGAAATAGATTTTTATTCTTATTTTAATTAAGTCATCAAAATGATGTGTCATCCACATCACCTCATTAAAGTCACACAAACAAAAAAAGTCAAAGGGGTTAAACGGTTTAAAAGATAACAAGTTATACATTGCTATAATGAGTAGATTTTATAAAGTACAATGCCTTAATAAAAATAATTTGAAAGTACATTGTTGTAATAAAAAAAACAAAAGTAGAATGCTATAATAAGAAAATTTATGAAAGTAGGTTGCTATTTCATGCATTTAATCTTATAGATAAATGGTTATTAGAGTGTTCCTTAGTTTTTTTTTATTAACTTTTTACAGTTTTTCTCTGAACTTGACCCTATATCATTATATCTATCTTTATAAATC
This sequence comes from Cynara cardunculus var. scolymus, assembly GCF_001531365.2. Taxonomy (NCBI): domain Eukaryota; kingdom Viridiplantae; phylum Streptophyta; class Magnoliopsida; order Asterales; family Asteraceae; genus Cynara; species Cynara cardunculus. The sequence goes on along the minus strand of NC_037528.1, from coordinate 12,558,441 downwards.
GAACTTAAAACATCAATTCTCTTTAGAGTTCCATGAGCCTTTCCAAAAGTTTGTTAGAATTCACATAATACAAATCTATTCATCATTAACAAAAATAATGTTTATGAAATCAATATCAATTATTTAGTACACATCTTAAACTTGATCATTAGTGTCTATATCAAAATGGCTTTTTTTTCTTTTCGGTGCTCATTTTGTATGGACTTTTAGTCTAACGGTTTTATTCGCTAATATACTCTAGAGGAGGCGAATAATCAAATAACAGGTTTTGGTTTCAGTCTCGAGCATAACCTACATGTTTGTTAGGGAAAGTATAATTTTTCTCCATCATTATGACCTGGGTCCGTTGCGATTAAGACATTCTAGGAGTTGACACCTACCTATTTTTTGTCTGTATGAAGACTAAAATTATTAATTGTAGATGACATTCATCCACAATTTTCAATAACCGTTGTTGTATAATCTTTCAATTGAAATCATTATTGTCATTATCTTCGTTCTTTGGGTAGAAAAAGATCGTTATCGCATTTTTCATGAATAATCAACTTAATAGAATAGAGTTATTTCCGTTTCTGTAGTCAAATTTTTACTAAGAAAAGATATTTGAATCAATTTATTATCGAGCGAATTAGGTGGGCCCATGTGACACCATTAGTTAATAACTATATAAATCAGTCTTTCGGTAAACTAGTGGCATTAAAAGTGTGATTCACTCTAAAATTAATTGTAATTCACATTTTTATTAAAAAATATTTCAATTATGGTTAACATGGGATAGTTATATATTAAAATTTGTTCGTTATGATAAATAGTTTTTTTTGGTTATGAAAACAATAATCATGTTTTAAAAGTTAAAATATTGTGAGACACTATTAAATTGAATTATAAACAACAAAGCCGTTCTTTAACATGCTAAATGTGTGATTTTGAACAGAGTCCCTAAAATTTTGAGGCTTAATTTTACATTGTTTAGGGTCATTTTATCAACGAAGATAATAACTATAACTTATCCTCAGTGCCACTTTAACTTTTACCAGAAAACAAAAGTAGTACGCCTTATGTCACTTTTGTAATTTGTATATATGTATCTTTGTTATCTCATTTTGTAGTGCAATCAAAAGTTTTAGGTGTAACAAGACCTTCAAAAATATTGAAATGTCCCTGATAAACAATGAAGTTGATATAATAATTAAAATATTTTTTTTTTGTTAACTATACTTAACATAATGAGTAAAATACAAATTTTGCCCCTATGGTTATCGAAAAGTTGGGTCCCCAACTGAATTAATTACATGTATATTTCCCAAGACTTCGCTTTCATTATGAATTAGGTTCCATATCTTAACTCCACTCAGGGTCGGTCTTAACATTTTGAAGGGTCTGTGCAAAATTTTAAATATGGTTTTATGTTCTTTTCAGTTATGTTATTTGTTAAACTTTTAATTACTAAATTCAAAAATAAATTCTTTAATATTAGAAAATATGTGGACGCATAAATAATTATAAACAAGATTCATATAAAAATCAAATTAATATTTTTATTGTTAAATTATAATCATAAATCTTAGTTGATTAATCTCCTGACAATAATAATAAAAAATTAATTGGTAAGAAAAATAAAAGTAATCACATAATAAAAATACAATATATAATACAAAATAGTTTATTCATAGTCAACATAAAAAGTAATTTATTCTTCAGTAGTAAATTAACAAAATAAATAAAAGAAAAAGGAAAAAAGAATAGTGAAGACGGGATTTTAACTTTTAAGGGGCCTAAAAAAATTAAGATAAATACATATGAGACCACTTTATATTATTAACGGTAAATAAATAATTAAAAAATAAAAGAATCATTAAAAAAAATTATATAATTTATATATATACTATATTATAAAGCATTTGACTAAAACTCTTAAAAACTCTTAAAACTCTTAAAAACTCTTAAACTCGTTYATCCCTATCCGATTTCATCCCATATCTGAATTCGTATAACTAACTATAGATAAACACAATCAAATACAGGATAAACATCTCATTTTAAATATAAAAAATCTAAAATATAATTAGTATAATCATTATATTCTAACAGAATACT
>NC_037528.1:12552143-12554359 GCF_001531365.2 Cynara cardunculus var. scolymus | reverse complement strand
TTATATTATTAAACCAAATATAAATTACTTCATTATTGTACATAAATTAAATTATAAAAAAATTGAATTATTGAGAAATTTCAAATAGTTAATTTGATACTAATATCGATATATTTTTGTCAAAATTTTATGATATCTTCAAATATATATTTTATTCAAAAATAAAAACATTATCGCTTTTTCAAATTCACATAAAGCCATATTATAACATCGAATGAAATAAAGAATAAAATAAAATATTAAAATCACGATGTATCTCGCTGCATTGCGCGAGTACGCTTCTAGTTATATTATAAAGTATTTGACAAAAACTTTTAAAAACCATTTTTTATGCATAAAGTACTGTATATTGATGCATATTACTTAAAACTCAAAATTAAAAGTAATTATGCATAAATACAATTTATTAAAACTTGATGTTTCAATTCGTATAACTAACTGCGGATAAACATAATCAAATAAAGGATAAACATCTCATTTTAAAATATAAAAAATCTAAAATATAATTAAGATAATTATCAAGTTTAACAAAATAATTAACTATTATCTTTATAAGAAAATTATATTATATATAAATTACTTAACCTAAATTAAATTATACTAAAAAAGTTGAATTAAAAAATTACACAAAAAATAGGAATTTTAAATAGTTAATTTGATACTAATATCGATATATTTTTGTTAAAATTTTATGATATTTTCAAATTTATATTTTATTCAAAAATAAAAACATCATCATTTTTTCAAAATCACATAAGACCATACTATAACATCAAATGAGATAAAGAATAAAAAAATATTAAAATCAAGATGTATCTCACAAGTACCCTTCTAGTTTATCTTAAAAATATGAAGTTTATATATAGTTAACTTATTTTTTTTTAAATTTCTAAGGGTTGTTTGTTTACCTTTAATAATTCCATTATAAGACAACATCTGAATCGTTAAAAGGTGAATCTTGTGTGACAAAAAAAAGTCTGTCTCTTAATGGTTCTAAAATCCTCTGAATGATTTTGTATCTCAGGGCTTCCTTAACCATTCAGCACCCTAATTTCATTTTAAACAATTATCAAACAATTATATTTCATTTTGCACTGTATCATGAAAACATTTTAATCATTCTACAATTGCCAAACAGCACCTAACTAACTTATCTATACTATATTATAAAGGATTTGACAAAAACTTTTAAAAACCATTTTTATGCATGAAATATTGTTTATTCATACATATTACTTAAAATTCAAGATTACAAGTAAATAATGCATAAGTACAACTTATTAAAGCTCCATACTTGAATTCGTGTAACTAACTACAGATAAACATAATCAAATACTGAATAAACATTTCATTTTAAACATAAAAAAATTAAAATATAATTAGGATAATCATTATATTCTAACAGAATAYTTAATTATTATCTTTATAAAAAATTATATTATTAAATAAAAAATAAATTACTTTCTTATTAAACCTAAATTAAATTATAATAGAAAAGTTAAATTAAAAAAATTACACAACAAAACAAGAACTTTTAAATAGTTAATTTTATACTAATATCGATTTGTTTTTAAAAAAAATTAAAGATATCTTCAAATTTATATTTCATTAAAAATAAATTCATCATCGTTTTTATCAAAACCACTTAAAAACGTATTATGACATCGACATGGAACAAAATAAAACGAAAAATTAAAATTGAGATGTATCTTGTAGTATTGTGCGAGTACCTTTCTAGTCCTAAAAATAAAGAAATATCAATGAAGTAATATAATAAAGAAAATTTTAAAATAATCATTGAAAACTTATTTTAAAAAAAAAAACTTGAAAATGTAATGGTGCAAAGGAGGATTGGAACTCGGAATCCATCATAAACAATTAACAAGCCACCACCATCCAATGAAGCAACATGGTCGTTTGGTTAAGCTTATGGATTTCTTATATATATTCTAATTATTTCACATATAAAAAAAAAAAAAAAAGAGAGACCCCCTACGATTGGAGGACCTGTGCAACGGCACCACCTCGCACACCTTTAGGCATGACCTATCTCCACTAACTGTTGTTTTGTTAAGTCAAGGGCAATATTGTATTTTTTACAAATTTATTTTATGGAGAGGGACATTATGGTGCTACTACTGTTGTAGATCGTTTGCAGCAAACATGAAGTGGATGATCTATTCTAGTGCTCCTAATAAACAGTAAAGTTGGGGGCG
>NC_037528.1:12546374-12550798 GCF_001531365.2 Cynara cardunculus var. scolymus | reverse complement strand
TTATAAAAATATATATTATTAAACCAAAAATAAATTATTTTTTTATTAAATCTAAATTGAATTATAATAAAAAATTGAATTAAATAAATTATACCAAAAAAAAAAAAAACAAAGACTATTAAATAGTTAATTTGATACTAATATCGTTTTTTCCCCAAGTTTTTATACTATCTTCAAATTTATATTTCATTCAAAAATAAAAACATTACCATTTTCTCAAAACCACATAAAATCGTATTATATCGATAAATACAAATAATAAAAACTAAACATTAAAACAAAAATTTATCTTGCTGCATTGCGCAAATACCCTTCTAATTAATATTAAGACATTTTTATATTATATACGAATTTATCTGATTAAAAAAAAAAGTGCTGGTATAACACTGTTTGTAAAATAAAGCTTCTTATTTTGATGAAAATTACAATTAACATTTTTCTTTCTATTTTATTAATATAAAATCGGCATCAATTTATCATGTGCACTATAATTAGTTAACTCCAAGTATAATTTTGATGTTCTTATTGAACTAAGGGTTTTTTTTTTTGTTTTTTTTTCCATTAAGACTTATATGTATAAAGTTGTCTGTATTGATATAATTGCCTGTATGATATAACATAAATTGTTGTTCGGTTGTTTTGCTAAACATACAGTCTGAATGGCTGAAATAACCATTTTACCCCTAAACAAATAACATTGGTATTTTTGACAGCAAAAAATAAAGAATATTTCTTGATCTACCGTTACCTATTAATGATAACTTCAATTACCTAATTCCAGCAATTATATAAATAGTGTATTCCTCCCTAATTCTAGCAATTAACCTCAATTATCCTATTCCTATTTGAAGGTTTCTTGAATCCACAATATATAATCAAAAAGCTTCCACAAAATTACAAAGTTTCCACCCTTATCTTTCTCTTTCTGTTCTTTTTCCAATTTCCCCACAGATGAAAATTTTGGTGGTCAGTGCAAATTATGGTGGAAGGAGAAGCACAAGGAAAAAGAGAAAAATATTTTTTTTTCTATTTGAACTAATTTTTCGTTTTTCACAAAAAAAAATACATTCTTAAATTTATTCCTCATAATGGGCTGAAATAGGGTATCTTTGCTTGGTCGACTTCTGTCTTTGATACAATTTTTTTAGGGTTTGTTGTCTCCAATTCTTACGGCAAACAAAAAGGGGTAGATTGATGGAGAATAGAGAGTGCAAATCTATAGAGATAGAGGGACTAGAGGAGCAGACATGGTGAAAGAGAGAAGTGAGATCGAGAGTATGGATAGATGGAAATGTGAGAAGCTGGGCATTTAGGGTTTTAGAAATGTGAAAGGTTAAACTTGGAATAAAGGGATGAATAAGTGGCTGAGTCCATAGGACTCTGCTTTTCTAGCTGACCGATTAAGCTATCAGCTGACTGAATTAGCCAGAAACGAACAACAATGTATGGCTGACCGAATAAGCTATACAGACTTAACAGCCCATTAAACCATTACCAAACAACCTCTAATTTATTTATCCAAAAAATACAAATTATTTTTGTAATTACCTAAAAAAGTATTTATGTTATTTGCAGTAAAATTGCTATTTAAATTAATTTATCTGTCAATTAACGATTATTACAATATATTCATAATATAAGTTTTGACCCATGCTTCTTCAATTTCGTTTTATGAAGAGTATTTATATATTTAATTAGTTAATAGAAATAGTCATTTTTAAAGATCAACTTCATCTTTTAGTCATTTTTCTCAGAATAATTTTAAAATATTACTACCTTCGTAAGTGAAGCTAAAAGAATCAAATTTCATCCATTTGTAGAGGTGTTACTTACGGACCTGTATAAAAAAATGATATTTTTTCAATTTCCACCCACTTACGGAGGTGTTACTTGCAGACCTGGATGAAAAGTGAACTTTTTTTTGACTTTTTAGTTACCTTCGCAAGTCATTGTGGTGTTATTTGTGGAGATAGTGATATTTTGAAAATCTGTAGAGAAAAATGACAAAAAAAAAATGAATTTGATTCTTAAAAATGGCTATTTCATTGATTTCCCTTTAATTAGTAGTGAAAGCAATTGACTAGTATATTTTTCCAGACAAGTCTTACTTTACTGTGAATACATCGATAAATGAATAATAATATTCTACTGACTGAAAATGATTTTTCAAATTTGTTTCAAGAACGTTGTATAACTATGGACATGTTTGATTTATAACTTATCACGAGTCTTCTGTCCCACACATCCACCCTATGGTGGTACCGATCGTTATGCCAATAATAGCACCAGGCCTTCGGATTCTTATAATAAATAAGTGGCCTAAAAATACCATCGGCTCCGACTAGAATTCACATTAAGAAAATTTTGCATACAACTTTTTATTTTGAAGAGTTTCTAAAGCAATACGCAAGTGAGTTTCGTGATCTTTTTTCGACTTTGAATATATGAGAATATCGTCAATAAAACGATAATGAAGTCGTCCAAATAATCCTTGAAAGCTCGGTTCATAAGATCCATAAAGGGTTGGGTTACGGTGAGAAATGAATTTATGGCTGAGAAGTGTAAGAAGAGATCCAATACTAAAAAATGAGTTTCTTCCGACGGCCTAATCTGTCGGATAAATGCAATTTTCGGTGAATTTTCTGACAGATTTGAATTTTCAGGCGAATACGAATGCCAGAAATCCATAGAAATGTTTTTAAATATCTTCTAATTTTTCCATGCTAATTACTGGCTCTAGAAAATGTAATGAATGTTACCAACGAAAATTCCATCAGAAATGCGGGATAACTTTTAGAATCTTTGGAAGAAAATAATTTATGATGGAAATCATTAGAATCTTTTAAAAATAATTTATGAAAAAAATAAAAAAAAAACATTTTTTGTAAATATTTATGACGGATTTTAATTAAATATATAATTAAAAAAATTCGTCAAAAATATCAATTAATTAACACTAATTAACCTTTTATTAAAAATTATATCAATTTTGTGACGGATTTGTGATGGTTTTCTAAAATAATAAATAAATAAATAAATAATTCGTCACAAATCTGTCAAAAAATTTACTAAAATAATTTTTTGTTCTTTTTCTAAAAATTCATTGACGGATTTGGGGTTTTTGGTAGTAGAAGTCAACAAAAGTTTACTTTTTTGACTTTTTTGGAATCCGTTAATCCCTCACTTAATATTCCGATGGAATTTCCGCCAAAAAATTAGTTGATGATACCTAGTTTTTAGTAGTAATCTTCACTTTTGGATCAATTCTAATTGAATACCAAAACTAATGAGGTACACCGAGATGCACCAAATCAATTTCTTTCTAAACTGCAATTCATGGGTGAGCATGAGATTGAAAATGATCAAATCTTAAGATCTCTTCTTACACTTTTCACCATAAGTTACATTCTCACACCATCTTTCACCTATAAAACAGTCGATATATTTATGAAACCAGATATTTATTAGACTAAATGGATGATTGAGACTGAGTTGCAATGATTGTACAAGTGGAATGAATTATATAATAAACCATATCTCTCTCTCTCTATATATAGGGTTGGGTTCCGGTGAAAAGAAAGTTATAATAAGAAACGTAAGAAGAAATCTTTATCCTCAGATGAACCTTAATTGAATGTCAACACTAATGAGATGCACCAGATCAATTCCCTTATAACATGCAATTCATGTGTAGACATAAGATTAAAAGTGACTTTTTATGCTTCTCACCGTAACTTTTTTTCTCGCATGTTTCTTCACCTATATTTATACACACATGTTAATACATAGAGACTCAAACCCACATCACTTATTTAACCATGCCCACATACTCAACCCAAAAACCTAGCCCACACACACATCATACTTTCATACACAACACACAAGCAAACACATACAGCTACAGGAAATGGATGTGCAGATCTGAATCGCCAGAGCTAAAGATCAGAGAAACAGTGGGTGCAATGGGTGGGTTTTGTTACCATGGAATCGTGGATGTGGGTTTTGTGAAGGTGGATATTGGTTTTGTTTATCGTGGGTTAATTGTTCAGAAAGATAGAGATGCTCCTCCGCGATATGGGGAAGAACAAGTTGGGATGGCTTTTGGTTTCAACGATCCACGTTGGTAATGGAGACTTGGTTTTTTATATTTATTTTGGCTTTGGGAGGAGCCACCGAGGAAGAAGAGGTCACCGAAGTAGAGAGGGGCTGGATGGCCAGCGAATGGCGATGAAGGGTGGGAAGGTTATGTAAAAAAAACAAGAGAGGGGGGAGGGGGGGGGGGGGGTTTCAAAATTTTGGGTTCTTATCTATACTATATTATAAAGCATTTGGCTAAAACTCTTAAAAACTCTTAAATCCGTTCATCCCTAAACAATTTCATCCCTATCCGATTTCATCCCATAACTGAATTCGTGTAACTAACT
>NC_037528.1:12536268-12544559 GCF_001531365.2 Cynara cardunculus var. scolymus | reverse complement strand
AAAATGAAATATTAAAAACACGATGTATCTCGCTGCATTACGCGAGTACGTTCCTAGTTGTTTTTAATATAATCTATACTACCTTATAAACCAGATTTATCAAAAGTCTTAAAAATAATTTTTAATGCACAAAATACTATACATTTATGCACAAAGTCTTAAAAGTCTTAAAAACAACTCATAATGCATTAAGTACTACTACTTTATGCATTTAGTCTTAAAATCTCTTAATCTACAATTAAAATAACATATAATACAAGTTACCAATGCACATTATTACAAAAAGGTTTTCAAAATACTTTTCACACATTTCACTCATGCCTTCACTCTCTCATACCTCTATGTCTTCTCCTCATCTCCCAAGGTGAGATTCAAATTGATATTCACCATGAGTTATTAAAATTTATCTCATTCATCTCCCATTCTACTGCTCTACAACTCTCGGTCTCACTCTCGATCTCTTGATTCGTTGCTCTTGGAGTAAATCGAACACATTTGTGAAGTCATTTAAATATATTAGATTTTAAACTGTCATACAATTTTTTTCATCGATAGACTGTAATTGGAACCATAACTCTTATTTTTTCATATTGTATTAATATGTAAAGACCAAGTGTAAAACCAGTGAAACTTCAAAATTGTTAAAATTCACGGCTCCTGCCGCATTGCGCGGGTACACAACCAGTATATATAAATATAATATTTTAAAAAAAACAAAAAAAAATTGAAAATGGTAAAGAATGAAAATAATGGACTTTGTTTAATGGACTGGGGTTCTTCGGTTCGTTTTCTGTTAAGACGTGTATGAATATAGTTGTTTGTATTGATATAGTTGTTTGTATATTAACAAATAAATTGTTGTTCGGTTGTTGTGTTGAATAAACAATTTGAATATCAGAAATGACCAATTACCCTCAGTCTATTTTTGTCTGAATAAAACACAGTTTGATAAAAACATTGACCAAATGACTTTTAAATTGAAATTTTTGAGGATCAATTTTATTACATCAGGTACCCATAACAAGAACAACAAGTAGATCAAATGAAACCAAAATGTTGAATCAAATGAAACCCCAATTCAAAAGAACCCAAATTAGTGAAACCCTAAATACATGTGAATCAAAAGAGTGAAGGTGAAGAGCGGACCCAAAAAGGATAAAGAAGAAAGAAGTTTCTGTCATCTAAAGATCTCGAGAATCTTTGGTATATCTATATGACAAATATGTCGGTGTTTATGCACATGTAGGCAACAGTAAAGGAGGAGGATGGCATGAATTCTATGGCTCATAGATTACTTTCTGCAGCTGTAAAGGTAAGCGTTCTTGATGACCAACGATGGAGGAGGAGATGACCAAGTGACAAGGTAAGAGGTGATGATCGGTGATAGGGTAAGAGGTGATGACCGATGATAGTGGGAGGAAGAGATGACCAACGATGGAGGAGGAGGTGATCGATATGGTAGGTTTTCCATGGATCTTTGACGGAAATTGAAGAATCGAAGGGTTGAATACGAAGGGGAAAGGCTGTTGGGAGAGGGGTAGTTGGAGGAAATTCAATGGCTGAATACAAAGGACATAAGTTTTGTAGCTGAGGGATTCAACCATGTGCTGACTGAATAAGCCCATACCGAACAGCTAGATATGGCTGTGCAAATAAGCCATATAGCTTATACAACCTATTAAACCATAACTGAACAACCCCTTAGTTATAGTGACAGAAAAAAAAACAAATAATTTCAAATTACAGTAACGAAAAAAAATGTAGTTCTTGAACCGCTTGGATGAATTTAGCAACTTTTGACAAGCCGCAATAACTAAAATCACAGTTTACTCGACATTTTAGGAGGTACGTAAAATGGCAAGTGACAAATATAGATGGTAAATATAGGATATTAATATAGGAAAATAATTATCCCTTTATTTTAAAGGACATGACTTATACTATTTTCAAAGACATGGGTTGAGCACTTAAAGGTTGGACATGACCACCTTAGACATTTTTAAATTTCAAGAACATTGCGACTTTATACATTTCTAAGGACCTTTTTTTTTATAAGAGTTCATGAATACATAAGATAAAGATAGCAGACTAGAGGTGAGAATATGTAGTTATCATATACGGATGGTGATCATATTACCTGTATGATCCATCATCCACCATTCATATTAAAAAACACATTATTATATTATTTAATATAAATCTATTAAATTCATGCTTTTATGGATACATGGCAAATCCATCAATTATGTGAAAACATATTATTATTTTATTTAATATAAATATATATTTATTAAAATCTTAATAAAATGATACAAGATAACATGAGATCTAGGGAGTGGAGATTCTTATTCTGTAATTAATAAGGATGCAGCTAACGACCTTTGACCTTTACTATTAGTATCTGGCACTCGGGATCATCGCTAAAATCCTGCTATGCTGTTGGCTGTTGAGATTTTTCCAAGGTTCTTACTCGTCTCTTTCTCTCAAACTATCTTAACCACAAACCCCTCACTTTCTTATTGCTCGGCGATCATCACCGGCACACTACATGAGCCATTCCTAGCTTCCTTGAACCCATTACCAAACTAACAGACTTATAATTAATCCTTAGCCAGCATGGGACTCTTCGTCCATACAATCACAAGCCATGGATAACGACTACAGACCTAAAATCCAACGGTTCGGCCGTTGGTTTACTAACAAGCACAAGTTCAGATCTCACTCTTCACTTTCTACACATCTTTCAGGTTATTATAAATCATTTTCCAAACCATTTTGTTAGCTTAAACTTTTTTGATGGTTTTGTAGAGTTAATTCCCCTGGATTAAAGTTACCACAATAGAATTTTGCAGATGGGTCTGGAGATGAATACGAGGAGGAAGATTTGTCTATCTCATCGGAGATGGATCCGTGCATTCTAACCAATGAATTACGGTAACTACGGTTAATTAGCCACTATGATATCTGTATATGTGATTGATATTTACAATGTATCTTCATGTTTTAGGATATTTGTGGCCACTTGGAATGTTGCGGGAAGATCTCCGGTTGGAAGTTTGGCTATGGATTTGGATGAATGGCTGAATGTGAAAGAATCAGCCGACATCTATGTTCTTGGGTACTAGCTCCTACATATAGAGACAGTATATATATAACTGCAAGTGACCTCTGAGGATTAAGTTTCTAAGTACTTCTTATGATCATATACAGATTTCAAGAGATTGTACCGTTGAAAGCTAAAAATGTCATCGGAGGAGAAGATCTAACCGAAGCAACAAACTGGAACCTGCTTATTGGACAAATACTTAATGGGTGCCCTTGGATGCTAAATCCAGTCACAAGCGAAGATTATAACTATCTAAATGTCTCCAAAAGGGAAACAAGAGCAGGTACAAGTTCACAAGAAGAAGAGCTTAATGGGTGCAGTAGGTACAGGCTAATGGCAAGCAAGAAGATGGTTGGGGTGTTCATAAGTGTGTGGATGAACACAAGATTGTTCAAGAGATACTGTATATCGAAGGTGAAAGTTTGTGCTGTGGCCTGTGGCGTTATGGGTTATTTGGGAAACAAAGGGTCAGTGTCTGTCAGCATGTCGATAGAAGGAACTAGCTTCTGCTTTATTGTTGCCCACTTGGCTTCTGGTGAGAAGAAAGGGGACGAAGGGAGAAGGAATCACCAAGTTTCTGAGATTTTCAAGCGAACAACTTTCACTCAACACCTTCCAGATGATTACAGTCCTCGGCCTCTCACGATCCTAGGACATGAGTAAGTAATGTGTGTTGGAATCCCATATCGGTCAGGCCTGGATCATATCTCCTTAATATAAGCGCTCTTTTGGAGAGTAATCTAATAGGATTCCACATATTTTCACATAGTGTTTTGCGTTCTTTAGTTGCTCTTTGAAATATGTGATTCCAATTTTGATATGTAATGTTTTGTGGAACAGCCAGATATTTTGGTTTGGAGATCTCAACTACAGGTTATACTTGCAAGATGATATAGCGAGGGAGCTGATAAAGAAGCAAGATTGGAGAGCACTTCAAGAGTTTGATCAGCTACGGCAAGAACTGGGAGATGGCGGAGTATTTCAAGGGTGGAGAGAAGGGAACATAGAATTTGCACCTACTTACAAGTATTCGACATTCAATAGCAACCGCTACTCGGGTACACTTCCAAGCAGAGCAGGAGAAAAACAAAGGACTCCAGCATGGTATACAGATCTACTCTATTCTCCATTAATCTCTTCCTATGCGTTAAGAGTCCCACACAGGCGAGATTTAGACCATTTCTTCTCTACATATGTTAGGAACCTCCATTCTCTCCTAAATGACTCTTTTGAAGAGTAATCTAATGGGGTTTCCACTTTCGACTATTCTCACATGGTATCAGTTCTAGTGTCCAACACTCTAGGGACTCGACACCCTCGGGAAATCTAAACTCGTCTAGCCCCCCTCTCAACACTCTGACAATTTGTGTCCGTCTAGTCCAGATTGGAGGGGGGGGGGTGTTAGAATCCCACATCGGATACACTTGGACCATTTCTGCTCTATATATGTCGGAACCTCCTTTCTCTCCTCAAGAGCTCTTTTGGAGAGTAATCTAATGGGGTTTCACATATTCTCACACTATGGTACAATCCCGAACCAAAACATCTTTGATAAACTTAGGAGATAGTGATGGCTGGTATTTAAATGAACACAAATTATGTTGAAATCTAACTGCCATTATTGAAAGAGTACCCTTACCTTAGCCTCTTGCACCACGTGACCTGCTTTCAAAACAAGGTCCCCTTAACAATTGTGCCAGTACAGGTAATCACACCTCCATTTAAGGACAAATCCAAATCCGAAAATGCTCTCTCTCCTGCTTTTTTCAAAAAAAATGCAACAAACAATCATGTCAAATATTGCATTGAAAAGTATTTATAGTGAAAACAACGGAAGTCTATCATTTGGTCTTAGGATTATTGTCTTGACTATAATTTTTATGTGCCAACTCCAAATGCTTTAAAAGAGATGATACATAATGTAATCTTATTGTTCCTAGTGTAGGTGTGACAGGATCTTATGGTATGGGAAAGGAGTAAAGCAACATTCTTATTTCCGCAGTGAGAGCAAGTTCTCAGATCACAGGCCTGTATCTGCTCTTTTCTCTACACAGATTGAAGTCGTGAAGTCTGATGACACAAGTGTTGTTTCACTCCAACCTGATGTACCCACTACAGTTTACTCTAAACATACTGTAAGAAATCTATCAAGCTCTTGTTCTAATATATGAATAAACCTAACATCTTCAACACGTAAATGGATGATGACTTGATGATGTGATTAATAACAGGAGAGAGGTAATGCAGAGGCTTCATCTACATTACTTTCACTAATTACCAAAGAGTTAAAAGCATCACCAACAAACAAAAAGAAGTCATAGTAGAAACAAAAAGTTGTGTTGCAAGATTCATTGGATTAGATACATACATATACTGTTTTTGGTTCAATTTCTTTTGTTCTTTTATGGTTCTATTTTCGCTACTCCTTTTTCCTTAATTTTTTCCTCCTTGCAACATAGTATGCTATCAAAGACTTGAGTTGGAAGGTACTATTGACTATACAGGGATGTTATGAATGACTTATACATGTACCACATGTCAGAAATGCCCATAATCTTGAGGCATTAATGATATATGAATTCGTTATTTAAAGATATACAATGTTCAGTTCAGGAAGAACATTTATTTCCACCTTCTGCAAAAGATAATTGCCGTTCCCTTCCAGAAAGTAGGGCTACATTCACTTCGAGGTGCTGCAGCTGTTACCATATTAATGTGATCTTCAATCAGAAAACTCAAACAAAGTATTCAATTCAGAAATCCATAAAAGCCAAGAGTTTAAATAGTCTTTTTGATGTTTATATGATGAGTTCTGCGAAATATATCCACATTGTCACGGTTATGCAATAAAAAGCCAGGCAAGTGTTGTCTACATCGAACTGAGAAATTTTCATTATTAAAAAAGTGAGATCCACATTTCATTGACACATTGGTTAAACATAAGCCTTGTAATATCATTCATACACATTGTCTTAAAAGGTTCTGCTCAAAGGTAATAGAACTCACAGGTTCACTGTGTCACATCTGTTCTATCTTGGTGGTAAGCGATAATTTCTTTGTCATTCTTTCGATTGTTATTAGCTTACAACGCTCGTCATTAGTACTTAGTACGTCAATCAACAAACATGATCATGCCTACTTCCAAAAAAGATTGAGTTACATTCTGATATTCAGATTGATAACCCTCGTTTTGGCCCTAACACATAAACTGAAGATCACGTTAAACTATACATCAACTGAATGTGCTCTTCGACAAGATTTGAAGTAATAAAAACATATTTACAACTTGATATAAGATCTCAGGATGATAGCCAGAGAAAGGCGGTGAACGAAAAACGAGCGGAAATTCGGAATGTCGATTGTATAAACAATATGAAAAGATGAATTCTATTACGATTGCCGTACCTCCGTGAGATCTTCCGGTAGCGAAGTTGCAAGTTAGGGTCAGAAGTTCCCCAAAAATCCATTTTAACAGCTTCAGCGATCAGCAAATTCCTGCTCCTGCCTGCCATTAAGAGTTCATCACAGTTTTCCTTTTCGCGCTAATTCTCGTTGAAGAGGGTTTTCGGTTGAAAGTCTTTACTCTTTATATGCCATCAAAACCATCAGGTCTAGTAGTGCAGTGGTTATTTGTACAGTACAATAAACTGATGCATGGAGATTGGAGAGGCAAATCGGCCATCCTGTTGGGCCGGGCTTAGTTAACAACATAAAAACAAATGGGCTTTACCGTACTTCTTTTAACCTTAGTTTGAATTTGAAAAACGTATTTTCAAAACAAAGAATTTAGGGACCGTTTACCAAACATTTATCCGGATAAGTTTTAATCGACAAAAATTCAACACTATCACTTATTTATAGGGGTAGATTTTAGTTCACCAAAATGGTATTGTATGCAACAATTTATCTGGTAAGCGCTAACCATATGATTTGTATACCCACTTAACTGATAACTTGTGTTGGGTTATAAATTGTACTAACATCTATCTTTAATTGATATTAACCGACGTGAAAACGGGAATAAAATAATTATTTTAAGTGAGAAGAATATATAGATTTGTAAAGGTTTGAATATAAAAAAAATACTTCTCCCAAACAATATAGAAGTCGTTTTTTCACTAAAAACACAATCAATTAACAAATATACAAATTGATTAACAAGTATCTGTTGTAAACATGTACATAATATTCATAGTTTGACCATCAAAAAAGTTAAATGCCAATGATATGAACGATACATAAACCAGACACATTGCAAAATCCAAAAAAAAAAATACGTGTACATTTGTTGTTTGACCATTAAAATAAAGTAAAATGCACAACCCTAGAATACATAATTAGTATGTACATTGGTGCATTTAACCATCGAAAAGCATGAATGCACTAAAAACAACACCCATAATCCTCGATCTATTTAGTTTAAGCAATGTTGTCATCAGCCATTAAATGTGGTTTTAAGGGAATTAACTTTATTAAACAAAATTAGTATATCCAACAATGATTTTAACCATCAAAAAACAAGAATGCACTAAAGACGGTGCAGAAACCTTGGTTGCATACACCTTTCATGCTTTTATCATTAATAAAGTTAAATACCTGACAACCACAACTGATGGCAACATTGCATAAACCAAACACGTTACATTGCAACAAAAGGTTTTTATATTACTTTTGCACAAATTCTAAATGGGTCGCCATCAACAACACCTACACGCAAAAATGAGAATAAAATATAACGACATAATTAGGACAGGAACTAACATCATAACACATATATATATTTTTTTATCTGTCTTTTCAAATCCCACTAATTCCATCTCCCGAATTCGTATTTTCTCTTCATTTATTCTCAATCATCTTCTTTTTCTCAAACTATTAGTTGAAAATTTAGATATATCAAGTAGATTAATACAATTTATTTGATGGATTCAGATCAATGTAAAAAAATTATAAAAAAATATATTTTTTTAATTTTTTTTATTCTAAAATCGATCATTTACCTACAACATCCGTTGTTCTTTTTTCTAACATACTTTAATATCATTAAATCATATGTTGAATATTAATTTCATAAACCATAAATCATATATTTCAGTATCTTTGATTTTAGCATACTTCTCCATAATGTAAACTGAATAATAAATATGAATTTTAATGCAATTTGCATTTTCATAATTTGTTTCAT
>NC_037528.1:12532260-12536173 GCF_001531365.2 Cynara cardunculus var. scolymus | reverse complement strand
ATTACAAGTAAATTATACGTAAGTACAACTTATTAAAACTTCTTGTTTGAATTCGTGTAACTAACTGCAGATAAACATAATCAGACAGAGGATAAACATCTCATTTAAATATAAATAACTAAAAATATAATTAGGATAATGATTAACTTCTAACAAAATACTTAATTATCATCAATATAAAAAAATTATATTATTAAACCAAAAATAAAACAATGAATTACAAAAGTACACAAGAAAACGAGAAATTTTAAATGGTTAGTTTGGTATTAATATCAATAATTTTTTTCAATTTTTTATTGTATCTTTATATTTATATTTTATTCAAAAATAAAAACATTATTATTTTTTCAAAATAACATAAAACCGTATTATAACATCGACTGAGACAAATAAAGAAATAAAACGAACATTAAAATCGAGATTTATCTCGCTGCATTGTGCGAGTACCCTTCTAGTGTATGTGTGTGTGTGTGTGTATATATATATATATATTGTATTTAATAAAGCTAACAGTTTCAAACAAAACATTATTTTTATTTGGATCTTAGGGTCCGTTTGGTTTGCATGATTGATTTTTAGAGATTTGGATTTTTATGAAGGGATTTGGATTGGAATATAATTGAAATCATTTGTGTGTTTGGTTTGATAGGATTTAGAACGAAATTGGACTTCATTATTTATAATTGTTTTTAGTATTTTTTAAAATCTTATTGCATACAATCATAGGAAATCCCAAACACTCCCTAAAGATTTCAAAATCCCATATTTGAAGGATTTCAATTAAATCAAAGGATTTTAAATCGGGACAATCCAACAAACCAAATATGGAATTGAAATGGATTTGAAATGCAAATCCCCAAAATCCACTCCATTCCTTCGAATCAAATAGAACCTTAGGGGGCGTTTGGTTCGTAAAATGAAATTCGATGGAATTGAAATTCATCAAATGAATTTAACTTTTAGGGAATGGAATGGAATCTGATGGAATTTGACCATGCCCTGTAATTGCATTTGGTTGCTTGGAATTGAATTAGGGAAGAAATCTATAAAAAAGGAATTAAAATCCTAACATATTGTCATAGTCTTATTCCATAAACCAAACACTTTATTTAAAATTTGGTCAAAAGATTGAACATTCTCATTATCCAAACAACCCCTTAGGCTTGTCAAGAGAAGGATATGTCTTGGGTATCGTTACTAGTGGCTTCATCCAATCTGTTTGAAGAGAGGAATAAAATTAAATTGAACTATAAATAAACGAAATGTTCTTATGGTAATTGGGCTCCTCAAAATTGTGCAAAATATTTCGACAAGCGTCAACTTTTAATTGGTTGTTTTTTTTTCTTTTTCTATAAAAGCATAATTGATTAAAAACCACACTTTATTTTTATTTAAAAACAATAAAATAAATTCATGATTTGTAATAATCTTTGAATAGAACCCAATCTATATACAAATTGATTATTAAGATTTTAATATATAATATTTTTTATTGGAAATAAATTATTAAATAGATAAATTTTTTAAAAGAAATTTTAGGTTGGGTCGGATCACTAATATTGATTTAAACAGGAGTTGACGTTGAGTAATTGGAAGATGTATAAAATAATTCTTTAATCAATGAAGGTTTTTATAAAAATCTTATTTTCTTTTAAGTGAAATAGAAAAATACTTGTACAATGCAGTAAGATACATATCAATCTTTATGTTTCGTTTATTTTTATCTCTATCGATGTTAGAATACCATTTTATGTGGTTTTAAGAAAGCGATAATGTTTTCATTTTTGAATAAAATATAAATTTGAACATATCATAAAAATTTGAAAAATAACATAATATAATTTTTGGTTTAATAATATTTTTTTTAAGTTTAATAACGGAGCAATTTATTTTTGGTATAATAACATAATTTTTTTATAAAGATAATAACTAAGTATTCTGTTAGAACTCAATGATTATCCTAATTATATTTTAAATTTTTTATAATTAAAATGAGATGTTTATCATGTATTTAATCATGTTTATCTGCAGTTAGCTATACGAATTCAAACATAAAGCTTTAATAAGTTGTAGTTACGCACAATCTACTTGTAATCTTGAATTCTAAGTAATATGCATCAACAAACAGTATTTTATGCATAAAAAAATATTTTTAAAAGTTTTTATCATGTGTTTTTATAATATAGTATAGATAGTGTATCTTATACAAGAATCAACATTACAGAGACTTGTAAGAAATTCACCCTCTATGAGTTCTTATACAAACAACATTGTAGAAAATTCTCATAAAAACCTTAGCTTTCTTTGAGGTTTCGTACAAGATCTTTGTTCTTACTTTGAAGTGAAGTGAAAATTTGCTAGTTTTTTTTTATATATTTTATTGACTTTAATATCCAATATAATAATTAATATATAACTTATGTCATAGAGTTTTATGTAGATTATTAATTCGATGAGTTGGAAATGACTTGTCTAAAAAAATACAAAAAATGGTATTTATAAGAATTTCCATTGGAGATGCTCGTATAAGCAAAGAGTATAGTAACATATAAGAACTACCATTAAAAAAGAGTTCTTTAATGGTAGTTCTTCTAGATCTTTATAGTTCTTATAAAAGAACGTTAGTTTTTATCTTCAACGTTGTGTTAAATGACAATTCATTAGTTTTTTTTTTACATTTACATTTTGAATGTACGTGGGAGTGGGACTAGTGATGGTCAAATCGGCTCGGCCCGGCCCGGGACTGGTTATGGGACCGGTTATGGACCGGCCCGACCGAAATTTAAATAATTTAATAAATAAATGTATTTTTAAATAATTTTATAATTTATTTTTATAAGATAATGTAATTTTAATTATATTAAAACGCTTTATTTAAAGTGTATTTGAGTGACCCAATTGTAAATTTTATAATGTATTAAATATATATATATATCATTAAAAAAATCAAAAAAAATCTTATTTTTTAATGTCGGAACCGAGACCGGCCCATAACCGGTTATAAAGTACCTTGACCGGTCCTATCATTTTTGACCGGGACCGGTTATGACCGATTATAAGAAAGCTAGATACCGATTAGGCCCGGCCCAACCCGACCTGAGACCGGTTTTTGGCCATCACTACGTGGGACCATAAAAAGAAATTTATTATTAATCAATACCATTATGGATTTTTACGATAGTTTTTAACTTTTTGAATTCGTAATTATACGACTAAAAAATATCAAAAAAGGTTCTTATAAAATCATTTTATTAGGATGCTCGAAATATAGTTTAAAAGCATCTCCAATACATTATTATATTGCTCTAAAATAGAAAATCAATATTAAAAAATCTTTAAAAAAGAATTACATTATTAAAATATTTTATATTTTGAAGGTTAAAATCGATTATATTATTAAAATATTTTATATATTTAATAAATGTTATTTTAATTTTTAAATATTTAATTAAAAAGCTTGTAATTGATAAAAACGTAATGGAAAATATTCCTTTTTGATGATAATAATTTTTAGGAGTTCTTCAAATTTAGAAAATTTCACTTTTTTATGATAATATTTTTAAATTGTTAAAGATGCTCCAAGTAATTGATAGCAAAGGTTTCTCGTAAGTAGTCGCACGTTAATATATTTTTCTAAATTGGTGAAATATAAATAATTCTGGAAATAAACAGTATAAATATCTATACTACATTATAAAGTATTTAACAAAAACTCTTAAAAAAACCACTTTTTATGTGTAAAATACTGTTTATTAATGCATATTACTTAAAACTCAAGATTACAAATAGATTTTGCGTAAGTACAACTTATTAAAACTTCATATTTGAATTAGTGTAACTAATTGCAAATAAACATAATCAAATACAGGATAAACATCTCATTTTAAATATAAAAAATCTAAAATATAATTAG
>NC_037528.1:12514283-12531717 GCF_001531365.2 Cynara cardunculus var. scolymus | reverse complement strand
CTTAAATTAAATTATAATAAAAAAATAAATTAAAGAAATTACATAAAAAATGAAAACTTTTAAATAGTTGATTTGATATTAACATTAATATATTTTTTTCAAATTTGTATGATATATTCAAATTTATATTTTATTCAAAAATAAAATCGTTATTGTTTTCTTATTAACACATAATATATACTATATTATAAAACATTTGAGAAAAACTCTTAAAAACCACTTTTTATGGGTAAAGTACTGTTTAATAATGCATATTACTTAAAACTCAAGATTGCAAGTAGATTGTGCGTAACTACAACTTATTAAAGCTCTATATCTGAATTTGTATAACTAACTGCAAATAAACATAATCAAATACATGATAAATATCTCATTTTAAATATAAAAAATCTAAAATATAATTAGAATAATCATTGAGTTATAACAGAATATTTAATGAGTATCTTTATAAAATGCTATATTATTAAACCAAAAATAAATTATTTCGTTATTAAACTTATATTAAATTATAAAWAMAAAATACATAAAAAAATGAGAATTTTTAAATAGTTGATTTTGATATTAACATTGATATATTTTTTTTCAAAATTTTATGATATCAAATTTATATTTTATTAAAAACACATAAAATTATATTATAACATCGACAGAGACAAATAATAAAATAGAACACTAAAATCGAGATGTGTCTTGCTGCATTACACGAGTACTCTTCTAATATTTCATATATAATATAAATATATAATAATAATAATAAGCAATCTGTATCCTACCAAGACTGGAATCATATGAGACAATATTGTTTTCATAAGACACGTGAAACAAGTTTTTAACACTTAAACTTCACAGCAAAATACTGTAATAGTAACTTTCACAGTGTTTTTACTGTGAAGTTTCGGATATTTTTTACCTTTACATTTTGTTATAAAGTTTCAAGTGTAAAAAAAATTATCTCACGTGTCATACAAAAACAGTCTTGTCTCATGTGAACCAAACTCTCGTTTTATCCGGTAGTTTGATTGCTTAAATATATGCAACTTTAATTTTAAATTTATATTATCTCATTGACTTTAACCATAGCCATACGAATTGCAATGATTGAGTTTTAATATTTTGTTGAAGTTATAATGATAAGGAGTTGATAGCATGAAAATACGATGCATTGATATGATTTTCATTTATGAAATATATTTTCAAAGAATTTATTATTTTGACATTTCAGAATGTCAAATATAATATTTCAAAGATTTAATTAATTCGTTTAAATTTGAGATTGTACTAAATGGCAATGTGATTTCAAAAATCCCTTATTAATTTTAATCCACAGTGAACCAACAAGCAGCTTCATGAACATCATTCATAGAGATTCAATTTAGACGAAGACGCAAACAAGATTTACACCCAAAATGTCCACAAAAGTAGAAGATATTTACCAATTTGACTTCAAAGTGAAGAGGAAACACATTAATAGACCTTTATGAACAATAATAAAAGGATACATTGTTTCAAATGTGCAATAAAAGTGTACCAAATGCCCAGAAAAATTATCATAAGTTTATGAAGTTGTGGTGGAAGATTAGAAGCGATAACCAAATCTCACAAGAACCACAAAATATATTCTTGGGAAGTCATGTCATTGTGAAAACAAGAATACGGAATAAAATGGATGATGAGTTTCTAAATGACTCGTTACTTTTGTTCATCGAAAGGGAAGTAGCTGAAAAGATTAGTTTGGAGGAAATTGTGGATGAGTTCAAGGTCGCGAAAGATAGACGGGTTCCACTTTGATTTGCGATGTTTGACATGTTTATATTTAGCGTTTAGTTTTTTAATGTTTTACTATGTTATAACTTTGGATAATGTATTTTTGGTACCTTTGAAATATATAATATACTAGTTCCGGCCCCTATGGTTAGAAAGTTTGTGTTCCGCCCCTGGTGATTTGGTTTGTTTCTCGTTTTATACAAGATACTTTAATCTTAACGTTTAGTATATCGCATATAAAATAATAAAATAGAAATGTTGGAGTATATTATTTTTTTTTAATTAAAATAAGAACCATATAATAATAGATTGTCAAATAATAGAACATAAGAATAATAGAATTTTAGGGTTTGCAATTATAAATATCTTAAGGACTCTAACCTTTTACAAAAAAATAGAAACCAAGTTTACACAATTTTGGATCTTTGGGTTAGAGATGGTCAAAAATCGGTCTCAAGTCATGCCAGACCCAAATTGATCCTGGTCTAAGATTTTCCTTTTGTAACTGGTTTCAGTCCCGATCAGAAACATTTGGTTGTTCTCCATGTACAAAGCATGGTCCCAAGAACCGGTTCCGGTCCTGGAACTGGCCCAAATCGGTCCCAATTTTCTCCCAAAAAATCAATTCTAATTATATTAAAAATCTATTTTGAATATTTTTTTAGTATAATATCTTATTGAAATACACTTTAAAACCTCTCAGTGGATCATTTAAATACACTTTAAATCTTCTTTTTTTAAAAAAATAAACAAAAATATTATAAATATTTCTACAATTATGATTTTTGAATTTAGTATTGTAAGATCTAAAAAATACTTCAAAAACTTCAAATATAACTTGAAAAAACTTGATATATAATTTATAAAAACTTAATTTTTTTTAAACCACAAGGGTGGTGCCTGATTGGTTTGAACTTGGCTCCAAATATCAAAAGTACCAGGAGGTCCTAGATTCAAATCCAACGAGGAACAAAAATCCCCTTGTGGCAACGAAGGTTCAAATGTGATGACTCCGTGTTATCTATAAAGTAAGTGGTCACCCTGAGATTAGTCGGCGCTCACATAACGAATTGGATATCCAAGTTAATTAAAAAAAAATTTAATTTTTAAACAAACTCGGGTCCATATATAACCAATCGTCCGTTTCATACCAAGCCTATTTTGGTCATCTCTACTTAAAAGGCTGTGGCCATATTTTGTGGTAGAATCCTAATCAATAACTTGCCTATTTACAGTTTTGGCACAAAGGTAAACAACCTCCAAAATGATTGGTACAATCTTGTTAAAAACCCAATCCAAAACAAAATACATACCACGCTCTAAAATTATTATTTTTCATTTTAAAGATTCAGTCCAACTTGTTATCTATACTATATTATAAAATATTTGACAAAAACTCTTAAAAAAACATTATTTATGCATGAAGTACTGTTTATTAATACATATTACTTAAAATTTAAGATTACAAGTAAATTGTACACAAGTACAACTTATTAAAGCTCCATTTTGAATTCGTATAACTAACTGCAGATAAACATAATCAAATAGATGATAAATATCTTATAATATAGTTAGGATAATAATTGAGTTTTAACATAATCATTATCTTTATAAAAATTATATTGTTGAGTCAAAAATAAATTAAATTACTAAAAAAAATTGAATTAAAAAAATTGTACAAAAAACGAGAACTTTTAAATAGTTAATTTGATATTAATATCGATATATTTTTTCAATTTTTTATGATATCTTCAAATATATTTTTATTTAAAAGTAAAAAAAATATTTTTATCAAAACCATATAAACCATACTATATCAACAGGGACAAAAAAAAATTAAAATAAAAATATATCTCATTGTATTACATGAGTATCATTCTAGTCTTTTATACAATTTACTAAAATAAATATTATTTTATTTTATTTTGAAATTCAAAAATTCTTAAATAAAAGTAATACAAAATTCTTATGTATTTTTGTAAAATCTAAATAAAGTGTAATTTTAAACTTAAAATTCAAATTTCAAATACATTAAGAGCTTGTATCTCAGAGATTAAAACAAACAAACAAACAAACAAACTCCTGACCCACATGCGACGACTTCGTGGTCCCCCTCCAAGGGTCTTGATTTCTTAGATTGTTTATGTATTTTATAACTTTTACCATGAAACAAAATTAAGTTGGATCTATTTATTTGTTTGTTTTTGTCCTTTTTAGTGTAAATGAGGTGTGAAGTGTGAACTATGGCTAGCCTCCAGTGAAAAAAAGCAACATATCTGAACATCACGTGAACTGTTAATGAAAACACGATCTCAAGTGGGTTCCCTTTTTCTGTAAGGAAATCTCATTGTTTTCATAAATCTTTGACAATTATTGATTTGCAGCAAGACTTGAAGTATCAATTATTCATCGTTTTCTAATAATTCATCTAGTAAAGATAAATAGTGAGATTTGTGATATTTTTTAATAAAAGAAATTAAGGTATGACTTATCGATTATTTATACCATTATTTTTTAAGTTGATTTTGATTATTTGATCTGTCTTTTGCTTTAAGTTGAAGAGTTGTAAATGGTTCTGTATATCTGAGTTGATCATTGTACCATGTGTATGATGAGTCAAACCTAACGGTCCACGATGAGTCGGTGAGGAATGTGTATGTAACATCTCAGACAAATCTCAAAGAGGGTGAGTATTTTTATAAGAACTCTCTACAACGTTGGTTCTTGTAAGAAACTATACTTTTTGCTTATAAAAACCTTGCATTAGAAATCTCTAAGGTTGCCTTCATAGATTTTGGTATCTAATATTCTTTTTATAATAGGTTTATCTTTATAAATAAGTTCATGCAACGGTCAAAAGTTTATGAGGAATGTTATATGCATCATCTTTTATATCGGAATCATGTCAAATCATACATTAAAATTGTAAAAAGTAAATATTGATTTTCATGTGTGCAAAATAAACTAGTATGTAGAGGTGCATTTACTAATATATATATATATATATATATATATATATATGTGTGTGTGTGTGTGTGTGTGTATGAGTGCATTTAACCTACCCCAAGTTTAGAGGTTTCTGTATCGAAAAAAGTTTAAACGAAGCTTCTATCATATGGTACCAAGGTTGATGCCATGTATTTGTCGGATATTGTTGAGACTGTTGTCGTGGCTACGATCATTTGTTCTCTATGACTAAGAAATTGGGGTTGGTTTTCAGAATAATGCAACTTTGTAACTTTTTAATTCCAGAATGCTTTTGGAATCTTGCGAGCTCAATGACACTTAGAAGTTCCATCTCTATGGTCTATATCTATTCGGAATCTTTGAGGACACTATTTTTTTCCTTTTATTTGTCATTTCAATATGAACATAGATTCATATGTTACTTCAAATCAATGTTTTTAATAAAGCGATAAGACCATTAAAATGATTTTGTAACCTATTCGTAATACCCACAGTATATATTTTTTTCGCTCTCCATAAGTTAAAACAAGACCTTCCAGATAGGCTTACTTTCACACCCATTTTCCGAGGTTATCATTGGCAGCATAAACATAACATATAATCTAAAGATCATTATAAACTGAAGGTTACAACCTTCAAATACAACAAAATTAACCAAAAGGGTGGTGCATGATTGGTTTGAGCATAGGCTTCAAAGGTCAAAGTACCTGGAGGTCTCATATTCAAATCCAATGAGGAATAAAAATGCTTTTGTGGCCACAAATGTTCAAATGCGGTAACTCCAGGCTACCCGCAAAGTAGGTGGTCGCCCTGAAATTAGTCAGGATCCATTTTGTGGAGATAACCCGTTCACATTAGATCTGAGTGTAAAGATAACTTCTCACATTCATCAAAACATCTTTGATTATGGTTATTCATCTGTCACAACTCTAAACTCAACTCGAGCATATTCACATTGGTCGAGAACAAATGTTTCATACATATTTTGCATAATTGTGTGCGTTTGTATATTTTATAACGTCATCTATATCACGTAATCCCAACCAAAGCTTACATTAAAACAAATACATGAATAATGGCATAAATGAAACCATAACATCTATTGAATACTTTATCTATTTTATTTCATCGTCATATCTCCTACCATATAACATATAACTTATCATCTATCAATATTTTAGTACTACTTATATTTTATTTTCTTAAACTTAATAACGATTTTTCATCACATTAAGCAATTGACTGTCTACATAACCAATTAGAATCTCACCATCTATCAGCTCTATAACTTTTACAAAAATATACAAAGAAAATGAACCTTTCATATATATATATATATATATATATATATATATATATATATATTCTTTATATAAAAAACGAAGAAAATATCTTAGATTGGATTTCAAAGAAGCAGATATTTTTTGTAGTGGATTTCCAAGTGTGAAAGCAAGATATAATGTAAAGATCACATCAAGTTAAGCTTTCTAGGAACATTTGTAGGTGAATTTTTCTGGTATTATTTCCAAACAAGATGAATATTTTGACTAAATAAGTTCTCTTCTCAAAATCTTTGAGTTAATCGAGTTTTAACCCATTTTCAAACTTGATTATTGGTGTTTAACATTTGGTTTAGTACTACCCTTATAGCGTTATTGGAGTTGGAATACTCATGCACATCTCATTTTTTGTTTTTGCTTACAAAAGTCGTTCTTTTACTCATATATTTTATAATGTGTGATCATTCAAATATGATGTTCAAGTACATGCTTATGAGAAAAAAGCAATAACAAGGACAAGATATCAATTAATAAACACTTCTTGAAAAAGCAATCTCACGACAAGACATCTACCGAATGTTACGTTCCCCTGGTGGTTCTCTTTTGTTCTTCTTTTATGCACTTTTTCACGATCATTTTTAATTATGACTAGTCTTTGATCATGGTAACGAGTAACGAACCAAGTAGGTTCTTTGAGATTTGACAGGGTTGTAATGACCAAAGATGCTTCTAGGTTCGAATATATACATGGACAAATGGGTATAAAAGCAAGTGTATTTTAACGTTCAAAATGGGAACCATGTATGTACGTCTACATTGTAGATAGTCATCGATACGCTTCAATTTTGTTGATCAAAACATGCATAGAATACATAATGTAATAACAAAAAAAAAATTAATTGTAATTTAATGACAAGAAACTCAATGGTCATGAAACCTACGACCATTAATTATGGCTTATCATTTCATATTCCGTGAAACTGCCGATTACTAAGTATATATATATGGGGAGGTCTTCAAGCATAGAGATGACAAATTCTCGGGGAAGGAAACTCGTATAAGAGAGGTGAAAKATGAGGATGATTTGGTGAAGCGCAACAAGTTTGATGCGTTTTTTTGGGAGAACATGAGGAACTTCGAGGAACGGTTTGGAGTTATGACCTGTATGGTGAGTTACACGTGATTTATTTTTAAAATTGTTGCATGCCTTATTTCTTATTATCCACAAGTTGTTTGAAGCTTCTCGAGATTTTTGATACGTTATATATGCGTGAAAAGTGGGATATTTTTATAATATGTGTTTTGTGTATTTGTGTGTCAATCGGGATGTACTACGGTATGATTTTGTAAAGACAAGCATGCTTTGTGAGCTTGTCTAAGCCGTAAGTGCGGACATGTTGYGTGAGTTCGCCAGGTAATGCTGTGTGAGGTAGACATCTCCCATGACGTTGTTGTTTTGTGATGTAGACACGCACTATAATATATTCATATTGTGAAAAATGTTATTCTCATCAAGGCATGCTAAATTTATGAAGCTTCGTGAAAATTGTTTATTTTAAAAGTTGTTGTTCATACATGAAAACCGTGGATTCACTGGGCCTAAGGCTCACTCACCCAAAACTCTTTTAAAACTTTTTCACCCAGACGGCTATTAGACTGGAAAGAAAAGTTGGATAAAGAGAGAAATAAGGATTAGCATCAAAGAATGACACGTGCAGATCAAGGCATTGTTATATCGATTAAAGTATGTTCGTCATGATTGTAAGTTTAGATAATGATATAAATTGTAAGATTAGAAATTTTATTTCCGCTGCAATGTAAGTGTTTGATCTTGGGATACTAGTTTTGTTATATTTAAGTATTCGAAATTTTGGGATGTTACACATAAATAATTACGTTTGTACTAAAAACTTGCTTTGTGAGAAGAAAACAAAAATTGCAAACATGATCATCCATATGCATTTCACAATAAGGTACTCATACCCAAGAAACAACCTACTTCAGAAAGAATATACGCTCGTTATATTGGGGGAAAAAAAGAAAAAATTATAAAAAATATCATCAGTCTCGCATAACTTCAATGACTTTTAGCGAGTATTTAAGTGTCATGTATCTTGCATAGCCATTGTCTACCATCTCAAGTGTACTTCAACATGGTGTGGCAACTGTAGCCATCTATCCCTCGTTAAAGGTCTGTAACATCTCAAGCCAACTACACCAAATATTGTTTGTTTTGTTCATAAATCTAGACTCATGGTTCTAAAACACATCTGATAGAAGCGGTATCAAGTACGTTATATTTATTCCTCTCCCAACCAGTGTGAGATCTTACAGCATTTGAGTCCCACATCATTTAGAATTAAATCTTTATACTTCAATATATACCGAAACCTCTTTTTTGTCCTCAATAACTCTTTTTGAAAATAATCTATTAGAATTCCATATACATCACTTTCACCCACATGACTTGGTTAGAACAGTGTAAAGGCTCGTCGTGTTCACCGAAAAGAATATTTTTGGTGGAAAAAAAAAGCAAAATAATTTGCTTATGGAGAATTAGCATTTTGCAGTGTAACTTCTCTTGCACACATCTTAATTGAAGTTGCCTACAGAGAATGGAAGTAGAAAAGAGGGAAATCCATAAAAATAAAAATAAAAAGATCGGGATTTTTAAACGAATCAACTCCCATCTTCTACCTAAGATATGGTTCAATTAAGATGTTTTCGGATATGTAGCTCAATTGGAAAAAGGTTGAACGACATAATAAGTTTAAGTTTGAATCATATAGAAGACGGGCTTAAATCTATCAGCTAGCGTCAGTCGCTGGAACATCTTTGAAATGTCACTTCACATGTGATTTATAAGAGACAGATTCTGTGTGGAACTGTTTGAGATTGTCGATAATTAACCTTTTGTTCAGATGGCTTAATTAAGATGATAAAAATAGGAAAAATGATCATTTTTGTCACAATTAATGAAAAAGTTAGGCTAATATTATTTTATAATGTAGTTTCAGTTATATTTAACAATCATAAGCTTATTTTTTGAGATTATTTATTTATTTATTTATAGATTTTTAGTTTCTAATTCATGTGTTAATATTATTTATAGATTTTTTGTTTCTAATTCACATATTAATATTCTATACATTCAAAAAGTACACATTATGTTCTAATGTACCTCATATTCACAATGATTTTATGGATGTGACATTCTTTTTCTTTGTGAAAGTGTTTTCGATGAATTATTGAAGTATAATAAAGTTATAATTGAAATTCATGTGTGAATACTACAATATTTATTCAATACTTGCTTTCTTTATATTTATAAATCTTAGAATGTGAACATTTTCGTTTGTTGTTTGTGTACAAGTTTGATTTGAGATTGTTTTCATGAACAAACCCAATTTAAACGCAACACCGAAGTCGAAAAGTTCCAAAATTGTCATTGTTGATAATTGATGAATTCAGTTCTAATATTTATGTTTTTGTTTGACTTTTTTCTTTTTTTCAAAAATTGGTGATCACACGTTCTCCCAGACTAATCACATGACAAGTCGCGACAGTAGGCTTCGTCCACAATCCTGAGGAAAATCTCTCAGTAATCACAAACACATATGTAGATGATATGATTTGAAACCGGGTTTAAAATGAGATGTTTATTCTATATTTAAATATGTTTATCTGCAGTTAGTTATACGAATTCAAAAATCAAGTTTTAATATGTTGTACTAACGCACAATTTATTTGTAATCATAAAGTTTAAGTAACATACATTAATAAACAGTACTTCATGCATAAAAAATGATTTTTAAGAATTTTTATCTAGTTCTTTATAATATAGTATAGATATAGTAGTATAATTAGTAAATAAGAAGGACACAATTTTTTTAGCATCTAATAGGACCCAAAAAGAATTTTATATTATATTAATCGCCCCAAACATGTGTTAATCAATTACTCTGAGACAGAAAATGCGTACAAGTTAATTGGTTGTTCATTTATAGTATTATTTAATGTTTCTTTAAGGTTTTTTTTCTCTCGTTCCAAGGTTTTAAAATTACCTGCTTAGAAAACCATGATATATTCTTCATCATTCATCTCTCACTGACTCTTTTGATTATCCCATCAACATTAGTTTTATTTTTGTATTAGAATATCTTAGATCATTGTCATTGTCTAACAAAACTCATACCTTTTTAAAAAATTACTAATTATATAACACGATCCAACTTATATCTATATTTAGAATTTCAAAATCACTCTTATTTTTTCATACATTATTGACTCCTTATACCTAATATTGAATGTATTAATCCTAAGTACTTTCCTATCTCTGGAAAAATAAAAAGATCTCAAGCTATAACCAATACGGGCTTTTGATTATAAACTGATAGTTCCAGAAAAGTTTGTTTGAACCCTAAAACTTTAAAATGGTGATGAAGAACATTAACATGAAGTGAGATGAAACATAACTGATTTATATTAATTTACACATAGTATTATTCCGAATTGTCAACATTGCAATCCCAATTATGACAATATATATATTAAAGGTATATGTTTCTGATGGTGTAATAGATTGACGATACTATATAAAAATGATATAGTAAATAATATTAATTTAGAAATGATTATTTATTGATCTTTTGTCTAGGAATATTTGGATAAATGGTGTTATATGAATTATTAATATTTCTTGAAATACAATGTTATTTTTTTATGTTAAAGACAATAAATCGAAGATTTTTTTGTACTTATTGAGAATCCTCTAAGGTCAATAAAATATCAGTAACGAACTCGATTATTTAACACCTGTAATCCAACCAACTCAAACTTTTATAAATAAATAAATAAATAAATAAATATATATATATATATATATATATATATATATATCCACTTTAGAAATAAAAATAAAAGGATGTGCGTAATTTAGAAGATGCGGAGAAAGCGAGAAGATTAGAGGTGAGGAATAGTGGAAAAAAGGATGTTATGATGGTGTCTACAGTTTAAAGATCAGGATTCTTATATGTCACACCCCCTCCACTTTCATCCATATCCTATTCTTATTTCTTTCAAGACAATCAATGCGATCCAACTAGAAAAATAGAGCAACTCATCTAACTTTAAGGTTCAATTGGTTTATAAATTGGTGAAAATAGGGTCGGTTATGAGTTATGTACGTGTCAAATGAACCAATCTGTCAAATCCGACAAATTTATAATGGTTAAAAAACTTCATGTTGTTAATTATAAATGTCTAATAACATACACAAATGCATCGACCGTCAACAATCTAATATTCTAATTGCAAACAACATGAAAAAACTCGAAAATAAGACATCATCGGAACCAAAAAAATGCTGAAAACTGTTGTTGATTGATAGTGTCATCTTAATTCAATTTCCTTATCGTAATATGTATTTTAACACTTATGTTTAGACAATTAGGCATAAACTTGAATTATAGTTATTTTTTTTTGGGGGAAATTAAGTATTAACTACTTATATTTGATTTTTTTTCTTTTTAAATACGTTAAAGCTACCAAACCCGAACCCATGTGCGTTGTGCGCAACCCTATGGCTATTTCATTAGAATTGATAGACGCATCATCGACTATTATCCATTTGGTCTCCGGTTTGCTAGTGCGGAAGGATGCATACTTTTTGTCAGTTTCAATCGGGACTGTATAAGTTGTTAAGAATTAACAATTGAAACGGTAATATCAACGTCTGTAACATCCCAAAATTTTCGAATACCTTAATATATCATAATGAGTATCCCAAGATCAAACATTTACATTGCAGCGGAAATAAAATTTCTAATCTTACAAATTATATCACCATCTAAATTACAATCTTGAGGAGCATAACTTTGCTTTATAACAATGTCTTGATCTGCACTTATCCTTCTTTCAAGTTAATCATTATCTCTCTTTATTGCACTTTTCTTTTCACTTAAAAGTCGTCTGGGTAAAAAGTTTTAAAAGAGTTTTGGGTGAGCCTTAGGCCCAGTGAATCCACGGTTTTCATGCATGAACAACAACTTTTATGATAAACAATTTTCACGAAGCTTCATAAATTAGCATGCCTTGATGAGAATAACACTTTTCACAAAATAACGATATTATAGTGCGTGTCTACATCACAAAGCAACGACGTCATGGGAGATGTCTACCTCACATAGTATTACCTGGCGAACTCACACAGCATGTCCGCACTTACGGCTTAGACAAGCTCACAAAGCATGCTCGTCTTTACAAAATCATATCGTAGTACATCCTCATTGACATACAAGTTCAAAACACATATTATAAAAATATCGAACTTTTCACGCATATATAGCATATCAAAAATAAGGCATGCAACCATTTTAAAAATAAATCACGTGTAACTCACAATACATGGCGTAGCCCAAACCGATGTTTAACGTGGCTAGCGTCTCCCCGATTGGTGTCAAACTAGCTACGATGTAGAGCATCGTCAACTCTCATTACAGCGTCCACCGTCGCCTTTTCTCACAATAGTTCTCCGTCTTGACCCCAAGCTACACATAAAGCTACAAACTTCCATTTTATACTAAACTTCATCGACGGTTTCATAGAATATGAAACGATAAGTCATGATTAATAATCGTAGGTTTCATGACCATTGAGTTTCCTGTTATTAAATTACATTTAATTTTTTTTTTTTTTGGGTTATGACAACGTCCATCTCACAATTGTTATGGATATAATCCCAATATAAAAGGTTTGAGGTTAGTGGTGTGTGTAGCACTAGCGTGAATAGGTGGGTGGCATATATTAAAAGTTATCGATTCAACTGACACTTGTAAAACTCAATCTTTCAAGAAGTCAAAGTTTATGTATATGATATTCAAATAAGAATGTTAAATGGTGTAAGAATCTAAGAATGAAAATGATATTTAAAATCATTGAAAAAATCCATTTGAAGATACATATATGAACCAATATAAATAATTTATAATATCGATTCATATCTACATCTTCAAATAATTTTTTCAGTAATAATTCATATATAAACTCTCCTTTAACCTTCTTTTTTTACTTTATTTTTCACGATATTTAACCTTTTTATTTGAAGACGAATGATTGTGTAAGAAAAGAAGTTCTGGTAAGAAGTGTAAAAAGAGATCTGAACACTTGATCACTTTATAAATTGCGCTTAGAAGAAAACTAATTCTGTAAATCTTGGTGCACCTCATTAGTGTTGACATTTAATTAAGATTGATTCGAAAGTGGGGATATCTTCTTACGTTTCTCACTGGAACTAAACCCTTTATTTAAACTAGAGGGTACTCGTGTAATATAGCGAAATACATCTCGATTTTAATGTTTCATTGTATCCTTTGTCTCTGTCGATATAATATGATTTTATGTGGTTTTGATAAAGCGACAATGTTTTTATTTTGAATAAAATATAAATTTGAAAAAAATATCGATATCAGTATTAAATTAACTATTTCAAAGTTCTCGTTTTTTTATCTTTAATTCAATTTTATTATTATAAGTTAATTTAGATTTAATAACGAATTAATTTATTATTGATTTAATAATACTTTTTTTATAAGAATAATGATTAAGTATTATGTTAGAACTCAATGATTTTTCTATTTATATTTCAATTTTTTTTTATATTTAAAAATGAGATATATTTATTGTGTATTTAATTATGTTTATCTACAGGTAGTTACACGAATTCAAACATAGAGAGTTAATAAGTTGTACTTACGCATAATTTATTTGTAATCTTAAGTTTTAAGTAATATGCATCAATAAACAATACTTCATGCATAAAAAATAGTTTTAAGAGTTTTTGTCAAATGTTTTATAATATAACTAGAATGGTACTCGCGCAATGCAGCGCGATATATCTTGATTTAAATATTTCATTTTATTTTTTATCTCAGTTGATGTTATAATATGGTCTTATGTGATTTTGAGAAAGCGATGATGTTTTTATTTTTGAATAAAATATAAGTTTGAAAATATCATAAAATTTTGACAAAAATATATCGATATTAGTATCAAATTAACTATTTAAAATTCCTCATTTTTTGTGTAATTTTTTAATTCAATCTTTTTATAATTTAATCTAGGTACAATAACAAAGTAATTTATATTTGGTTTAATAATATAATTTTCTTATAAAGATAATTATTATTTATTTTGTTAGAACTTGATAATTATTCTAATTATATTTTAGTTAAAATGAGATGTTTATTTTGTATTTGATTATGTTTATCCGCAGTTAGTTATACGAATTCAAAGCTTTAATAAGTTGTACTTATGTATAATTTACTTGTAATTTTGAATTTTAAGTAATATGTATTAATATACATTACTTTATGCATAACAAAATATATCGATATTCGTATCAAAATAATTATTTAAAATTCCTCATTTTTTGTGTAATTTTTTAATTCAATTTTTTATTATAATTTAATTTAGGTACAATTACGAAATAATTTATATTTGGTTTAATAATATAATTTTCTTATAAAAATAATAATTAATTATTATGTTAAAACTCGATAATTATTCTAATTATATTTTAGATTTTTTATATATTAAAATAAGATGTTTATCCTCTATTTGATTATGTTTATCTGCAATTAGTTATACGAATTTAAACATCGAACTTTAATAAGTTATAATTTTGTATAATTTACTTGTAATMTTGAATTTTAAGTAAACATTGGTTTTATGTAGTTTTGAGAAAATGATAATGTTTTTATTTTTGAATAAAATATAAATTTAAAAATATCATAAATTTTTAAAAAAAAATATCAGTATCAATATTAAATTAATCTTTTTAAAAGTTTTTGTGTTTTTGTGTTTTGGTGTAATTTCCTTAATTAAATTTTTTTTAATTATAATTTAATTTCGGTTTAGTAAGAAAGAAATTTAATTTAAGTTTAATAATATAATTTTTTATAAAGATAATAACTAAGTATTCTGTTAGTTATCATTGATTATCCTAATTATATTTTAGATTTTTTATATTTAAAATGAGATGTTTATCCAATATTTGATTATGTTTATCTGCAGTTAGTTAGACGAATTTTAGTATGAAGCTTTAATAAGTTGTACTTATACACAATTTACTTGTAATCTTAAATTTTAAGTAATATACATCAATAAATAGTATTTCGTGCATAAAAAATCGTTTTTAAGAGTTTTTATCAAATACTTTATAATATAGTATAGATATAGATATGTTATTGTACGGTATATATAATTTATTTAAGAAACAAGAAAGGTGGGTGGGTGGCGTAGAAGGACCCCTCCATTTTATGGCAAGGGATACCTCATAAAAATCGGGGGCTTAGACATTCAAATCCACTCCCCGTGCTCCACTAGATAGCCTTTCCGTCATACACCACTTGTTACCGCACAAACACACTACGAATCACAAAAACACTCCCAATTCTACCAAATCATATCTCTTATATGTAAAGTTCATATTTGAATTTATATCAGTAGTCATCCAGAACTGTTATTCCTCATAAAACAATAAAAAATCAAGAACTGATTCAAATAAGAAGAATAAATATCATGATAATGTAAAGATGAAAGGTAATGAGAACGTTTATATGTGAATTATTAAAAAAAAAATCTATCTGAGTATTCATATATGTGAACCGGCGTTGCAGATTATTCATATGGGTTCACATAAGCATCTTTATATGGATTTTTTCAATGATTCATTCATGAACATTCACTTAGTTTTCCTTTGTTAGCTTTTTATGATATTTAACATTTTTTATTTGAATCTTCCACTAAATGTTTTCATACACAAATTTTGAAATTTGTTTGATTTCTTGAAAATGTTTTCAAGAACAACTAATAAGGTAAATATTTTGAATCTCAGATCGACTAAACTTCGATAATTTGTCTTTTATACATGTTGAAACATCATTTTTGTTCTTAAGAGTTCTTTTGAAGAATAGTCTGAGATTTTTCATATTCTCATATGGTATCAGAGTCAAAGTCTATTACTTTAACTGTAATTTGTAATCGTCTTGACACTCTCGGGCAACTTGTGTCCCTCTAGCCTCCATCAGATAGGATGTGTTAGAGTTTCACATCGGTTATTTGAATAATTTCTCCTATCTACACATACACACACACACACATACATATATATATATATATATATGTATGTGTGTGTGTATGTATGTATGTATTGGGTTGAGTTCCGGTCAGAATGAAAGTTATAGTAAAAAACGTAAAAAGAGATCTCCATCATTGGATCAATTTTAATTGAATGTAACACTAATGTAATAGTGGATTCAAGAATTTTAACATGAGTAAACAAAATAGCATAAATAAAAATCACAAAAATGTGAGAACCATAATATTTGATCTCAACCCTTAAATGAGTTTTATTTTGAGTTATTATTTGATGTGCACGTAAAAGTGTGTGTTTCGTATATATAAAATCTATGAACATGTTTTATTTTACATGTTAAATATTCCGTTACTTCTTGTATAAAATAATATTGTATATTTTTCTTCAAACATATAAAATCAGTTATCAACATTTTTTTGGTTTTCATTTGATTTATCCTCAATAAACATTAATTTAAGAAAATTTAAACCTAACTTTTTTTTTGTTAAATGGTTCATTAATAAACAAATATTTATATAAATTGAATGATACAACATAATATTTATAATAATAAAAAAGGAGATAATGGAAAAACATTGAGAAATGGGGATGATAAGAGTCTTAAGAGCAATAATGAGTTGTTTTGGGTATGAATTGACCAAAAGAGACACCGCACCCATTTCCCGACTATTTAGCTTGTTGATTGTGCATGTACATGAAACCGCAACTAAGAAAGGGCAATTTCATATCTACCGATAATTTCGAAATGCAAATTGAACGAGATTGTAACTTGTTCTTTTATTTAATTTTTATTTTATAAACATATGTAGAAAATATTTATTTTTTACAAACCATATAAACCAATATTATAAATATAAGGGGGTGTTTGGTTCACAAAATGGAATTTGATGAATTGGAATCTATTAAATGAATTTGACTTTGAAAAAATTGGAATGAAGTTTATTGGAATTTGACAACGTATTTGGTTGGTAAGAATTGCAATGAAATCTCTCAAAAAAATTAATAAAAAAACATATTTGTTTGGATTATCCCACCATTGCCCCGCCCACACCCTATAACCATCATGTCACTATTGTCGTCGTCATAGCTATCACCCCACCCCACCCCCTACCACCACTCCTGGCCCACCCATGTTCCATAGGTGGGGGATATTCGGGGCAGACAGGGTGGGGAGAGGCGGTAGGGATGGGGTTAGAATAGGGCAATAGATGGTAGGGTGGTAGCTGTAACGACTACAGTGGTAGGATGGTGGTTAGTGGTGGGTTGG
>NC_037528.1:12503818-12514204 GCF_001531365.2 Cynara cardunculus var. scolymus | reverse complement strand
ACGATGAGGTGGGTAGGTGGCGGTGGGGCATGACGAACAATAATAACATAGTCATGGTGGGTGGTGATGAAATTCAATTCCTTTCATTATGCTAAGTAGTAATTAATTCATTAATTTGTGAAATTAATAGAATTTGAAGGATTCCATTCATTTTAAAAAATGAACCAAACAAATAAATTGAAATTTGGTCAAAGAAACTTGTCATTCCAATTTCATCAAATTTCTTCAAATTCCGTAAACCCAACGACCCATAAATCTCAAAAATCATAGTTATAAGAACACATAAGATATGTTTGAGTAAAAAACATCTTTCTAAACCTGGTCAAGCCCAAGACGGAATTTGGGACCTTCTTGAAATTGTTCCCGAAATTGATTTGGACAAATTTTAGAAAGTTAGAACTTTGGGCAGTAGAGTTAGACCTATGGGTGTAGAACCAAAATTCTAGACATTCCTCTGATTCTGATACAGTTGTAACATCTTCCAAATCTTATCCATTAACTGTTATAACCGACTGTAATTATCGATCTCTCGTATAAATATGTAATCGAGAATATGGCTATAGATGAGCACTCGGTCTCACATCCTTTGAGATAAGGGGATCTCTTAGATTATCCAAATACGAAATTCGTGATACCCAACACTAATTATTGTATTAAGAAAGTGAATGTTCACGATCTAACGAGATTATACGATCATCTCCAAATCTCAATCTCTAACATGTATAAGCATCCTTGAATCTCCGAATATAAAACCTCAAACCTTTT
The DNA here is from genome assembly GCF_001531365.2 of Cynara cardunculus var. scolymus. Classification (NCBI taxonomy): domain Eukaryota; kingdom Viridiplantae; phylum Streptophyta; class Magnoliopsida; order Asterales; family Asteraceae; genus Cynara; species Cynara cardunculus. Next base: position 12,513,439 of record NC_037528.1, on the reverse strand, counting down.
TTATTTTATTTTTTTAAAGTTGACTTTCTTTTTATAGAAAAACAATTGTTTTTTGTTACTAATTTTGAGTTGCCATCGTGGTTGCTTATATTATATTTAAGTTAATAGTTGTAACAAAATGTCAATAATTAAGACTTCTATGGCTTATGTTTCAATGTTACAAGCCTTTAAAAAATTCAAAATGTATGTTTGTCGAATAAAATCGAATGAATTTATATAAATAATAAAATATTTTGTTTGAAATAGTATCACAATCTTATATATTAGTTATACAAATAATCTTTTAAGCCTTATAAATTAAAATTTATAGAACAGACAATTGTGCGTCACGTACACATATGTAGTAATAAATTTTCAGTACAAAAAAATTAATCTAACAAGTTTTGTTTTTTTTTAATATAACGGTGTTTAGAAAATTATCCGATCTAGCTGATTTAATTTGAATCAACCGGCTATGATCAGATATCCAGTTATATTTGGATCGGATCCAATCTAAAATTATACATATTTTCAACATCCAAATTGGATTGGCCGGTTTTTGGATGACAGTCCAAAATCCAATAAAATCGAATTGATCAAATACAATCTAATTATCATCCAACTATCATCCAGTTAATAACTATATATAACTATTAACATTTTACGGTAGTTTTTTTAGTTAATATTTAAATTTAGTGTTTTTTATTAACTTATGAAAGTATATGAATAATTGGTTGAAAATTAAATCAAATTATTGGATTAATCCAATGGATAACCAATACAAAATCCAACGGATAGAACCAAGACGATCAAACCATCCATTGGATTGGATGACAAAATCCAACGTCAAATGAATTATTGGATTGGATCGGATCCACCTAAATTTATTGAATTTTAATCGATGAACACCACTGCATGAAGAGAGACAGAGAACTCGTTTAGTCACTTCTTTCGTCTCCTACGTAACAAACACAATCCTACCAACACTAAAAACATGAAGACACATCGATTCTTTTCTCCTGCGAGACGAGACAATACTTAAGCTTGTGAGAGATGAAGATCGGAATGAGAACATGAAGAGAGCAATAAGAGTGCTAGATCGAGATTATACAAACATATATAGCAAGAAGCAGAAGTCGTTAGAACAAATTTTATTGTACCTTGCACTAGTCATGCTAATCGCAAGAACCTTTATTTTAATTTTCGGAAATGATATTTTTTTTTATCTTATTTTATAAAAAAACAATATTAAAAAACCCTAACAAATCATTAAATATAAATGATTAAGTTTTTAAACAAGTAATTTTTTTTAACTTAGTAAAAGAGAAAAAACCAAACGAACTTTCATGTTTTAATCGATTAAGTTATTGAACAACTTTTCAGACGGATGGAAATCATTACATGCATAAAACGAAATGGATATATTTTATTTTTTTATGTTTCAGGGTATCACAAATCGTTAAGAAAATACAACCAACCAATAAATCAAAAGAATCCATTGTTTTTTATTAACCATTATTTATTTTTCAGATTCAAATGATAGTTAAAGTGTTTGTTATGATCTTTTGATTGTCATTTGGCTATGAAAATAATAATTGTTAACTTTTACGATTCTCATTTTAATCTGAAAAATAAATAGAGTTTGGTTTAAATACAACCCATCGCATTTGTACAACCAATAAAACTCAATGTATTGAGATATTTACGGAAATGGTGAGAGTTCATTTATTATGATTTGAATATTTATGGAAGATGAATATGGTACATTAATTATGATCAAAACTTTATAGTAGGAAACAATAAAAACTTCTATGAAATCATATATTAATCAAATGAAATGGACGGTTGAGATTGAGTTGTATTGGTTACACAAATATCGAGGATTGTATAATAACCAACCTCTATATAATGGTTCATGGAAATAGTACTTAATCATTTATTTTTGTTGGTTTATTGTATTTTATTATTGATCTATTGATATATCGTGGTGTATTTCTTCCTTTTTTTTAAGTGTCAAGTCTTGGTTCAAAAAATAAATTACGGACTTAATTATTTAAAATACATGAATTTGTTTGTTTTTTTTAAGTTTACAGTTTTATTTACTGATTTTATAAATTTATTTATCTAGAAAAGAAGTTTAGGAATTTAATGAGTTAAAAAATGAAAATTAATTGAATTTTTTGAACTTTTCCTTTATATTTTATTTTTTAATTGAAAATAAGATTTTTTTATTCCTTTTCTCTTATATGTTTCAATATATTATAAAACTTTAATAAGTTGTTATTGAAATTTACACTAAATGTATAATATTAATATTAAAAGGATACTTACGTAATGTATTGAAATACATCTCGATTTTAATATTTTTTTTTTGTTTCAGTCGATTTTATAATATTGTTTTATGTAGTTTTGAGAAAACGATAATATTTTTATTTTTTAATATAATATACATACAAAGATATTATAAAATTTTGAAAAAAAATATTTTTTATCAATATCAAATTAATTATTTAAAATTTCTCGTTTTTCTTGTGTAATTTCTTTTAATTCATTTTCTTATTTTTTTGTTTAATAATACAATTTTTTATAAAAATAATAATTAATATTTTGTTAGAACTCAATGATTATTTTAATTATATTTTAGATTTTTTTAATATGTTTATTCTCTATTTGATTATGTTTATTTATAGTTAATTATACAAATCCAAACATGCAATTTTAATAAACTGTATTTACACACAATTTACTTATAATCTTTTAAGTAATATATATCAATAAACACTACTTAATACATAAAAATAATTTTTAAAATCTTTTATCAAACGTTTTATAATTAATATAAATTAACGTATTTTTCACACGTAACTATTATTTATATTTATTGATATATATATATATATATATATATATATAGACTTGGGATCATGTGAGACCAAGAGTTTTTCGTGAGACCAGTAAGACCAATTCTCAACCCTTGGATTAGATCTACAATCGTCAGATCTGAACATTCATAAACGCCACGAGACTTCTCAATAATCATAAAATTGCCACCGTGCAAATTTAGATCATTAGATCATTAGCTTATAAAGTTGATCAATGAATATAAATTGGTCTTACGGGTCTCACGAAAAACTTTTGGTCTCACGTAAACCCAACCCTATATATATATATATATATATATATATTCACAAACAGATATCAATTTCATAGCATGTTGAATCTTACATATATATATATATATATATATATATTCACAAACAGATATCAATTTCATAGCATGTTGAAAATCTTACTAGTCTATTTTAAAACTGGAAATCTATGAAGATCTTTAAAATTAGTATTTTTTTTATTTGGATATTTCTATAAAAAATTTGTAACTATTAAATATTAAATATCGTATAAACAAACCATGTATTTATAGAGAGAGAGAGAGAGAGAGAGAGAGAGAGAGAGAGGAAGCATCTGCAACGTGTTCAGTTCGATGAAACCTTTTTATTCTCTCTCCAGACTCCAGAGTTAAGTGAGTTGACCATTGACCAATTCTCTATATTTCTTCCCTTTTGGAACTTGTTTCCAAACAATATCTCATTTATTTATTTTATTAAATATTTTAAGTTTCAATGCATTTATATTATACTATAAAGTATTTGATAAAAAAATTTAAAAGTTATTTTTTATGCACGAATTACTGTTTATTGATGTATATTATTATTTTTATATTAACCTGGATATCCAACCCGTTATGTGAGTCGACTAATCCCAGGGAGACCACCTGCTTTGCAGATAGCCTGGAGTCACCGCATTTGAATCTCCGTGGCCACAAGAGGATTTTTACTTCTCCTTGGATTAGAACATGAGACCTTCAAGTATTATTGACCTTTGGAGCCAAACTTAAACCAATCAGGCACCACCATTGTAAAACTTCATTTTTTAAATTCGTGTAACTAACTGCAGATATACATAATCAAATACATAATAAACATCTCTTTTAAATATAATTAAGATAATCATTGAGTTCTAACATAATATTTAATTATTATTTTTATAAAAAAAAATATATTATTAAACCAAAATAAATTACTTTGTTATTAAATATAAATTAAATTGTAATAAAAAATTGAATTAAATAAATTGCACCAAAAAAACGAGAATTATTAAATAGTTAATTTGATATTATTTTTTTTCAAAATTTTATGTTATCTTCAAATTTATATTTCATTAAAAAATAAAGACGTTATCGCTTTCTCAAAACCATATAAAATCGTATTATATCGATAGAGACAAGTAATACAAACTAAACATTAAAAAAATGATTTATCTTGTTGTATTGCACGGATAACCTTCTAGTATTTATATAATTTACGCAATACAACTATTTCTAAAATATTTATAAAAAATGGCTTATTTACAACCAGCAGGCCGATCTTAAGGTTTTACATGCCCTGAATGAAATGGCCAAAAATGCCCCTAGTAAATTAAAAAAGCAAAAAGAAAAAAAAAATGATTGTGGTTTTATTTACACTTGAAGACAGACGACATTAGAAACATGGGTAGAGTTTTATAACAACCACCCCACATGGTTTTTAATCAAACCAAACTAAACTAACTCAGAATAGCTCATTCGAAGGGGAGTATAAAAGATATACATACATGATCTCTATTTCAAGTTTTATGATTGTGAACTTTAATTAAACCTGCACAAGCCATTCAAACTATCTAAATCATTTCCTATTGTGGTTTTAATCGTTTGGGCCAATGTACTGCCTTCTTTAATTATGGGATTACAATCATGAAGATCCAAATGCTTTATTCTTTTACAATCTCTTGTGGTTTCAATCGAGTATATTCACCATCAAATGATGTCAGTTAATTTCTTGAAGTTATTGACACACTCTCAATGGTTGGATGTGCTTGCAGAATTCCTACAGTTTTACCTTTCTTATTAAGATCAGTACCCCAAATGATGCTCATAATGTCTTTTGACTGCATTCGTTCATGAGAATCAACGCTGACCTTGAATTTTTTGTCCAACTAGCACTTTGTCCTGATCCTTATATAAATATTTGGGAATCATTAAATTTTGATTTGTATACCTTTTGGTAGGTTGTCTAATTCAAAGTTAATGACCTTCCATATAGTCTAGATAATGTTTTCCATGTTTGATTATCATATCATTTGACATTATTTCTATAACCTCCAAACATAATGAATACTGATGTTATCAAATGCCTTCCCTTGATACATTTTCCCATTCCCCTCCTAGGGAATATATAATCGATTTCCTTTATGGGCAATGGGAACCATTTGATGGGATTTAAAGAGTATTCGTTTCTTGTTTCAACCCTTTTATCTCGAGTGTTTTAATTGCTCGTATGACAATCTAGCCTCTCATGCCCATCTTCGTTAACTGTATATCGGCCATGTGTTATTGCAAGCATTAGGTCCAATAGTTCTCCACAATTATATATCATCATCTGGATTTAGGTAATTACTTCAAAACAGTGTTTGGCATATTAAAGCATCATTTTTCTTTGATTGTTTGCTACAAAATACTACTGACCTTTCCCCATGTCTCTCCTAGAGCTATAGATGTGTCTGCATAGTTGTGATGAACTATGGTATGAAATTTAAACCCTAACATGACCAATGCTAGGATGAATCATGGACGAACCTAGTTAGGTGGTAATTGTGGCACATTCCATCATTTCATTCTCTGTCCTGGTGTAAAAAAATTAGGTTCGTGAAAGATGCAACCGTATATATTTATCGTGTACCACCATATGTATTTTGAAACTACAATAAAAATACAAGTTTTAATTGGTAGAGTTGGTTTCAAATACTTTTTTTCCATACTAGACCCAAATTCGAATCACATTGGTAACACAAGACCTCACATATGAAAAACAATGAATTAACCAACGGACCAATTACGATGTTGTGAAAAAACATCACGATATGTTCTTCTTATAGTTAAATGGTGCCACCATTTAAGAAAACCTATGGGTCCGTCCCTACGATTTCATCAAGTATTATAATTCTTATTTAAATTCAAACCAGATAAGCAACAAGTTGTGATCTAGGAAACGTAATTAAAGGAAACTACAAAAGAAAAAACCATCAAGATTCAAGGAAAATAAAAAAGAAAGCATATGGAAGAATTCAGGCCTCAAAAGTGACTAGTGAGAGTGAGAGCTAAAAGGGCAGAGCCCTCATACACAGCCCACAGGGCAGTACCGTTCGGGGGGTGAAGCCTAAAAAGGCCGAACCCCCTGTGGCCCATGGGTGAGAGGCTGAGCAAGAGATGAATGGAGGACTAAAGTTCATGAGGTCAAGAGCAAAAGTGACCGATCGAGAGCAAGAGAAGATATACCGGGTAATTTCTTTTGAAAAAAATTGAAACCAAAACCTACTATACCCTATTTAATGGTTGGGCTTTAATGCCCTTAGGCTTTTGCTGCCCAGGATCACCGCCCACTTTTCCCGACACATGACCGGCCCTTGACAATCAGTAACAGATTAAAGATCTAAAAATAAACTTTCATTTTTAATAAAATGCAAAACTTTTTCTTTATAGTAAACTAGAAATTTGGACTATTTGATTTGTCGAAAATAACATTTTAGTTTTTATAGTAAACCATAATGTTTCGTGAAAAACGTCCGGATTTGGTGTCTCTCGCTACAACCGTTAAATAAGGGGGAAAATCCGTTAAATAAGGAACATTTTCATCAATTTATGATACTTTCTTTTACCCTATCAAAATCAGTTTTATTATTATAGTTTTGTGGGTTTTCAAAAGGTAAAAAACAAGAAAATAAATAAAATGACGAAAATGTTCCTTGTTTAACAGATTTTTTTAACAGTCGTAAGAGGAAATGACCAAATCCATACGTTTTTGCAATCTACGATGACATCTTATAGTTTCGTAACTGTAGAGACAAAAAATGTTATTTTCGGCAAACCACATGTATAGTTTAGTCTCATCTTTTTTACTAACAAATATCAAAAAGAAACTTAATCAGTACTATATTATAAAACTTTTGAAAAAACTCTTAAAAACCATTTGTTTATGCATAAAGTACTGTTTGTTAGTGCATATTACTTAAAATTTATGATTAAAAGTAAATTGTGCGTAAATACAACTTATTAAAGATCCATTTTTGAATTCGTATAACTAACTTCAGATAAACATAATCAAATACAAGATAAACATTTCATTTTAAATAAAAAAATCTAAAATATAAGTACGATAATCATTATCATTATAAAAATTATATTGTTAAGCCAAAAATAAATTAATTCACTGTTAAACCTAAATTAAATTATAATAAAAAATTAAATTTAAAAATTTACAAAAAACGAGAACTTTTAGATAGTTAATTTGATATTAATATTTATATATTTTTTAAAACAATTATAATGTAAAACCCATTTTTTTATTAAATATATAAATAATATTACATGGGCCTTTAAATGTTTTTTTTTATTAAAATTATTTGAAATGTCAAAATATTTACGTAATTAATTAAAGGTTATAAAGAAGAAATCTTAAATAAATATATAATAAAAAGAAAGACAAAAATGAAAATAAAATATAATTTGTTTTCTTTTATTATTTGGACAAAAAATGTGATATTTCACTTCAGGAGGGGTTAAGTTGTATATATCAGAAAGTTCAGGAAAGAAAATGTTATCTTTTTCGAAGTTGAGGGACCTGTTTTGCCAAAAGGACATAACTGTTTGAGAAAACGACCCATCAGCTTAAAACTCGCGATTTGTCCGATTTCTTCAACTAATAAGCCAAAACTCTTGGCATATAAATTGTAGAGCTCTGGCTTATGAACGTTTTGGTTCAAATAGCTCGAAAAATAGTTAAGTTTTGAGAGAGAAATCTGAGTTTGAAGTTCGGAATCAAAAATCTCGGTTTTTCACCGATTTTGGGTGAGATTCTTAACCAAATCTCTTGATTTTTATGTCTATAGTTTCGTTTTTACGTACTCTATCAAACCCCAGTAGCCTCATGTCTCATATTTGTGTTTATGTGGTTTGATTTTACGTTTTTAAGTTGTTAAGTTTTTGTTTTAAAAAACAAACTTTAAATGAGTAAATGGAACTCATTTCTTGATGAAAATTCGTGTTCTTTATGTCAAAGTGTTGGTAAAAATATTACCAAGAGTTTGGCGCAAAAAGAATGAAGAAAAACGGTCAAAAAACAAGCCATTTTCAAGCTCAAAGACCTTAAAAAACGTGCAGCAATGCTGCAGTTTTCGTCCTTTGATATTTTTTGTTTCCCTTAAAAATTACTTGGAAAAAGAGTGTTCAGGCCGGGCTTCGAACCCGCGACCTCACACTCATAGCCCAACACCTTAACCAACAAGCTATATATGAGATTTGTTACTTTTTGTGTGTTCATAATTTTAATATATTGTCTACATTTGAGTTTTAGAAATTAACATTTAACAACTGCATTTTCAGAAATTTAATTTTCTCTATATAAATTTTATGAAACTTTCATTAAGTTGTTTGTATTTTGTAAAATGCAAACCTTGACCCCATTTCGATTATTTATCTCGTTTAGTTACCAAAATGACCCTACAATGTGGAAATCGGTATTTTAGCGATACTTTACGTATTTGCTTCATAAATTACCGAAATGACCCTATGTCTTAGGGATTGGCCTATGAACTTTATTTTTATATTATTATTTTTATGAAATTACCAAAATGACCATATATTTGGAAATAGGTATTTTAGCAATACTTTAAGTATTTGCTTTATAAAATTATCGAAATGACCCAATGTCTTGGGAATGGTATCTAAGTGTTATTTTAAATCTAATCCCTATGAAATTACCAAAATGACCCTACAATGTGGAAATCGGTATTTTAGCGATATTTTACGTATTTGCCTTGTAAATTACCGAAATGACCTTATGTATTGGGAATTGGTATCTATGTCTTATTTTGATTATTATCCTCGTGAAATTACCAAAATGACCTCACAGTTAGGGAATCGGTATTTTTAACAATACTTTGAGTATTGCTTAATAGAATTACCAAAATGCCCCTATGCTTGGGATTGGACTTTTAAACACCGTTTTAATATTCGACTTATGAAATATACCAAGAATGTTCTAAATTAGGGAATTGGTAAGGCTATACCTTTGGTATTCGGCTTCTTAAGATTTACCGAAATGCCCCTAGACTTGGAAAATTGGTATTCTCACATTATTTCGAGTATTAATTATGTTGAACTTTAAAGTTATGAAACGACCGTTATTTATATGCGTGTGACATATTGTCACCTTTATTTACTTGCAAATTTTAAACGAGACGTTTTAACCACAAAACATTATTTACGTTGCGAACTATTTAGTTTAGTTATTTTGGTAGAATAATTATTATTCAATAAAATGTGAAGTATATTGCTTATTTTTATAAAATGTACGAGCAATAATTAATATATAACGACGTCACATTATTAATAATATTTCAAGAAAATATTGGAGTGAAACATGAGATATGATGTTATCGGGGTTTGATCAATAAAAGGAAAAGTCATGTTAATATTGTTAAAGAATAGTAATCAATTTAATTACGATTATTTAAGATGCTTAGGAATGGTATAAATTATCATGTAGGTTG
>NC_037528.1:12500964-12503128 GCF_001531365.2 Cynara cardunculus var. scolymus | reverse complement strand
AGTAGACGAGTGAATGAAGAAAGACGGGACTATGTTTTTGAATCATGCTTGATTAGATATTTTAATTAGCATTGATTATTTTAAAGTATTTTACGCTTCCGCAATTATGTAACGAATTATGTTAAACATATTATGTGTGTTTGAAAAATTAAGTTCGTATTTTTGTTAATGACATAAGTTATTAAGAATGACGTCACAGCACTCGAAAGAAAGAGAAAAAAAAAATCGGGGCGTGACATATGATATATTCAAATTTATTTTTATTACACTTTAACATTATCTTTCTCAAAACCATTTAAACCATATTATATCAACAAAGATAAAAAATAAAATGAAAATTTATCTCGTTGCATTACACAAGTACACTTCTAGTTTTGACAAATAGTTCAACTACTAATTCTTTTTTTCTTAATTATTACAATTCACCAGTTTAAGTCACCTCAAATCAAGAGTTACATAAATGTCTGTCAGATTATTATGTCATAAAATAGTCGAGATACATACAAATTAATCTAGACATCGGCAAATTTAGTTTTTAAAATTTCAACTAATGCTCAATTTAATCAAACATCCATAACTTAATTTGAATATATTTAAACAAAAAAAAAATCAACAGTTAAAAGGTAGCGATGATGAAAATTGACCGTCATAATTGAGAGTCACAAACTTTTCGTGATTGACTTTATGATGCAGGTTTCGACACATAACATATTCATGCTATAATATGTGATGTGATGATTTAAAGTGCTTGAAAATAAGAAGTTTGTAATGTTTATAGTAACGTATTTTGTCATATATTTAAGTCGAACTTTAAATTTTTACGGAGAAAAACATGATGCTATTTCGCTTTTGGGTCTGAGGGCTTCAAACTTGTTAGACTTAGGCATTGGGCTTTTTGTTCATCTATGCTCGAGTCCACAAAATGTCAAGTTATAAAAATCATAAAATGTAACAGACCATATGACACATGAAAGAACTTTATTTATAATAAACAAAGTTAGGTCAAACAACGTTAAGGACTGTTAAGGACTTATAAAAGAAAACCTTTTAAGTGGACATTTCAGGAAGTTGGGACAAACAATATTTAAAGTTAATTCACAAACAAAAGTAAAAGGTCGATTAAGTAATTATGAATGGTCTCACACGAACCCGTCCAGTAGTAACTACATGTGATGAAGTATCTTAAAGTTGATTCGACAACTAAGGTTAGCAGAAGGGTTCAAACTTGTAAGATCCCATATGGATTCAGCATGGAACTAATGTTGGCGTTATCAGGGACTGAATATCTTATCTATCAAACGCATTTCAAAACCATGAGTACAAGATTGGAAAAAACGACATTATCTAATACTATTAGCTTGAGATGTTATGGATGGTATCAGAGCCAAGAACCAAACTAGCGTGCCAACAAGGACGTTGGACCAATAGTGTGACAACGAGGACACTGGGATTGATGTGTCACTTGCATGTATATGAGCAAAATCGCTAAATTATTCATCAACTGAACTGTAAAACCTAAAAAAAAAAACTAAACATAATATAGAGATTTGGTGTTATTCTGTTTCCTTGTTTAGTTATTCTGTTTCCTTGTCTAGCAGATTTCCTAGCCCTTTATATTCTCTTGTTTGCTTTGTTTTTTATAACAATAAAAAGTAATAAAAACGAATTCTCTTGAGACCATCGAATTCTAGATGGTATCAGAGCGGTTCTAAAACTTCGATTCTTGTTACCCTACACCGCTGCCATCCCTGTTACAATGGCCGGAGGCGAAACACCAAAACCCACCGAAGAAAACGCCATCGATCACAATTCACCTTACTATCTTCATCCGTCAGACTACCCAAAACAACTTCACGTCAACGACGTTCTCACAGACAGCAATTATGCCGATTGGTCGCAGGAGATAACCAACTTTCTCTTTGCCAAAAACAAAATAGAGTTTGTCGATGGAACAATCAAGAAGCCGGAAAAAACGTCCCCGAAGCATATGCCATGGCTGCGATGTGATGCGATGATAAAGGGGTGGCTCACCACCGCCATGGAAAAGAACATCCGAAACAGTGTAAAATATGCAGGCACATCTGCAGAAATATGGGCAGATCTCCTCGAAAGGTTTGGCAAAGAAAGTGCTCCGAGAGCGTATGAACTAAAACAACAAATCGCT
>NC_037528.1:12486488-12500689 GCF_001531365.2 Cynara cardunculus var. scolymus | reverse complement strand
AAAGGTTAAAACCAAAGCATCATGCGTTGAGACCGGGTCAAGCGCTATTCCTGGTTTGACCGATGAGCAGTACCGCATGTTCGTCGAGCATTTTTCTGGATCCAACGCTGAACAAAAGCCTGTGGCCTACATGACAGGTAAAAGGGACGAGGATGATGACTGGGTTGTAGATTCGGGTTGCACTGAACATATAACCCATCGTCCCGATCTTCTTGAAAATAAAAAGAAGACCAACCTCGAAGCACCGGTGATTATACCAAACGGTGAAGCCATTCCTGTTGAAGGAAGGGGCGAGTATACCCTTTCAGGGGGAGTTAAAATAAATGGGGTTCTTTATGTACCGAATTTTAAGTGCAATCTCCTTTCCGTTAGYCGATTGAGCAAAGACTTGCAATGTGCCATAACCTTTTTTCCTGACTTTTGTGTCATGCAGAGGTTACTCACGAGGAGCTTGATTGGAGCGGGTAGATGCCAAAGGGGGTTGTACCGGATGAGYGTCATCAAAGAAGATAGAAGAGCTATGATGACTACATCTGAAATTTGGCACAAGAGGTTAGGTCATGCATCAAAAGGAAAGTTATCAAAYGTAGATTTTCTWAAAAGTAATTCTATTGAATCCAGTAGTAGCATTTGTGATTCTTGTGCAAAGGCTAAACATGCTCGAACACCTTTTCCAGTTAGCATAATAAAAACTTGCAATTCCTTTGAGTTAATTCACTGTGACATTTGGGGTGGTTACCGCGTACCATCTTACACACGGGCAAAAWTTTTCCTCACCATAGTAGACGATTACAGTAGATCGGTATGGATCTTCCTAATTAAACACAAAAGTGATGCTAGCGAGTGTTTAATGAATTTTCATAAAATGGTGGAAGTGCAATTCGGAAAACAAATTAAAAGAGTTAGATGCGACAATGGTGGCGAGTTTACGTCTAACTCTATGATGGACTTTTATAATAAAAAGGGGATCCTATTGGAAACTACCTGTCCACACACCCCACAACAAAATGGGGTCGTGGAAAGGAAACATAGACACCTCCTTGAAACAGCCCGGGCATTGAGATTTGAAGCAAACCTTCCAAAGAAATTTTGGGGAGAGTGCATTTTAACCGCTGCGTACATTATAAATCGTCTCCCTTCCAAGGTCATCAAGAACAAAACGCCTTTTGAGCTGGTTTGGAATCAAAAGCCGAAGTATGAACACATGAGAATCTTCGGATGTTTAGCCTACTACAAAAACACCAACACCAATGGAGACAAATTTGAAGAGAAAGGCAAACCAGGGGTATTCTTAGGCTACCCCCAAGGGACTAAGGGATATAAAGTCTATGACATTGAAAGCAAGAAAATTGTGGTAAGCAGAGATGTTCACTTCTGTGAAGACAACTTTCCTTTCAAGAAATTCGAACAAATTGATGCGACCAATGATGGGCCTGAGCCCATTAAACTTCCTGCTAACCCAATATTTGATGATCCTGTCCCAACTCAAGTTAGCAAACCCAATGTAAGAACTGAGGATCATGAAGACCATAATGTCACAGAGGGTGTGCAGGCCACCAACCAAGAAACCGATCCGGTTATTGAACCAAACATCACCAACTTGAGTTCCCAACAGGAAKAAAGTGAGTCAGTGGAACAACCCATCCTTACTGAGGCAAGGAGCAAAAGAACTCGATCTCAACCAACACGGTTCAACGATTTTCTTGTGAAGCTCCCCCCTTCGGTCGATCATTCACAACCCGTTTCCAATCACGCTGCCTCGACGGTACACCCCATCTCTCATTTTGTTTCATACAATAATTTTTCTGATTCACATAAAGCCTTCTTAACGGCCATCAGTTCTCATGATGAGCCGAAGTGTTTCCAACAAGCTGCACAGGATAAACGGTGGAGAGAGGCCATGCAAATTGAGATTAAAGCTCTTGAGAAAAATGGAACGTGGACACTTGAATCCTTACCCGACGGGAAACGAGCCATAGACTCTAAATGGGTTTATAAGACAAAGTACAAGCCGAATGGCGAGGTCGATAGATATAAAGCGAGACTTGTCGCCAAAGGTTTTACACAAATGGAAGGCRTGGATTACCATGACACTTTCGCTCCGGTAGCTAAATTGGTGACCGTTCGAACCTTATTATCCGTTGCCGCCAAGAAAAATTGGATCATTCACCAACTAGATGTGAATAATGCCTTCTTGCATGGAGATTTAGATGAGGAAGTATACATGAAGATTCCTCAAGGTTTCTCCAAAGAAAATGAGACAAGAGTTTGTCGTCTCCGCAAATCTCTATACGGTCTCAAGCAGGCCTCAAGAAACTGGTACCAAAAATTTACCAAATTTCTAATCGGTCTGAGTTTCCAACAGTCAAAAGCTTATCGCTCCTTGTTCACTCATCAAAAGGACAACTCTTATGTTGCCATTCTAATTTACGTGGACGATGTTATCATTGTCGGGAATGATCGTGTGAAAATTGAAGATACAAAGAAGCACCTCGACAATGAGTTCAGCATCAAGAATCTAGGACCCTTGAAATACTTCCTTGGCATCGAGGTTGCAAAAACAGCCGATGGTTTGGTTTTGAGCCAACGGAAATATACTCTAGACATTCTCGATGATAGCGGAATGTTGGGMTGTCGCCCTAGTGCCTTTCCTTTTGAACATGGATTAAAACTTGATAAGGGAGAACAGGAAGACCCGGTTGATGCCAGCCAATATCGGCGTCTGATTGGCAGACTGTTATATCTCCAAGCCACTCGACCCGATATCACTTATGCGGTCAACGTTTTGAGCCAATTTGTCGCCGATCCCAGACATAATCACTTGGAGGCAGCACACCGTGTTCTACGATATTTAAAAGGAACACCAGGACAGGGCATCCTTTTACCGAACAAAGGGGAACCTGTCTTGCCTGCTTACTGCGACTCCGACTGGCTCGGTTGCCCCTACACGCGACGTTCCCGAACTGGGTATATTCTCCTCTTAGGTGGTGCTCCCATTTCATGGAAGACCAAGAAACAGTCGGTTGTCTCCCGGTCTTCAGCGGAGGCCGAATATAGGGCCATGGCCTCCACGGTTAGTGAGGTTCTCTGGGTTCGTTGGTTGCTCAAAGACCTACAAGTCTACCTTACTTCTCCTACAGCTATGTTCTGTGACAACCAGGCGGCAAGACATATTGCAAACAATCCCGTTTTTCATGAACGGACGAAACATGTTGAAATGGACTGTTTCTTTGTTCGCGAAAGGGTCGAGTCAAAAGAGATTGTGACTATGCCGATTGACAGCAAGATGCAGCTTGCGGACCTGCTTACTAAAGGGCTCGGAACTCAGCAGCTACACTCGTTACTTAGCAAGATGAGCATTCAAGATTTACATGCTCCATCTTGAGGGGGAGTATAGAGATTTGGTGTTATTCCGTTTCCTTGTTTATAGCCTTTCCGTTATTCTGTTTCCTTGTTTAGTTATTCTGTTTCCTTGTCTAGCAGATTTCCTAGCCCTTTATATTCTCTTGTTTGCTTTGTTTTTTATAACAATAAAAAGTAATAAAAACGAATTCTCTTGAGACCATCGAATTCTAGACATAATTAATAACATATTTTAACATAATATCTCACTTCAATTTAAGAAAAATAATGATTTTATATGGTTTATAAAAATCGTCACTAGTGACGAAAACACTTGGAGTTATTAATCTATTACCAAAAGTATAATAATATTAGAAAGTCAAAACTTAATTTTAATTCATTGAACCACACCATAGTTACCATACAACCCTCCACACGCTAACGTCTCCCGGTTTTCTAATACATTTGGCGCACGTATAAATACACATCGTCCCTCCCGCTTACCTTAAATCTTCGATTTGTCTTCCGTCTCTGTGCTTCCTTCCACCTTCTTCTCACTCCTGCCTCCTTACAGTCGCATAATTTTTGTTCTTAATATGAGTAAAAACAGCACAGAGACTAACAAAAGGCTCAGCAATGGATCTTTCCGATCGATTTTTATGCATGCCGACCGTGTTGACATCTTTCTGATGGTTCTTGGGTTTTTTGGCGCCGTCGGAGACGGAATTGCGATGCCGACGATGTTGTTTATCACCAGCACAATCATGAATGATATCGGAGACTCTGCCACTGTTTCCACAAATGTCTTCACCGACAAAATTAACGAGGTCTATATTACACACACACACACACACACATATACACGTTTATATTTATTATTCTATAAGTAATAAATCTAAATCGGTTTTGATTCTTGTTTACAGAATGCAGTAAATCTCTGTTATATGGCAATTGGGATATGGGTAGCATGTTTTCTTGGTAGGGTGCTGCTTAGATTCTAATTTTATGTCAATATAAATTACTTTTCCGGCCATTTACTAGGGGAAAAAAATGGTTACCGACGAAAAACTTTCCGGCCGATTAACATATACCCGATATGGTTTCGCCGGAGCTTCCGATACGGGATTCTAATCATTTAAACAAACGATCGAATTGGTTATGTTATATGAGGATTAAATTTAAAAAATGTGTTTTGTTGCAGAGGGGTATTGCTGGGCAAGAACAGCAGAAAGGCAAGCATCAAGATTAAGATCAACTTATTTAAAAGCCGTTTTACGGCAAGAAGTGGGTTATTTTGATTTGAATGTAACAAGCACGGCGGAGATCATTACCAGTGTTTCCAGTGATAGCCTTCTCATTCAAGAGGTCATCAGTGAAAAGGTAAATCGCCGGCGGCGATTCAACTCGAACGCCATTTATTCCGATGATCAATTGGGTTAAGTTTTTTTAACGGTAATTTTGCAGGTGCCAGTGTTCGTGATGAATGTGTCGATTTTTGGTGGGGCTTATGTTGTGGGATTTATATTACTATGGAGGCTAGCAATTGTTGGGCTTCCATTCATCCTACTTTTAGTTATACCAGGTTTGATCTATGGAAGGGTTCTGATGAGCTTATCAAGAAAGATCAGGGAGGAGTATAATAAGGCTGGTACGGTGGCGGAGCAGGCGATTTCTTCAGTGAGGACAGTTTATTCTTTTGTGGGTGAAAATAAGACGATAACGGAATACTCTTCTGCTTTAGAAGGAACTGTGAAGTTGGGTTTAAAGCAAGGTTTGGCTAAAGGAGTGACAATTGGTAGCAACGGTGTCGTTTTTGCCGTTTGGTCTTTCTTGTCATGGTACGGTAGTCGATTGGTGATGTACCATGGCGCTAACGGTGGAACCGTGTTTGCTGTTGGAGCTGCCGTCGCCATTGGTGGACTGTAAGTTATTTTTGTTTCTGTCCGGCATTTCATCAAACAGGTTACCTGCATTCTGATTTCTGCATAGTGCATACACCCAAATTTGGGGTCTTCGATTTTGAAACAAACTAAACATTTTACGAGGAAAAAATGGAAAGAGTCAACAATCCTTTTTGTTTTTTGTGATATATTTTCGATTGGATTTATCAACATGAAATCAAAACCCTAATAATGGTGCGTTTGACTTTATTTTCTTATTGAGGTCATAGCTCATTTTGCATCTTTTTCAATGATGGATTATAAGAATATAATTAAATATGATAATGACAGATCATTGGGTTCTGGATTATCCAACGTCAAGTATTTTTCGGATGCAATCGCTGCTAGCGAACGCATAAGAGAAATGATCAAAAGAGTCCCGGAGATTGATTCCGATAGCATGGAAGGGGAGATATTACAAGAAGTTTCCGGCGAAGTCGAATTCAAAAACGTAAACTTTGCATACCCGTCGAGGCCGGAATCAGTGATATTCAAAGCCTTCAACTTCAAAGTTCCGGCAGGGAGGACGGTGGCGTTGGTCGGTGGGAGTGGTTCTGGTAAATCGACGGTGATTGCATTGTTGCAGAGGTTTTACGATCCTCAAGGAGGAGAGATTTATGTAGACGGGATGAGCATCGATAAACTTCAACTAAAATGGCTTAGATCACAAATGGGTTTGGTAAGTCAAGAGCCTGCTTTATTTGCAACCACCATTAAAGAAAACATAATTTTCGGCAAAGAAGATGCCGCCATGGAAGAAGTGATTGAAGCTGCGAAAGCTTCAAATGCTCATAACTTCATATCTCAGTTGCCTCAGGCCTACGACACTCAGGTTCTGTTTCCCACCTTTATATCTTTTAATATTCATAGCAACAACCATGAAATTGTTCAAATGCAGAAATCTCGTTATTTAAATGCTTAAATCTTTTCCAGAGAATATTTGATAAATAAATAATAATAATAATAATAAAAATTCAATTCAATCTTTTAGTTATTTCTCTTTCTAAATTTAAAAAAGTAACTAGTTTCATAAATAACTCCGGACCAAATAGATATGCAAGTAGCACCTCCATCACTTGTGGAAGTGTTCATAAATTTATATTTTTACCCCTCCGCGAGTTGAGGAGGTGTTACTTACAGACCTACTGACATTTTTGAAATATTGAGAGGGAATTGGCTAAGAGATGTCTAAAAATGAATGTTTTAACTAATTTTCCAATAATAAAATCATATGGTTCATATAGAAATCAGTTTTCATATGACATGTATGAAACAATACTATATAAATAATGTGTTTTCACATTTATTGTTTTACAAGACATGAAAAGTGCTTCGTATTGAGTTTTTAATAATATTGGACTCAAAAAATAAATAAATTGGCTGAGAAACCTCGAAGAGTTACCATTCATAATTATATTTACTTTAAAATCACTAAAACCGTAAATCAGTGCCACAAAATACTTTTTTCCTTGAGGTGTTGAAAGTTGCGAAATAGGCGTGTGGGTTTGTAGCCTACAACTTTGGCTTGCTTTTTGTACGTAGACGCAAGAGATTACGATTTTTGTTTTTTAATCATATACAACAAACAATATAAGTTGTAAGTCGTGTAAAACTGATAATAGTTGAGACGGTGATTTAAGATTAAAACGAAACCCCCAAAAAAAAGGGGGGAAGGTTGATGAAAAAGAGTCCCGATGAAGATAAGAATAACAAGTACAAAGGGGGAATTCTATTGTAGTGATTCATGATTGCGTCTGTTGATTCTTGGGTTGAAAGATCCCTTTTTTGTGCATAAATTAATCGAAAAGGAAACATGGAGTTGCACCAAAAACTCTGAATCACGACTTTCCAAACATTATTTTAACCGTAAAATGCATTTTTTTCTCAACCTTTCCCTTTCTTTCCGCATGTTACAATTGTCCACTCTAAAGTCTAAACTCACTAATTTATGCCTTTTTTTTAATATCAAAAGATAAAGCAAGTTATGTTTTAGATTATTAGTTTTATTGCTTTTTCTTAAATTAAATTAAAATTGATTAAAATCATCAATCTTTTAAACTAAATTCATTTTTTCAGTTGAATTTTCATTTTTCTATTAGTTTATGCATTGAAGTAAACTCGGTTCCAAGTTATAAAGAGAAACAAAATTACATGAATTTGTTTAAGGATTCCTATTTACGTAAAAAAATTGATTATTTTATTCGAATTTCTTAAAATTTATTTATATTTTATAATTTATAATAATTCTTCATGCTTAAAAAGAATACACATGGAGTGGTTGCTTTATTAAATTAAGAAGCCATGTTTTTACTTTTTATAATATCTGTAAAAAGAAACGAGTGTCTTATTTAGTTTTAGATATGTATACCGGTAATGTAACACATCCCAGGAAGCTTGGCATTTTATTTTTATCTTATAATATAAAAGTATGTTAAATAAATTTTGAAATATTTAAATATATATATATATATATATTATATTTAATTTTGTATCTGTTTTGAAGTATGAAAAAGATACTCGTATAATGTAGCGAGATACATGTCGATGTTAATATTTTGTTTTATTCTTATCTCTATCGATGTCAGAATCTGATTTTATGTGATTTTAAGAAAACAATAATGTTTTTATTTTTGAATAAAATATAAATTTGAAAAAATAACATAATATAATTTTTTAAGTTTAATGAGATTACAATATTGTCTTTATTATTTGATATCAAAATACAAACCTAATTTAATTACAATATTGCCTCCATTCTTTGTTAAACTTTTGATGATGACGTGACAAATGTTATTTACAATTGATGTGTTTAAACTTTTTAAATTATTTGTGTATTTAGAATTTGTGGTATGACAAATGTTATTTACATGTAGTCTTGGAATGTTAAAGAAAATATTGATATCATAGATTAAATATTTAAATATATTTTTGG
This sequence comes from Cynara cardunculus var. scolymus, assembly GCF_001531365.2. Taxonomy (NCBI): domain Eukaryota; kingdom Viridiplantae; phylum Streptophyta; class Magnoliopsida; order Asterales; family Asteraceae; genus Cynara; species Cynara cardunculus. The sequence continues at coordinate 12,492,475 of NC_037528.1, read as the reverse complement.
TTGATTTATTGTCGGTTACAATCATTATATGATATAAATTAACATTGAACAACATTTAGAAGTAATAGGGTCATTTTAGCAGTTTTGTCATGTCTTGTCCTAATCGTATTAAACATAGGACAGATAATTAGTGTTGTTCATTCCGTCCTGTTCTATCTGATCGGGTCTGTGTACCAAACTTTGCCTAAATATCAAATTATGTAATTGCCTTGATTTTCATCGTATTATAATATAAGTTTTAATTTGTGGTAAACAACAGGTCGGGGAACGAGGAGTTCAAATGTCCGGTGGGCAAAAGCAAAGAATTGCAATTGCTCGTGCAATAATCAAGTCGCCTCGTATTCTTCTCTTGGACGAGGCGACAAGTGCCCTCGACTCGGAATCAGAACGAGTCGTTCAGGAGGCACTCGATCAAGCCTCCGTTGGTCGGACCACCATCGTCGTAGCTCATCGTCTCACCACAATACGAAACGCCGACGTAATAGCCGTCGTCAACAACGGTCAGGTGGTCGAGTCGGGCTCTCACAACGAACTCATCCAACTCGAAAACGGGTTCTACACATCCCTCGTCCGCCTCCAAGAAACCAAACCACACGACGAACCCACCAACCATTTCCCACTCGGACCATCATCGGCATTCGACGTCCACAACACGAGCAGCCGTCGACACTCGATAGTCAGCCGCTCGAGCTCTATAAACTCGGTCAACCACGGTGAAAACCCGAACTTGGCCAACGAAGAATTTCCGGTACCGTCCATTAAGCGGCTTTTAGCGATGAACGCTCCTGAATGGAAGGAAGCGTTGTTTGGGAGTGTAGGAGCTGTTCTATTTGGTGCAGTTCAGCCGGTTTATGCATTCGCAATGGGGTCGATGATATCGGTGTATTTCTTGGCTGATCACGATGAGATCAAGCACAAAACGATGATTTATGCATTGTGTTTTGCGGGATTGGGGGTTTTTTCGATGGTAATCAACATCATTCAGCATTACAATTTTGCAGCCATGGGTGAGTACTTAACAAAGAGGGTCCGAGAACGGATGTTGTCGAAGATACTCACCTTCGAAATTGGGTGGTTCGATCAGGATGAGAATGCGAGCGGAGCCATCTGTTCGAGGCTCGCGAAAGATGCCAACGTGGTATGGAATTTACGTTTAGTTGATGGTATTTCATTATTGTAAACGATCGAGTATTTCTCGAAAAGAAATGGTTCTTTTTGCATTTAGAGCGAACGATCATGTGAGCGATAATTTTGCAGGTGAGATCGTTGGTTGGCGATAGATCCGCGCTTCTAATTCAAACGTTCTCGGCAGTGATGATTGCTTGCACGATGGGGTTGGTGATTGCTTGGAGATTAGCGGTGGTTATGATCGCAGTTCAGCCGATTATAATCGTTTGCTTCTATTGCAAACGAGTTTTATTAAAGAACATGTCGCAAAAAGCCATGAAATCACAAGACGAAAGCAGCAAGCTCGCAGCCGAAGCGGTTTCAAATCTGCGTACTGTCACCGCCTTTTCATCTCAAGCACGAATCCTGAAAATGCTCCAAGAAACCCAAAAAGCGCCAATGCGGGAAAGCATTCGGCAAGCTTGGTATGCTGGAATCGGGCTCGGGTTCTCTCAAAGCCTTATGGCTTGTACTTGGGCTCTAGACTTTTGGTACGGTGGGAAATTGATTAGCGATGGTCATCTCGGGGCAAAAGCACTCTTCCAGACATTTATGATCTTGGTAAGCACCGGCAGGGTCATCGCAGATGCTGGAACCATGACAAATGATCTAGCCAAAGGGTCCGATGCGGTTCGGTCTGTGTTTGCAGTATTGGACCGTTACACCTTGATCGAACCCGAGGACCCCGATGGTAAAAAGCCGGAGATCATTACAGGCCATGTAGAGTTACGTGACGTTTACTTCGCTTACCCTTCTCGACCTGATGTCATGATCTTTAACCGTTTCTCAATCAATATCGAAGCCGGAAAATCAACTGCATTAGTTGGACAAAGTGGGTCCGGCAAGTCGACCATAATCGGGTTAATCGAACGTTTTTACGATCCGATGAAAGGTGTTGTTAAAGTCGATGGAAGAGATATAAAGTCGTACCATTTAAGAACTCTAAGGAAATACTTCGCACTAGTGAGCCAAGAACCGACATTATTCGCTGGTACTATACACGAAAACATCATCTACGGGGCATCAGAGGAAGTTTCGGAATCGGAGATCATCGAAGCTGCAAAAGCAGCCAATGCTCATGATTTCATAGCGGTTTTGAAAGACGGGTACGATACATGGTGCGGAGATCGAGGGGTCCAACTCTCCGGAGGACAAAAGCAACGCATTGCTATAGCTCGTGCCATACTGAAAAACCCCGCAATTCTGTTACTAGACGAGGCCACGAGCGCGTTGGATAGTCAGTCGGAGAAAGTGGTTCAAGACGCACTGGAGCGGATGTTGGTGGGGCGGACGAGCGTGGTGGTGGCGCACCGGCTGAGTACGATCCAAAGTTGCGATACGATTGCGGTTTTGGAGAAAGGGAAGGTGGTGGAGAAAGGGAACCATGGTTCGTTGCTAGGGAAAGGGGCGAGTGGAGCTTATTATAACTTGGTCACTCTTCAAAAGCCTAATTCTGCTAACCACTAAATTAAGCATTTTGGTGACATGGTAGATTCTAGCAACATTTGTGTTGTGAAAACCCCATTTTACCACCAAAATGGTTGACGTAGTTTAGGGTTATATGTAACGGGATTCAAAATTGTCGAATAATTAATCCTAGTTTGATGTTAATGATAAATTGTTATCATATTTTAATTATTATGGCATAAAATTCTTCTTTGAGTTAGACAAAAAAAGAAGCAACTTTGACAAAAAGAAACGAAGTGCCTTAGACAAATCTTTTTTGTCGCAGATAAAATATAGTTTTTGGGGATGGAATACGTCTCAAAATAAATGTCTACGGTTAAAATGACATATTGTTTTAGACAAAGCCATACATGGAAAATTTTGTAAGTGGAGAACTATTCGACTATAAGAATCGAATATGGGGATGTTTTTTACAAAATTATCAATAGTTTGTTGATTATGTCATTATTTTTCATATGTAAAGTTCTGTTTTCAAGTTTTTTATTGCAATTTTTTTTCAGAAGATAATAAATCTAAAAGTAAAAGCTAAAAATTAAGAAATGACACTAAGAGGAACTCGAACTCATATCTAGGTAAGAAGAGAAATCTTGTAAACCAACTCTACCAAGGAAAACTTATATTTTTATTGTAGTTTCAAAATATATATGATAACACGTAACAAATTGGTACGATGATACTTTTCACGACTCTACAATTTTTTGCACTACCACAAATGAACGAAATGGTGGCACGTGCCGTCATATTCAATACACTGGGTCCGTCCCTAGTTTTGGAGATGCATAACTATTACACTTTTAGTTATTTTAATAACAACTTTACCTTTGTTTAATTTTTCATTATTTACAACTCTTAAATATTTGTACATTAATTAATAGTACATCTAAGAATTTAGTTATTTATTTTTTTAAATTGCACACTTATTTTGAAATAAACTTAAATAAAAATTAATATGGACACATATATTATACGTATTTATTCTAAAACAATTGGATGACTTAATCAGCATAACATAATTAGCGAAATGTGCTTATCACTAAATAAATTTAAATTAAATCATAATATTTATTTAACTATTAACAGTTATAATGATATAATTATGCGGTTAATATCGTAATTTTTCAAAACTTTCAAATTATCACACTAAAGTTTTTTTTAAGAGGTTGTCTCAAGTTATGCTGGACTAATCTCGAAAAATTATGACTGCAAAAAATCAATTCCGATAAGCTCAATCATCACAATTTTTTTATTTACATTTAAAATAAAACCTTGGACAGATAGGATATCACACTAAAGTTTGTGCTCTAACTTAATTAGGCATGCATTACAAAATCTATTTCATATGGATCGAATTTCACGTGAACATGTTCATGAGTTATAATTGAGAGCCATTGCGATCAAAAGTTTGAGTGTTTTTATCAAACTCGTTTTTCTTTTGTTTTTCATTCTTCAGATATTTATGCACGTTTAAACTTTATGATTTCTCGAGAGAAGTTGGATTCTTATCAATATATCCCGTCACTTTTGATTGGTTTTCCTTTTGCTTTGAGCGAGTGGTGGATACATAAACTTTTATAGTTAGAGGCACACTTATGGGTGTAGATTTTTTTTTCAAAACCAAATAATTCATCCGGATGAAAACGGTTTTGGATTTTCCTTTTCGTCTTAAACAGTTCAGTTAACCGAATAAAGATAACTTATTCAGGTCGATTTTCAATTGACTTTTTACTAATTCATCGAGGTGTATAATTTTTATATTTTACATTTCGAACGAAAATATCAGTGTGTACTCCAAATGGACCAATTAACAATCAAGATATCAAGTTGGGGGCCCTTGCCTTGTTCTTGTTAGAGGCCCTTGCCTTGTTAGACATACAATAGAAAAATTTACCAAACACATATTTTTATAGTCTTTTTTTTTTTTAAATTGATGGGTTTGTTGGGGGTCTAGTACCCCTACCAACATAAACTAAATCCTCCCCTGCTTTAAGCTCTCAAATTTCTTAACATAAACATTTTTACCTTTTTCCCTTCGTTCTTTTTTGTCACATGTACACATGGCTCATTGTTATCACTTTAAATAACGCATGCATGTGTTGTCCCTGTGATTTCGAGCCCTTTTTTAAAGGAGAGGAAGGGAAAGAGAAAAAAAATCTTGTGTTTTCAAGTTTTTTTTAAGAGAAAAAGAAAAATAATGTTGATTTTCCTCTCTAAACTTTTCTTCCAAACATGGAAGAAAATAAAATGAGAAAATTTATAACAATTAAAGATATTTATGAAATTACATTGTTGGGTGCGGGAAGGAGTCCCTTCAAAATTCAACTTTTTTAAGTAATTTAGGAAAAGGAATTGTGTTTATGGTTTTAGTTCTCACGAGTCGCATATGACTGGTTCCCCCCCCCCCCCCCATTGGCTTGATTTGTTTTAACGAAGCCCCCTACTTCCTTGCTTGACAGTCATAACCTCGTACATTGATTGTTCTGTTACCATCATTTCTTTCAAATATGCTATAAGGATAACATTGGTGGATGGTTTTACTAAACGAGGCCGGAAGCGCATTGGATAGTCAGTCGGGAGAAAGTGGTTAAAGACGCACTCGAGCAGATGATGGTGGGACGAACGAGCGTGGTAGTGGCGCATTGGTTGAATACGATCCAAAGTTGCAATACGGTTGCAGTTTTGCAGCTTATTATTCCTTGGTTACTCTTCAAAAGAAATGTACTTCTGCTGCTAATCGTTAAAGCGTTTTGGTGACATGGTATATACCAGCAACATTTGTGTTGGAAAAACCTTTTTTAACGCTAAAAAGGTGTGTGTGTTTGTGTACGATCGTCTCACACTTTAAAAAAATAAGTGTTTATAATTGAAATGGTATATAATTTTAGACATATAATTATTACACTCTTTAGTTACTCAAATGACAACTTTAGCCTTATTTAATTTCTATCTATTTTATAACTCTTAAATATTTATGCATTAATTAAGAGTATATTTAAGAATTTACTTATTTATTATTCAAATTAAGACTTATTTTGGGACAAACATAAATAGAAATATGAAGACTTATTTTTACACGAAGAAAATATCGGTTTTATACATATTTATTATAAAACAACCGGGTGACATAATTAACCAAAATATGTTTAACAGTTAATGCCAAAGCTATGTTTGGTAAAAATAAGTTAGCTTATTTTTTGGGTACATGTTTGGATACACATAAGGTAACTTATTGAAACGTTACTTAAAATAGTATTTTGATAGCTTATTATCATTTTTTTTCCAATTATAACCGTCATTAATATTAATTTTATATTTACTATTAATTATAAATAAATATCAATAAAATTTAAACATTA
>NC_037528.1:12480730-12482965 GCF_001531365.2 Cynara cardunculus var. scolymus | reverse complement strand
TCAATTTTTTTATTATAATTTAATTTTTGTTTAATAATGAAATAATTTATTTTTGGTTTAATAATATAACATTTTATAAATATAATAATTAAGTATTATGTTGAAACTCAGTGATTATCATAATTATATTTTAGATTTTTTAATATTTAAAATGAGATGTTTATCATGGATTTGATTACGTTTATCTGCAGTTAATTACACGAATTCAGATATGAAGCTTTAATAAGTTGTACTTACGCACAATCTATTTGCAAACTTGAGTTTTAAGTAATATCTATTATTAAACGGTATTTTACGCATAAAAAATGGGTTTTAAGAGTTTTTGTCAAATGTTTTATAATATAGTGTATATATTGAACTTTTTGAAAATATGACTGTAAATACGTATTAAAACAGTATTATTTTATTTGATCATGATTAAAATCATATAAGTCACTTGGCCCCTATATAACCACATGGTTTTAAGAGTTCTTCACACATGATGTTTTGTACATTCTTTGAATACATGTCACATGTTAAACCATCTCTTTTTTAGGCTCGATTTGGCAAATTTTGCTTTATGAGGATTGGAGGATAAAAAGTTATCATGGTGTTCAAAAGCTATTTTAAATATGAAAAATGTTTTTAATACTTGTGTCTTGCATCATGTTAAGTATATGCCACACAATGTTTTAATATGCAATTTTTGTAACGCAATATTTGATTTTCTTACTTTTTTTTTAAGGGTGTCCGGACCAAAGCCCGACTAATCCCCGGCAAATTTGGAGGCTAAACATGGCCCCACTTAAATGTCGCCAACACTCCCCTCTCAGGGCTCGAACTTGGGTTCATGACTATGTCATGCCCAAGCCTTTACCACATATATAACCTGATTTAAATTGTTTAATACTATTGGTTCGTTGAGTAATAATAGAAAATATATGTTTACACTCAACCTAGTCCCAGAGCGTATCGGACCTTGAAATTTATTAAATAATGTAACAAGCCCCAAACCACTGGGACATAATCAGTCAGGGGCGGGATCCGACCAAGTTTTGATTTAGGTCATAAATAGAGATGGCCAAATGGATTGGGACTAATTTGGAACCGTCTGTTAAAGACTGGTTACAATTTTCATCAAAAAACCAAGGCCCGGCTCGATCAGGACCGGCTTGGGACAAGTTATGGGCCCGGCCTGATTTTCCAGAAAATGTTGTGTTTTTTATAGTCGTTGGATTGGTTTTTTTTTTTTTTCTCATTTTTGACCTTTTTTTGTCTCGTTGATCCTCTTTACATAATATATATGTTCATATGGTATATGGGGTAAGATACCAACTCATAAACGCAAAAAAAAAAAAAAAAAAAAAAAAAAAACGTTCTCTCACTATAATTCGTGATTTCGGCTCGTGCTCGGCGTCTGCTTTTAATAAATTACAATAAAACATATTTTTTAAGTCTAATTTATTGACCCAATACATATTTTAAAGTGTATTATAGTAACATTTTTGTATTCGTAAAAAAATTATAAGTAAAAAATGGATATTTTATTTAAAAAAAGTGGGACTAATTTGGGGCTGGGCGGAAACTGATTATAAAGTACCTTAATCGGGCTTTGGGTTTTTGATAGAGACTCGTACCGATTACGGAAATATTGTTTGAGACCAGAACTGATGTAGACCATATCTAGGCGTAAATCAAGTGTTCGTCAGCTTTTTTGGAACCTCAAGCTGTTGCCTGTTGGGTCGCATAATTTGGGCCAACGATTGATGGTGGTCTTGAAATTATGGGCTAATTTTTGGGTGGAGTGGACATGCCAAAGTCCAAAATCCAAACCACCCTCTTGGTTTTTATGCAAATAATTCAAAACCTTCTAAAATCCACAAAATTGTCCACGGAATCTATACTCTATTTTAAAACATTTGACAAAAACTCTTAAAAATTATCTTTTATACATGAAATACTTTTTATTGGTGCATATTACTTAAATTCAAAATTACAAGTAAATTGTGCGTATGTACAACTTATTAAGTTTCATGTCTGAATATGTGTAAGTAACTGTAGATAAACATAATCAAATATAAGATAAAGTTATTATTTTTTATATAAAATTAAAAATATAATTAGAATAATTATTTAGTTCTAATAAGAAAACTTAGTTATTATATTTATAAAAATAAATAAATTACCTTTTTATTAATCGATTATTACAAAAAAAATGTTTTTAACATATTTTAAAATATTATTACATATAAATCC
>NC_037528.1:12474315-12480720 GCF_001531365.2 Cynara cardunculus var. scolymus | reverse complement strand
ATAAAAAATTGAATTAACGAAATTACATAAAAAATGAGAACTTTTATATTTTTTAATTTTAATGATACCTTCAATTTTATATTTTATTATGAAAAACATTGTTATTTGCACAAAACCACATAAATCCGTATTATAACATCAACATAGACCAAAAAAATAAAACGAAACAATGAAATCGAGATATATTTCGCTGTATTGCGTGAGTACCCTTCTAGCTTAGAAAAATATGGCAGTGGCTATTGTTCTGAAATTTAAACTTTTTATAAATCACATAAAAGATTCCTAAATTTTATCAAATTATATTTTAGCCATTTTTTTAGAATATTTATGACATTATAGTCATTGTTGGGTTTTAGAAACTGTAAAATTATATTTTGGCAAATGCAGATGTTGTTTTTATCGCATAAAATATATTTTGGTTGTGTTTTTATTGATATGCATGTTTATAACCTAAATTTGGTGAACTTGTGTAACTTTACAATTTTGCTAAATTAAACGAGAACCATAAAAAATTATAAATTCATGAGAATCGATTTAAAAATATTTTTTATATGAGTTTTTCTATCAAATGCTATAATTTAAGATATTATGCTTCATACATACATATATATATATATATGTATATATATATGTGTATGTATGTATATATATCTATATAGGGGTGGGTTCAAATAAAAAACACTCAATTTGTAAAAACCGTGAAAACCTCATTCAACCAATCATAATTTTTTATTTTATTCATTTTTTTTGTAATTATGAGAGGTTGATTAACCATTTTTATTATGGAGGGTGTTAATCATAGATATTATCATCTTCATTGTTTTAATTTTAGAGAAATACATGAAACAGTTTCATTAAGTAGTATATGAAACAATTTCATAACCACATATGAAACAACTTCATCAAAAAAAGTATTATACGAAACAATTTCACAAGATTAACAATTTTATGAAAAAATTTCATAAGATTAACGATGAATAAGAGTAGTTTTTACGGTTTTTACAAATTGGAGTGGTTTTCATTTGATCGCTCATATATATATATATATATATATATATATAGAGAGAGAGAGAGAGAGAGAGAGAGGGAGATATTTGTGATCATGTGAGATCATGTTGTTTGTGTGATGTCCGTGAGACCACTTTTTTAATTTGAAACTTTACAACAAAACACTGTAAAAGTAACATTCATAGTGTTTTTAATGGAAATGTTTTGATTTTTTTTTTAACCTTCACAATGAATTGTTGTGAAATTTCAGGTGTAAAAAATTGGTCTCACGAGTCTCGCAAACACAAGTTGGTCTTACGTGAACTCAATTATATCAATAATATGATAGTTTTATATGTATTAGTTGCAGCATGTGAATTTCTTTTACATGTATATTTTGTTTCATTTGGGTGAACAAAAAAAGTTCCACATATAATTTTTTCATACAATGAACACAAAAATATGTGAAACAATACCTTAAACTATAACTCTCGATGGAAAGAAAATCATGTAACAAATATTTCTACCTCGGTTCTCATGGTCTTTTAACTTTTTCATGGTTCCCATTTGATTATTGTATTTATTATTAATGTGTATTATAAGATATGACAATACGATTTTTAAGTATTAGTTAAAATTTGATTTCAGATATACCGATTTTAGTTATTGAAATTTAGTTGTAATAAAAATAGTTAGAAATCTATAATAACAGTATTATAATTATGTTAAGATGCTTAAAATATATTATTGTTGTGTATAGATTGACGTATAGTGATCGACTTAACTAACGGGCTGATTTGTTTTCATTTATATGTTTTGAAAAATTTGCATGGAAAACGTGATACCTTGACATCAAAGTAATAGATAACAATGACACTATAAATATATGAGTCGTAGTTAAGACATGTATAACTAATGTGTTCATTTATTTACTATAACGGTGCAAATACCTATAAGTATCGCTATATGTGAATAAAGCGATCCATGTAACATGACGATTAATGGACGGTATGTATAATACGTGTTCAAACCGCATGCAAAAAAGATGGAAGAATGATGCATGTTTATGTGTTTGCAACAGTTTTCGTGATTAAATATGCATGCATACGAGCAAGCATGTTTTATTAAACAATTGCTATGCAAAAGATATGTATTACCATAATTCGATATGTTGGTTCAAAATTTAGAGATATAAGTCCAAACGATTGAGATAGCGGGTACAGATGTGGGTATCCTTGCAAAATAAATGAGAGTTATGTGGTTCGATTCACACAGTACTCACCTGTCAACAGAAAACAACATTTACATCCCTCGTGATAATAATGAGACTGGTACAATGAAAGCGCTTCAAACGGCGGAATCGTATATACGTGTTTCCTAATAAGAAAAGTGGAGTCCTCAAAAGAAAAACAAATATTAAATAATTGATTGGGCCTAAAATACACAAATATAGTCTTCATATATCATACGAAAGTGACTATATCATACGTTCTTGTTGCACGATAAAATCATTACATGTTTAAGTGCTTGTTTGTATATTTATTCTATTCTTCTTTTTAGACATGTTTAAAATAAGACGGTCAAACGTGAACAATAAATACGTAACAATTTATCCATTTTTGTCATTGCTCAATAATTGAATAAAAAAACATAATATTTTAACCGATTAAGCTCACCACACATATTTTTGCATCCGAAAGTTTCCATAGGTTTTCGAAGTGTAAATGAAATACAACAGGGATGAATCATGTTTAATTAGGGTGCATTTGGTATGCGGACAACATGGGACATGATGAGACAAAAAAAAGTCTCATGTTTGGCATGCCATGGACAAGTAAAACATAGGACAAGGTGAGATTATTTTTAATTTTCATGGGACAAATCTTGACCTTTTTTGTTCTACCAAAAAAGGTAGAACAACATGAGGACTGAATTTAAGATTACAATAATACCCTTGCTATTTCATTATACGATGAAATAACATTGAACAACATTTAGGGGTAATATGATCATTTTAACAGTTTTATCATGTCATGTCCTAGTCGTTCCAAACATAAGACAACCAATTAGTCCTGTTCTGTCCCGTCACTTCCCGTCCCATCTAGTCTGCATACAAAAAACTACCTTAAAGATGACAAAAACTAGTACAAGGTGGGCCAAGTTGAGCCCAAATTGGTCTCGGTCCAAAATGAAGACTGATCACAGGCTCGAAGGTTTTGTCAGGGACTCGATCTCGGTCCGATTTAAAATAAACTGTATATGTTTTTATGAAAAATCTTACATAAGTTTTTATGATTACAATTCTTAAAGTATTGCAAACGTGTATTATAAATTGTAAAAACTTGAAAAATCAGTAACATAACTGGTCACGGTCCTGTAACTGGTCCCGGCCCATCATGGGTTTTGGGTCGGGTCGGACCGAGTTTGACCATCTGTACATCAAAATTTGAAAGAGGCCCAAAAGTTGGTTTTGAAATTGAAACCGAAAGCCCAAGTTGTGACCTCCGAAGCACACCACCATCTTTTGAAGATGGGATGGGGATATATGAAGCCCCTCGCATTTCAGAAAATTACTTTATATAAATGGTGTCACGTATATTAGATTATCATCACTCGCACAATACAAAAATTTCTTCACCTCTTTTCTGTTTCTACCGCTTGTTTCCTCTTCTCAACCTGGTTTGTTTTTGCTAACACAAGTAATCATTGTTTCGAAACATCGATCCAAAGGTGATTCAACTTGTTCCATTTTGTTGGGTGCTTAGATCTGCCCCAATTTTTTCCCTGAGGGTTACTTCACAGGTTAGCCTTTTTTTTCTTCTTCTGCCATTCATGATTTATCAAGCAGATTTAGTCCTTATGTTTGCAATTTGTTTCTGATTTACGTTTATTCTTAAAGAAAACTTGTTATGTGGTTATTCTTTGTAGGGATGAAACGATTGCGAGATGATGCTTACGGTAGCTCTCAATTTAAGAGGCCATTTGGTTCTTCCCGAGGAGAATCGTAAGTTCTTGTCTTCAAATTGCTTTAATTTTGTGGTTTTTGCTGTTCATTTGTGATTTTTGATTATGTGTCTTTATATGTGTTGCGGTGATTTGAGGCAGGTCTAATCTCTTTTGTTGTCTGTATCAAGCAAATATTTTCATTTTCTTATTTGTTTTTAACTTTGAAATTGCTTAAATTTTTATAGGGTTTAGTTTTGAATTTGCTGGATTTAGTTGATGTTACATGCTTTTCTACAAAAAAACTGTGGGATTTAAATGGATTGGTATTCAAAATCACATCTACTATTGACCATTATCAGGCTGTGTTCTCCATCCCTCATCCTTTTATTTATTTATTTATATTTATAACTTGTGGATAATGTGTGTAATTGTAAATTTGGCAGACCTAGTAGGTTTTTGTTTCTTGCCTTTTAGGGTTGGGAAATATGGTATCAGTATGGCAGAAATGTTATCATCCGAAAACCAACCGGAGAAAACACAAAAGTTAACTGAAAATATAATTAATTGAAGTACCATTGTTGACTCTTTTGAGGAGGGAATGAGATGAAATCTTATTAGGAAAGGGGAATTAAAATCCAAAGATTCGGAAATCACGCAAGGCCTCTTAAATGAGATCAGAACAGGTGGGGTCATGTAAACTTTCTATTCGCGGCCTAAAAATATTCTTACGAGAAATGGTTTGCATATGCAATTTGAAACCAATCTTGGTTATTTGTGATACCATCTTATTAAACGCTAAACTATTAAATGTTCATTTATTCCCTCTTTATATTGAAGATATGGCCAACCACAAGCCCCGGGAGGAGGAAGTGAAGGAGCAGGAGTGGCAGGTGCAAGTGTAGTAGGGGTAGGGGTAGGGGTTGGGGTAGGTGGCGGCAGCAGTGCACAAAAACTCACAACGAATGATGCATTGACGTATTTGAAGGAGGTTAAAGACATGTTCCAAGACCAGAGAGAGAAATATGATATGTTTCTTGATGTGATGAAAGATTTTAAAGCTCAAAGGTATGTAAGTTTTTGTTGGAAGGATAAAATATCATGGGCATTGGGTGGCCATGTTCACATTAATTTTATCTAATCGAGAACTTATCTGATGCAGAATTGATACTACTGGTGTCATTGCAAGGGTGAAAGAATTGTTTAAAGGTCACAATAATCTAATTTTTGGGTTTAACACTTTCTTACCCAAGGGTTACGAAATTACTGTTATTGATGAGGACGAGACACCACCAAAGAGAACTGTGGAGTTTGAAGAGGCTATCAGCTTTGTGAACAAAATAAAGGTGGAGCTTCTCTTTCCTTATTTTGTGAAAGAAACAACAATAGTTTGAATTTTTGAATATAATTAACCTACCACTGTGCAGAAACGCTTTCAAAATGATGATCATGTTTACAAATCGTTTTTAGACATCTTGAACATGTATCGGAAGGAACACAAGGGTATCAATGAAGTCTATCATGAGGTGAACTTCTGTAAGCTTTTCTAACAATGTTTCATTGTATAAAGGGTTGTCTTTGGTTTCGTTGAACCTCTATGCATTACTTGGTCATTGTTTGTAACGTATGCAGGTTGCCACACTTTTTGATGATCAGCCAGATCTTCTTGATGAGTTCACAAGATTCTTGCCAGATGCTTCAGCGGCTGCATCTGCACATCATGCGTCATTTGGCCGGCATGCCTATCAACGTTATGATGAACGGAGCTCAGCTGCGGTCCCACTCAGACCGACACAAATGGATAAGGTAGTATGGCTAATCAATTTGCAACATTTTATATATTCTTCGTTTAATTTTTGGAGGGACTAATTTTCATATGCATTAGCAGCGAGGCCGGAGAGACAGGATCAATGCTCCACATGCTGAACGGGATCTGAGTGTTGATTGTCCTGATACGGATGATAAAACAATGATGAAACTTCACAAGGAGCAGAGGAAACGTGTTGAAAAGGAGGGCAGGGATAGGAGAAACAGTGACCAGGATTACAAAGATCCTGATCTTGATAGCAACAGGGACATCCATCGTCTTGAAAAACGAAAATCTGCACGTAAAGTTGAAGATTTCGGAGTGCACTCAGGTTCGGCCCCATGTGATGATAAAGATGCCCTCAAAAGTGAGTAGATGCTTTATAAGTCGGTGAAATCATAAATATGTGATTTATTTGTTTGGAATAGAAACCATCACCTTGCTCTTTTTTGGATATTGTTGTACGTAGATGATATTTCTGATTGACCCTGAACTTATCGATACTTCTTCTTTTTGAGTCTTAAGAATATGCAAATTGCTTTGAATCAAGTTTAGGTGTTGGGGGGGGGGGGGATTTATGCTGGCAAATTCACTTCTTTCTTCTTATAAACTTTGACCCTGTATTTGGTCATGTTTTCAAAATCTCTTGTTAACTTTCCAACGGTAGT
>NC_037528.1:12462775-12473840 GCF_001531365.2 Cynara cardunculus var. scolymus | reverse complement strand
ATAGCTTGATGCAGCCTAGAATTTAACTAATATGTAGGTCCACCTTAATCCCTTAGGGGGAGTTTGGTTTGATGGAATGGTTTTGAGGGATTTAGGGGGGGGGGGGGGTTGGATTTGGAAGATTTGAAATCTCTTGTGTGTTTGGTTTGTAGGGTTTGGAATGGAATTGAATTCCATTATTTATAAATAATTATAAAAATTATCAAATTACATTTTTATTAATTGATTTTACAAAACAATTGTTTTAAACATATTTTAAAACATTATTATATACAGATCCAACAAAATCCCATGAAATACCAACCACCCCCATGGTATTTCAAATTCCTACGTTTGTGGGATTTCAATGAAATCATTCAGACCAAACGGGACCTTAATGTATTTGTGACCTGTCTATGAAGTGTTAATACATTTGATGGGTTAAGAGCACGGCTTACATCAGTTTGAAAACAGTTCTCACTTCAAAATATATGATATCCGTGTCTCTTGGCCTCTGGACGCATGACCAAAGAACTTTCTTTCATGGTATAAAAAGAGTATCATTAAGGTTGTTGTCTGTACACATTCAATCCTTGCATCATGACCCATTCAATGTGTGCACCTGTTCAGCAGTCTTACTCTGGGTTATACCTGATGGGGCGTGTTAACGGTGAAATCTTGTTTCACTATAAATATTATCCATAGGTAACTCCATGACTGTCTGATTAGTTTCAGATTGAAGCTGAAATAATTCTTTTTAAGATACCTAGTGTTAGCTCTCTCCATTTATAGTTTAGAAAATGGTCAATGGGTTAATGTAAAACAAAAAAAAAGTTTGAGTTGAGGTATTAAGGGAAGGTTTAGTCTGTTAAAGAACAAGATGATATTGCTTTGGGACTTATAAATATTTGACTTGATCCAGAACTTACCAGGATTCAGCTTTGAGTTGGTGGTGTTAATTGCTGAATGCTAGTCTCTACTCAAGATATATGTGCATCAACATTAAAAAACAGTACATTATTGTAAGGGATCCACAAACACAATTCTACAAGTTTAATTGGTTAAGTGTTTATGGATTCCATCTAATGTAGTCGGCTTCGAATTTAAATACATGGTATATATATTGGTACACTAATTGGCCCTTGATTACTTGCATTCTCTTGTTGGGCCGAAAAATGTAGAGCAGGACGGTTAAAGATACATTCTTGTGAATTTGATGTATCTTTTAATTTTCTTTTTGCAGGTTTCTGATTTACTTGGGAAGCACACAGATCTTATGGAAGGATTCAGTGCATTTCTGGAACGCTGTGAAAACATAGGTAGCTTTTAGATTACGTTGCTGGCTGTTATATTTTATCTTCTTTTTTCTCTTTGAGAACTACTTTTATCGTCACTAACGTATCTTGTTTGCAGATGGGTTTCTTGCCGGTGTTATGGACAAAAGTATGTGTCACTACTTGTTCTGTTTTATCTTTGTCTACACATCTCTTTAATGTAACTTTAAACAATTGTGCACTTAGAATGGAACCATCTCATCATTTCACATGCTGGTGGGTTGTTAAATCATGTCTCTGAGTTTTATTCTAGCATGTCTTGTAATCTGACTAAACATTCTGATCATGGCAGAAGCTTTATGGAACGTTACCAAATCAACCAGGACAGAGGAGAAAGAAAGGGAGCATAGGCGTGAAATTGATGCTGGTAAAGAGAAGGATAGGTACAAAGAGAAGTATTGGGGGAAATCTATACAAGAACTTGACCTCTCTAACTGTCAGCGCTGCACTCCCAGTTACAGACTTCTTCCTGATGATGTAAGTCTATCGTGTCTTATGTTTTTTCTGTTATGAAGCAAGTTGCTTTCATGTTTTGACAGTTTGTATTTGGTATTTGGTCTTCTGTAGTATCCGATTCCATCAGTAAGCCAGAGATCAGAGCTTGGTACTCAAGTACTGAATGATCTCTGGGTATCTGTGACTTCTGGTAGTGAGGATTACTCATTCAAACATATGCGTAGAAACCAGTATGAAGAGAGCCTGTTTAGATGCGAAGATGACAGGTAAAATATTAAGCATTAAAAAGAACTATATATATATATATATAGGGTCACATTCAGGGGAAAACCGCAAAAAAGGTGAAAAACTGAGGGACACTTGGTATGCACATGTGCATAAAAACCATAAAAACCAAGAAACAACTTCAGTTATTTGTATGCACATGTGCATACCGTTCAGATGAATGGTTACAAGAGTGTTCTTCAGTTTTCATTTTTTTGGGGGTTTTCCCCTGAATCTCCCTCTATATATCTACACTAAAGGATTCTGGCAAGTTATCAATTCATGATATGCCTTTTTCCACTGATTTTATGTTGCACCATCCTCTTTCACTTGTATACATCAAATGAAGTAACTACACATATTTTTAATTCATTTTATGATTCTTCTAGGTTTGAGCTAGACATGTTGTTGGAGTCTGTGAGTTCAACTGCTAAACGTGCTGAGGAATTACTAAACAGCATTAACGACCGCTCGATTGGTTCAGAGGCTCCCATTCGTATTGAGGAGCACTTTACAGGTGATTAACAGACTCTCCGTTGCCAGCGTTATGCAGTTCAATTGCATGAAAGGTTTATGCAGTTTTATAGTTTGCTCTTATATTATTAATTGTTCTTATGAATACCTGTAGCTCTGAATTTACGCTGCATTGAACGTCTATATGGCGATCATGGTCTTGATGTGATGGACACACTGCGTAAAAATCCAACCGTTGCATTGCCTGTTATATTGATTCGCCTGAAGCAGAAACTAGAGGAGTGGACAAAGTGTCGATCAGACTTTAACAAGGTCTGGGCTGATATTTATGCGAAGAACCATTACAAGTCGCTTGATCACCGGAGTTTCTATTTCAAGCAACAAGATTCAAAGAATTTGAGCACGAAATGTAAGTGAATATTGTTGTTCTTGCTCTCTCGATGCAATTGTCATCATGGCTATTGCTTCTCCCTTTGAACTAGATACTTGGTTTCTACTGTCGGTAGATCCAAGTTTTGCAGATTTACTGTTGCTTTTTTAATTATTAAAAAGCCTTTGCTGTTCTTTATGATCAGGCTTAGTGGCTGAGATCAAAGAAATAAAAGAAAAGAGCCAAAAAGACGACGATGTGCTCCTTCGCATTGCTGCTGGGAATAGACACTTTATTATGCCAAATCTTGAATTCGAGTTTACCGACAAGGATATTCATGAAGACTTATATAAACTTATTAAGTATTCATGCGAAGAGATTTGCCCGACCAAGGAACAACTGAACAAAGTATTGTGGCTTTGGACTACCTTTTTGGAGCCAATGTTAGGTGTTCCTTCTCGGCCTGACGATTCTGATGGTGTGGAAGATATCGGGACATCTAGGCATGGTGATGCCAAAACTGAAGGTATGCCTGCCGGTGAGAGTGATGGAAGTCCAGGTGCGGATAGTGGTACCTTTAATCTTAAGCAAGGAAAACCAGTCAGCAATGGAGATGACAACACTTCACCAAAAAAAGTAGATTCAAGCAAGAACATCTTGGTAAATGGAGGTACTTCGTTGAAAGAAGATGGATCGAGACTAGAGAAAGAGGTTAGGAACACGAGTGTTGGGGATAAAGCGTCTGGCTCCAATCGGCCCTCTGCTTTAGCTGAAAGAGCGACAGATTCTGGTCCAGTAGTTGGTCTTGTAAATGATAACATTGTTTCCAGAATTAGCACAGAATTATCTGGTGGGTATTTTTGTCTTTTGACATCTATGATATTTGTAAACATGACTCTACATTTCTCAGTATTCATATGCCATTACTGAACCAAATTTCTTGAAATGATTTTCTAGGGCGTGATGCGACTCCTTTTAGACCAAATAGTGTTTGTGAGGACGTCCATGAAGCCAAGTCAAATATCGATGAAGTTCCTTCATCTCAGGTTTAACTTTATCAATCTACTCATTCAGATCCCTTTCATTTACACATTTTGCCACTTTCACTTCTGCAATTATTGTGTTCTGTTGTACGAATTCTCTCATATCTGGTATATCTATTCTATTTTACAGCACACTGATATCTCAAGACCTGCAACATTGGCAAATAGAAGTTTCGCGTTGGCAAATGGAAGTTTGGCTAAAGTAGCCAATGTTCTGCGATATGATGAACGTTCTGCCGAGCCTTCCAAATTTGAGAAAGAAGAGGGCGAGTTATCACCCAATGGTGATTTTGATGAGGTTGATTTTGCTGCCTATGGAGATAGTGGATCCCATGCTAAAGCAAAGCATAGCGCGGAGAGCTCATTCTATAGAGCTGCGAGAGAAGAGGCGCGTCAGGATGGTGGAAGGGAGATTGACGCAGATGCTGACGACGAGGACAGTGAGAATGTTCCAGAAGGTGGTGACGATGTGTCAGGCAGTGAGTCTGCTGCTGATGAATGCTCGAGGGAAGAGCATGAAGAAGACGGAGACCGGGATGATCTTGATTGTAAAGCAGAAAGTGAAGGAGAAGCAGAGGGAATAGAGGATGGAAACTTTGTTGGTGGAGATGGCACATCATTGCAATCTTCAGAGCATTTTTTGATGACAGCAAAACCACTGGCAAAGCGTGTGACTTCTCCATCACATGATGGTGGGAAAAAAGATTGTAATGTCTTCTATGGAAACGAAACCTTCTATGTGCTTTTTAGGCTCCACCAAGTAAGAATACAGTTTCCGTCATATTTATTCTTGAAATTATAGTACTATTTCCCCAAATTTTATTTTATTTATTTTATGTTGCCAGGTATTATATGAAAGACTATTGTCGGCTAAACTTAATTCAACATCTGCTGAGATGAAGTGGAGAGCTACGAAGGACACTTCCCCACCTGACTTGTACTCTAGGTAATTCAGTTCCACATATTTATTTTTACAAAGAATCTTATAACAAATATTTCTTCTCACTAGGATGTCATTGTATTTTGCAGATTTATGAGTGCTCTATATAATCTACTTGACGGATCTGCTGATAATGCAAAATTCGAAGATGATTGCCGGGCAATTATTGGAAATCAATCTTATATGTTGTTTACTTTGGACAAGCTGATTTATAAGCTTGTCAAACAGGCATGCAACCTACATTTTGGTATTACACTTAATAGTCATTTCTATTAGGAAAAGGTTCTGATTACTCCTTTCTGGATGCAGCTTCAAAATGTTGCAGGTGATGAAACGGATAACAAACTTCTTCAGTTATATGAGTATGAAAGATCTCGAAAGCCTGAGAAATTTATTGATTCTGTATATTACGAGAATGCACATGTCCTCCTCCATGATGAGAACATATACAGATTTCAGTGTGTAAGTTCTCTCCCTCTCCTGCTTCATTCTTTACCATTTTTTGGCATGCAAGTGTTTTGTTATATTTATATTTTCTTCCCTACATTTGCAGTCATCTGGTCCATCTTGTTTAGTCATCCAGCTGATGGATGATGGGAATGAAAAGCCTGAAGTGGTTGCGGTTTCCGTGGATCCTAATTTTGCAGCTTATCTCCACAATGACTTTCTTTCAATTGTGCCTGGGAAAAAGGAATCTGGCATTATGATGCAGAGGTAATAATATTCTCTCTGACTCAAAATAAATGAGCCCTTTGCTCAGAATGTAAATAACATATGAACCTTGATTTGTGGTGTAGCACATGAGTAGCCATTAGTACATTATCCGATGTTTATCTAAAGTAATTATTTTGATAAGCATTGTGGTCTTTTACGAACACTCAAAAGACCATCTAATATATAGAAAACAATCAACTGTTATGCATGAAATTTGATTAAACACTTTCCTATGACACACACTTGATTAGCAGAAAATGGTTATTATGATAATAAATGCATCAAGAAGAAAAAGTTAAGAATCGTACCAGGTTTGTATTAAATACACACACACAACATATATATATATATATATATATATGTGTGTGTGTGAAATAAAGAACTACAGTAATAATATATAAGTTTTGTTCGCATCCAAGAGGATCATTTTGTTTGCAACAGAACCCAAAAACCAAAAAGCAGATTTCTTTGGGAATTAGGATGGAGGGATGTGGACTGAGTGCTATTTATTAGGTTCACATGATGATAGGATTCTAATTACATGCAGAAATAAACGCCAATTCTCAGACATGGATGAATCTTCTGCTATATCGGCTGCCATGGAAGGTGTTCATGTGGTTAATGGGTTGGAGTATAAGATGTCTTGCAGCTCATCAAAGGTACTTATTATCTTTTATGTTACTGGCTGTATGCACTTCTCATAAATACTTTGCGATTCATGGAGCATGATTAAACTTCTCATGTGCATCTGCTTTTTCTGTTTTGTTTCGGAATATGCCATTGTTCCCTGTTTTTGCCCTTTTTTTCTTTAAAAGCGGCTTCTATCTATTTGTTGATGCAGAATCAAGAATGTCTTATCACTCCCATCTTGAACTCCTCAAATAAATAATACTTATTCTGGACAAGGCTAAGAGATTTTTTCTTTTGTGTGGGCACACAACTATTATATGATCTAACAGAGCCCCTGCCCTTAGGGCGGTGAATTGGACATTCTCTGTCTACTTCTCTTCTTGTTGTGTTCTTGAATCCTATCTTTCTTTCGGAAAACTTTGCAACATTTCATCTTTGATGTTCTGAAAAACGTATTTCCTTTCATTGTTGCTTCACATCCTCTTGTCTAGAAAGATCACAATAGTGATTTTGACATGATTTGTCGTCATAGTTGTTGATTGTATGCTGAATCCCATCTCAAGGGTAGGGATCTATAGAGTCAATAATTCACCTCTACCAAGGATAAGGGCATGGTTGTTAGCAGCTTAATGGGAGTCACGGCTTATTTGGTGAGCTATACATGACTGTTTGGTAGTGGCTTAATGATTTAGAAAGTGGTTTATTCAGTAAGCTTATAGGGAGGAGCTTTATGCAGAAAGCCAAGTTGTTTTTCCAAACTTGCCCCTCCCAATTAAAAAACATGCTCATTCCATCTATGAAAAGCCCTCCCAAACAAAAACCTTCCCAATCTATACAGACAGATTAATCCACACCGACTGCGTTATCCATACAGGACTTAATGGAAAACCAACCATACATCCCCCAAGGTTTGTCTCTACAAGGAACGATTGGTTATCAAGAGAATACATTTAAGTTAAAGAAAGAAAGCTTGAATTGATAAACTACAATTATAAGTAGCAAATCCGTTTGTGCAGCGAACTAAAAACTGTAAGTTAACTGCATGAAGTAACATGGATTTGTGGAATCTCATGAAGAGGATTACTCCTGGTTTTTTATGTAATAGCAGCCTTTGAATTGTTGAGATTTTCATCATGAACGAAAACCAAAAAGATATGTCTAGTGAAACATCTATTAAACTATTGTTAGATATCGGAAACACAAATAAAGGACAAATCAATAGGAGTCATAAATTTATTAGGAGTCATAAATTTATTAAGATCAATGCAATTTTATCATGTATGTTATTTGCTATCGTTTTTTACTCACTACAAAAACATAAATTACAGTGGAAATTGGAGAAGAGTTAAACCAACTGCAACCTTGGCTTCATTGTCCCCCAAGAGTAACCTTGAAAGCTTAAGTCTCTCATTTTCACTCGTCCCCTCAGTCCTCATGGTGTCCAATTGCTTAGCATGTGAAAAATCGAATATAAGGCTGTACTTGCTGCTGATGCTTATAGGATTCAAAATTTGTAGAACCTTGATGTCTCTCAAGTCTTCTAGAAGATATAGTAAATAGTCTAGTTTCCGAAACAATCTTGACAAAATAGAGAATGCCTTGAAATTCCATATAATGACACATCCCATTCAACCTTCTAATGGATGAGTGTATATCAAAACAAATTGTAACCTTTTCAAACACAGCGAAAAAACTGTTTTAGGTGTAGAAAACTTTTACATAAAGAAACCCTATACGGATCCAGTGACTTTTAAACGAATCTAAACAAACCATAGAGTATTTAGATTATTACCTTTTAGATTTGTTGCAGGTTTTGACGGAGCACTAGAAACCAAAATAGCTTTTCTCTACTGTAGATCCTCACACGAACATGCTTTGGCCTACATGGTGTGCTAGCCCAAAACCCTGAAATCTAGTATGTGTTTTACAGAAAAGAAAGAATAGGCTTCTTTTCTGTTTTATTTGATAATTATTAAATCTAAAAGATCAACTTTTCAGGCTTGTGTCTAACTTCTTATTTATAGTTGGCCTATTTGAGTTATGAGCAGACCATAGTACCCAAACACGGGTTGGGCTTGTGATCGTTGTACGCCCATTTGTGTATACGCCCATTAAGTGTAAATAAATGTTTCATTTAATTTTATTAATCATAATAAATTTATATGTAAACATATTTACACATAAAACCCTATAGTTATCATAATTACACTTTTAACACATACTTCGGTTATTCTGCTAGAATAACTATTAATATTCAACATGACATAATTTGGGTTTTGGTTATCCCATAATCATATCGAAGCATATGTATTCTTCATATGCGATCGTATAGGTTTACATTCTTCTTGGCGATATTACTATGATACATGTCGTGGGCATATAAAAACTTACAATGAGCTTATATGGCATTTGTTTTATTATCCTCTCGAAAGTTGCAAGGGTCCAGGCGTATGAATGTTGTGCTGTGTCACAACCTCCCATGTCTACATTTTGATTCCAACTTAGATTACAATGATGTTGGCGAACTTCATTTACGCATAATTTTGGTTTGTTTTTGTTTAAATGTGAATAAGGGTGTGGAGTGAAATAAAAGCATGTTGATAAAGTTTAATCTGTGTGTGTGGCTTCTAATCAGTTGAGTGGTGGCAGATCTCGTACGTTCTCGATACCGAAGACTTGTTGTTCCGCGAGCGAAGAAAAAGAAAAAAAAGAAAAGTCTCAGGAATGAGCAGCAGTAGCAGATCATCATCATATTGGCATCCACAATCAAGAGTACAACGATTTCACAGATTTTTAGCATTATGATACAACACTCTATTGAAGGTACATTTATTGAAATACACCCACCCCCAAATCCAAATGTCAAAAATACCCCCCCTCAGCCAGAAGCAATATTACAATAAAGATTGCATCTTTTTTTTGGTTGTGTTGTAGAATCTTGGTGGCATAAATTATGGTGAGAACAAATGCAACAAATGGGTTTATAAAAACAATGGGATATGAGGAGGCATGAGGAGTTGTGTAAATAGGGAGGGTTTGGTTTGTGGTGATCATCTAACTGCTTCTTTCTTGTTTTTTTCTTTTGGGGTTTTGTGTAACAATTTGTGTCCAATAGAGGATGATATATTTTTTTTAATGGTGGAAGGAAGGGTTGTTATTGCTGCATGAAAGAAGGGAAGTGTTGATGTTGAAAACAGCAAGTACGTACAGGCATCAGCTAATGCTATTGTAGTAAAATGTAATCTCACATATATTATTTTGGTCTCAAGAGTTTTGATTAATTGTCTCCCCTTCTTTCTTTCTTTCTTTTTATACAAATCTTGCAATGACTTCTAATCGAGTGTCTCGGTTGTTTCTATCTAATCATGGTTAAATGTCTCCAATGATTTTAACAACGATAAAAACTTACTGAGAGATCAGTTTACCAAAAATTCTTAAATTAAGAGCTAATTTAAAATGTGGTAAACTCGTAATTAAATGAAAGGTTTTGTCATTTTATTTAAAAATGTAAGAGCATCTTCTCTTCGACAGAGAAAATCCAATTTTTGTTCTCTTCAAGGCTCCAACAGTTTTTCCTATCTTAGGAACTGTTTAGTTTGTATATTCTGAAGAAATCTGATGGAATTGGAATGTTAAATTCCATTGACCAAATCTCATTTTCTCGTTTAGTTCATTTTTTTTTATTGAAAGAATCTTCAAAATCACACAAATTCTATAAATAGAGGAATTTAACATTTCTTAGTAACTACATGGTATTTTGATGGAATGAAATTCTCTATTTTCATAATATCAAATATGTCTTACCCTAATATACTCTAATCTCATAAAACCCAATATGACCATCGTCAACCATCGTCGATCTGAATCACCGCCGACTACTGCCATCTGAACCGCCGCCGACCATTACCATCTGAAGCACCGCCAACCACCACCACCACCACCACCACCACCGACTACAACCAATCTGAACCAGCCGACCACCACCGATCTGAACCACCATGGACCACCATTGGAATCTGAACCATTGTCGACTATCGCCATCTGAACCAAAACGGACCACCATCGGAATCTGAACCATTGTCGACTATCTCCATCTGAACCGAAACAGACCACCATCAATCTGAACCACCGCCAACTACTACCGATCTGAATCACTGTCGGCCACCGTCGATCTGAACAACCACCGCCGATCATAATCGATTTGAACAACCACCAATCTGATCCATCGTCGATTTGAACCATCTCCGATCTGAATCACTAACAACCACCAGTGACTACCACTGATCTAAATCACTGTCGGACACCGCCGACCACCACGATTTGAACAACCATCAATTTGAACCACCGTCGCCACTGTTCATCTGAACCACCGCTGACCACCTTCATCTGAACCAACATGGACCATCACTGATCTGATCTATAATAAAAGTGAAACTATAGTGATCCTACTTGTAATTATTTTGTTTAAGGTACATGATCCATCCCTTAACCACAGGGATGAAACTTGTAATTAGTTTGTAAAATTTATAACAATTACATGATTTATATTTTAAATTTTATCACCATATTTCTAATTAAAAGATTAATAATATCTATACTATATTACAAAGCATTTGACAAAAACTTTTAAAACCATTTTTTATGCATGAAGTACTATATATTGATGTACTTAAAATTTAATATTACAAGTGAATTATGCATCTTGTACAACTTATTGAAGCTCCATATTTGAATTCGTATAACTAACTGCGGATAAACATAATCAAATAAAGAATAAATATTTCATTTTAAAATATAAAAAATCGAAAATATAATTAGAATAGTTATTGAGTTCTAACATAATAATTAATTATTATCTTTA
>NC_037528.1:12432975-12460967 GCF_001531365.2 Cynara cardunculus var. scolymus | reverse complement strand
GACAAAAATATACTTCCATAAAAATATACAAAAATACAAATGTGTTTTGTACTTCCAACTGTGTGTATGTGCATAGTTATATATGTGAATGACAAGGTTTTAAATGGCATGAGGCGTGGCGTGGAGGCGAGGTCAAGCCTCAGGCCTTGCATGCCACGGCCAGGACGTGACGTTTTTCAATGCGTGATATAATGCTGCAAATTTGTATGCCATATATATAATTATACGTATACATATATGTTTTCTATTTATTATTCAATAAGATAACGATATTAAAAAAATTACATTCATATTAGATGAAGAAAAATCATAAATGTTAATTCTATACAAAGAGTTTGTGATCAAAAATTTAAAATAGAACGTGGAAGGGTCTTACAACTTCGTTTTAACTGTGAGTCTGTGACATGCGTGAATCCATGAAGGATTGAGTGATGTGATCAGGTGAATCTGTAGGCCTTATCGTAATGGCGGAAATGTGTCTTACGCCATGGCACGCCTTTTAGAACACTGGTGAATGGTATGCATGTCTAATTGTGTAGATACGCGGTTCACCAACACTAGTTCACAAGCAAGGGAGATGCGAGATTCTTATTAGGCGGAGAGTGCAAATTTCAGAATTTTGGGGTTCTAGTTGAACCAAGTCAGTGTCGGGATATCCGATAGGAGATTCATATACTACTCCCAAATACATAAACAGACTGGCCCAAAACAGCGAGACCCTTGTGATGAGTCACAACTCACACAGGGAAGTTCTGTGGTGTTCTATTGAATCCCCTTGATATGCTAAAGAACCCCTCTGATTCAGATAACCTCTTTGGTATGCTAAAGAATTTGTCTGGAATGTTACAAAAACTATTCTCCTCGCCAGGTTGAAGACTTGATTCAAAGCATCCTGAGACTCTTTTTAAGAGCTGGTAATTATAGAGGGTGATCTTTCGAGTTGGTGATCTTATTTTGTTTGTGTGTGAAAAAATAGGGGGTGTTTTTGTTAGAGGTATTAAACAGTAATCAATGATAATGAAAATAAAAGTTACTGTTTGGTTTTACATAATATAATGGGTTCGTTCCTTTAGAAGCCCAAATTTTCTTTGCTGGTTAAACTGGGGGGAATGAAAATTCATTCCCGTTTTCACTCCCTGTCATTTTCAATTCATTCCTGTTTTGATTCTCTGTCATTTTCATTTACATTCCTATTTTCATACCTCAGCATGAACCAAACAGCCCCTTAATAATATGTACAATACTATACAAGAAATATTTAATTCATTGTGGGTAAAAACCAAAAAGGAAAAAAGAAGTATATCAGAATCAGAAGCGGTCTTCTTTTTAGGACGACAGGAGTATTGTCTTCGACATTTGTTGCTATCCTGAAGAAATGTAAAGCCCTTATAGCCAAATCATTTTGGCATCCAAACAAGGAGATGAACACTAGATTCAATCATAAAGATAAAGAGCTTGGAACTTGAGGCGTGTTCATCCGTCACAAACATTATTATTTCATTATATATCCTAAAGCATAGAAGCTTGCAAATTAGTGGTATTTTTGTTACTTTTGTTGTATTTATTGTGGTTGATTCACTCTTATATACTAGGGATAGGCTTGAGCATGGCACAAGTTCTTAAAACAAAGACTTAAATTGACTAATGAGTCTATGTTGAACCATTCTACCATCTTCTTTTGCTATCAAGTAAATCTATGCCTAGTTAAGGACTCTACATATAAGTATAACTGAAACAGACTCCTCTAGGTTTTGTACATTTTTCCTTTCACCTAACTTTATGAATTTTGAGAAATTGGGTTTGTGGTCTTTCATTGTTAGACTTTCCCATACCTATTATTAGAACTTTCGCATTAATGGTGGGGCATGTTCTGATCGGTGTCATAAATGGGGTAGTGGATAAATTTGGCATGGTTATATACATATATATAGGGAGAGAGACAGGGTGTTTCAAATACAACCTGTGTCATTCGTACAACCGATAACCCAATATGAACCGTGCTTCTACTCTAATTATTTGAGAGTTCAAAATTTTTGAGATCTATGAGAACTCCTTTAAGGTTTTGTTTCACATGATTTTTTTTTCCATCTAAGTATAGTATTTAATGTATTGATTAACATATATTTGTTTCGCAATGCGTTTATTTCATATGTATTTGGTTAACAATGTGATTTTTTTCCCGTGTACTTTTTGACTTTTTGTTTCACAAACACACCAAAAAGAGAACCAAGTACATGTGAAACAAATATATGTTAATTACTACATTAAATTCTAGTCATAGAGGAAAAAAATCATATGAAATAGCACATGATGCATTGGTTCTCATATTTTATTTATGTTCAGTCTATCTATATCATCTGCTCTTTTTATTTTAATTGATTTACATGTAGCATGTTGCTCTCTCACGCTTTAGAGACTTCTCAAAAGGTATTTCTATATATTAATGAGTTGGTAAAAGTTATGATAATTGGGATTGTACAGGGTGACCAAGGAAAATAGAACTGCTGGTGTGTTGGATAACTTTATAGAAGGTGAAAAGTATGCAGAGCATGGATTAAGGAAGTTTGTTCGCAACAAGTCTCCAGAAATCATGCCCGGTGTCAATTCTTTCTTCGCAGACCCAAAATGAAGTAACACCTGTCATTTAAATTCAACCTCAATGGTTGTTGACAATTAATTTGTTGATTTGAGATTTAAAACTGAATTTATTGTGACGCAAATTTTTAAATAAGAACAATGCAATTTACTTGGGATTGTCTTATTCGGTGATCTTGCTTCTCTTTTTAACTAGTACAAGCCTCGCTTGGTGTGTCTATATTATGTATGCATACACACACAATTTTAGAGTTGGGTTCAAACGAGAACATCCAAATAAAATGTGATTTTATACAAAGCTTACGTCTGATTATGCATGACCTTGATCGTGGGCTAAGTTGTCCACATATCATTTCATTAATCATGTTGACCTTTATTTGATCATTTTCAGTGTTATTTGATTTTGACCATGTTTTCATCTTCGAAGGCTATACTATAATTTATATCTAAAATAAAGCATGAAATGTTAAAATCTTTAAAAAGATACATCTGTCTCCAGCAAATACTCAATTTTAGTAATTCTAACAATAATTATATTAATTAAATATTTCATAAATTAATAAAATACTATTTCCTTCACATATATTTATTTTCAATACTTCTTATCGATAGAAAATAATTAAAATTCTATTTATCTCTCGTATAAATAATTAATAAAATATTATTTCTCTCATAACTATTTATTTAAGTCTCCTCTGATTTATAGGATTAAGTTGGATTGGGAGAAATTTAAAATCGAATTTCATTCTTATTCTATGTTCGGTTTAAAGGAAGGATTTTATTGAAATCTCATAAATAAAAGATCTTGAAATCCCACATAGGCGGGATTTGTAGGAATTATATGTAAAATAATGTAACATGTAATTTAATAATCAATTAATAAAAATATAATTTAATTATTTTTATAATTATTTATAAGTTGTTTTATAAACTATTTATAGAAATTAGAATTCAGTTTTCGTTCTAAATCCTATAAACTAAACACATCAAAAAATTTAAATCCTTCCGTAAAATCCAGATTAATTAAAACCAAATACCCTTTATGAGATTTAACTGAATAAATAATCAAACTAAATAAAAACCATAAAGATTTTTTAATAATAAATGAAGATCGATCGATAAAAATAAGGAAAACCACCACACCACACTTTGTTTTTTCAAGCTGTATTTATAGTTTTTCTTTAACACATTTATATTATTTATGACAAATAGATGTTTTCTGTGGAAGGTTGTTATTAAAATTAGGGTAAATTGCATGTGTTGGTCTATGTGGTTACGTTGATTGTTTTTGCGATACATTCAATGATTGTGCTTTTTTACTAGTTACATTCTTGTAAATATATTTTCTTAATGAGTTAAATCATTTTTTTTTGTATGTTTGGTCTCTAAATAAATTAACAAATTGAAAACTCACTGACTATGTTAATAAAAAAGACAAAATTACACCACAAGGATGGTATCTGATTAGTTTGAGCTTGACTTCAAAGGTCAAAAGTTTCAGAAGGTCACAAGTTCAAATCCAATGAGGAATAAAAATCTTCTTGTGGCCACGGAGGTTCAAATGCGGTGACTTCGGGCTATCTGCAAGGCAGGTGGTCGTCCAGGGATTAGTCGACTCGCATAACGGGTTGGATATCCAGGTTAATAAAAAAAATAACATAATTATATGAAAAAATAACGTATTTTAGCTTGATTCCTATTTTGGATAACATAATTTCAAAACTTCCATTTTGGTGTCTAAAATGTAAAATTTTAAATATTTAAGTACCCGGGTAACCGGTTATCATGTTGTAGCGAGTGATGTGGTAGTCAGTATTATTTGCTGACATGGTTAGTGACATGGATTTTTTTATAATCTAAAATTAGTCTTCAACCGATTACCCGAGTGCTTAAATGTTTAAAACTTTATATCTTATGTACCAAATAGAAGTTCTAAAACTACATTACTTAAAAAAAGAATCAAGTTAAAATATATTACTTTTCCATGCAATTTGTTATAAAAAAAACAAATAACCATGAATATGTAAATTACTCTTAAAAGTACTTATTTTAATTGGAATTATGTTTTTATCTGGGGAGAGAGAGTAAGCATTGATTTGATGAAAAAAATTGGGGGTGTTAAATTTGTATCACAATAAACCAATCAATTGAATTACCAACCGTATTAACTTTATAAACTTGATTGGTATGTGGTATTAAAAATCGTCTACCATGATAATGTTGTACTGTACCAACATTTATACATATATTATTTATTAAATAAAAAACAATTAAGTAAATTATATTATATATAATTATCTTTCTAGAGGAATTTAGTCATTTATTAACTTACATTTAATGGTCTGTTTAGTGTTTGTTTTAACTTTAGTTATTACTTACTCGGTTACTGACTTGCTATAACTCATTCACTAGTTAGGGGTCAACGCCTCCACAAGTCATCATGGCAACCTTAAGTCTCTAACTCATTAATCAGTATCCCACGGCTACTTCTCTTCTCAACGTATACCTCCACTCCCGTTCATAGTGCATGCTTTCGGTCTTTCATTGTTCAACCACACACTCACACAGTCTATACCTCTACACAAGTACACCACCACGCAAATTTGCAACTTTGAGATGTTGATACAAAATAGTATCAATATGTACCAACCGAAATTTTTTGATATCAAATAAAATTGATCGGTACACGATATTAAGGAGGTGTTTGGGATTGCTTATTTGAAACAACTTATGATTTTCTACAAAAACATTTATCAACTTATTATAAGTTAAAAGAGTTTAATTTTTTCAAAAAAACTCTTTATTGTCGTTTAGCATCGGTATAAGTTGTTTATTCAAACATTCAAAAATACTTATTACCGATATGATATCAAAGTAAATCAATAAAATATTTTTATTAGCAATCTAAACAGCCCTGCAAAAAATAAAATAAAAATGGCACGGTTCACCCATAGAAAAGTCCGTTGGCTGGGCCCTCCGGTGATTGATGGCTAAACAAGAATCGACGGTCTTCTAGTTGTATTGACCCAAAGGCAAAGCCCCGACTGAGAGACCGTCTCCTTCGGCTACTCTGCCGATCTGATCCTCAACCACTATGGCGTTCTCTTCTTCTTCTCACGCCGGCAATTCCAACATCCGTCGTGGAGTCGCCGCCGGTTGGACCCGCTCTCTCCTCCCTTTCACATCCTCAAACACCAAATCCGCTAAACACATTCGTAAATCTCGCAAGCGCACTGCCCTCAAAGACTTCATATTCGCCAATTTCTTCATCATCGGACTCGCCGCATCCATCATCTTCTTCCTTTTTGTTGTCTATCGTTACGGAGTTCCAAGACCTATCTCCTCACAATTCCGTATCGGCAACTCGCGTGTCTTCAAGTCACGTAAGCCGGTTTATCGGAAAACCACGTCGTCTAGGTTTTTATCGTCAAATCACTCTAATTTATCTTTGGGAGCTGCTGCCGTGGATTTAACCACCAAGGATTTGTATGATAAGATCGAATTCAAGGACGTAGATGGTGGACCCTGGACGCAGGGGTGGAGGGTTTCGTATAAAGGGAACGAATGGGATACCGAGAAATTGAAAGTATTTGTCGTACCGCATTCACATAATGATCCTGGTTGGAAGCTTACTGTTGAGGAGTACTATGATCGACAGTCTAAGCATATTCTCGACACTGTTGTTGAAACTCTTTCGAAGGTGCCTAGTTTGATTCAACCTATGTAGGTTAATATGATATTTTGATTGCTTACTTGTTGTGGTTAGTCTAACATGTGTTCGATCTTCTAGTTATTGGTCTATTTATGTGTTGAGTTTGTGGTGGAAATCTTATTTGAATGGATGGATTTGTTGATATATGTAGGATGAACGGAGGAAGTTTATCTGGGAAGAGATGTCTTACCTAGAGAGATGGTGGAGGGATGCATCAGATGCTAAAAGAGAATCTTTCACCAACTTACTGCAGAATGGGCAGTTAGAAATTGTTGGTGGTGGCTGGGTTATGAATGATGAGGTAATTTCGGCCCAACGAGCTCAAGTACTGTTCACTATCACTTGCTTCTTGGTTCTTGTTTACATTTTTGCTTCGAGTTTTCCGGCTTTACTGATTAAGTAATCTGTAAGTTTTGCCACGATTGAATACTTAACTACTTGCATTCATTCTATTAAGCAATAAGCAATGGATCACGGATGTGTTCTGTGGACCTGAATCATCCATGGTGGGTGATAAGTTCTCACATGGTCCAGAAAGTAAAGCCTCATAGTATAGTTTATCAAGGGATAGACCATAGAGAACGAAACTTCAAGAAAAGCATACACGAGGGATAGACCCAAAAGCTTGGATTGATGCCAGAATATTAACCAAGATGTTTTCTTTTTCAGAAACTTTATTTTTTCAATTTGTAATTAGAGAGAAAGACAGAGGCAGAGACCAGGCAATATGAGAGAAAGACATCACTGTGAATGTGGCTGTGCGACCCTATATGCTTTCATTGTAATTGAATTATAATGTTAAGTTTACCATATAAATTAGATGTTGTTTGATGTTTGATTTATTGTTTATTTCAGTTGGTTTTAAGATTGTTGCCTTCATAATTTGTAGTATATCATGTAACTAATAGCTAGGCTTACAAGCTTCATATCACTCTGGCTAGAGTCTAGATATGATATGTACCGCATGGATGAACAAGTAAAATATGGTAGTGCTTCATTAATATTTTGAAGGGTATGAAGTAATTTATCCTTGAACCCTAAGGCCCAAGGCAATTTCAGCCATGTGATTC
The DNA here is from genome assembly GCF_001531365.2 of Cynara cardunculus var. scolymus. Lineage (NCBI taxonomy): Eukaryota > Viridiplantae > Streptophyta > Magnoliopsida > Asterales > Asteraceae > Cynara > Cynara cardunculus. The sequence goes on along the minus strand of NC_037528.1, from coordinate 12,453,590 downwards.
CATTGGAAGTTGGAGGGATGAGATGTAAGCAACTATGCTCATTAAGCTATGCAACATGTTTTCTTTGTGGATTACTTAATCCACCTTGATGTGAAACAGAAGTGGGCTGGGTTAATACAAGTGTTAGTTCCCTGAACTTTTGGCATATAGAATATTGAAGCTCCCTGAAAGAATAATTTGAACTTGTAGGAAATAAAAGAATATGCTGTAGCACTTGAAACTAGTGATGTAGAGTCATGAAGATACCAAGTGAGTTACAGATGCCAAAACTGAAGTTGGTTTTGATATTTCTAATTATAAGAAAGGAAGTGCTTGTCCAATAATCATTAAATTAACTTAAAATCATGATGGGAAGTTACTTGTAGCCCACAACCTAGGACTTATAAAGGAGCTTACAATTCTGATTCACTATCAATGTGGGACGGGATGTCGCAGTTTCTTCCACATAAGTTCCTGACATCATTGTTAGGTTTACCTAGAAACGTAAATATACTCACAGTCAATATCTCTAGCAGATGCAAGAGTCCAACTCACTACACCTTGAGAGGCCACTACTCTAATACCATTTTGTAACATTCTAATTCCCAGTATACAACACCTCTGGAAAACATTAAGCAACTGGTGTCACTTCAACTATTTGCACCCGATGTTTTTGGTGGCATATTTAATCTCTAGTTCTAATCTATGCGATACAGAACAATATCTGCTTTATGAATTGTGGCATGCATGTCTTGTATTATGTGCTGTAAAATTAGGATTCTTGTAAAGTAACTCGTACATATATATTGTTCCACTTTTATACGAAATTTTTGTACTAAGCAAGTGGTTTTGAGTTCCATTTTATCTCCACAATGTCTTGATTGTGTGTGTCGATCTCTACATCTCTGAGTTTTTTCTCTATCGCTTTTCCAGTATGGCCTGAAGATGATCTCAAGCCTACACTTCATTCAACTATTGTTTTGTTTGAATCTAAATCTTTTTCCGACATATATATCTTTACAGGAACTAATTGCACTTGAATCACGTTGTCCTTTTAGTCTTACTGAACTTCATTTTTTAATGTGTCTTGCAGGCCAATTCACATTACTTTGCGATCATTGAACAGGTATCTTTTAGCTTAACTATATGATGTTGAAATTCTTCTGCTGTTATGATTCTGTGAACATTCTTTTGTTATTGGTACTGATTTATCTCGATTAAATTGGTAACCGAGTAAAACATCCTTCTATCATAAGAACAGTGTCTTTGTCTTTCCGTCATTTAGTATTAGAACGCTTTTCATTATAGTTTACTATTATTCAAAAACTCCAGTCTAGCTTAGCAACTGGAAATCCCATAAATCCTTTGTCTGTTTCCGTAACTCATTTCCGTCTTATAAATACTGTATCCTTTTATGTGTTGTGATACTTTGCATTTAGTTTTTATCAGACAATATTTTTGTTTTTGTCCTGAAGTTCCTATCTCTATATATTTGTTTTATTTCAGATGATGGAGGGAAATATGTGGTTAAATGAAACTGTTGGCGTGATCCCAAAAAATTCTTGGGCAATAGATCCCTTTGGCTATTCATCTACTATGGCATATCTTCTTCGACGTATGGGTTTCGAGAACATGCTTATACAGAGGACTCATTACGAAATGAAGAAAGAACTTGCTTTGCATAAGAATTTGGAATACATATGGAGGCAGAGTTGGGATACTTATGAAACGACTGATATCTTTGTCCACATGATGCCATTTTATTCTTATGATGTTCCACATACTTGTGGGCCTGAGCCTGCCGTATGTTGCCAGTTTGATTTTGCAAGGATGCATGGATTTATGTACGAGCGTTGCCCCTGGGGAAAGCATCCAGAAGAGACGAACCAGGAAAATGTGAAGGAGAGAGCCCTTAAACTTCTGGATCAATACAAGAAGAAATCAACCCTCTATCGGACCAATACCCTTCTGATTCCCCTGGGAGATGATTTCCGTTACATCAGCATTGATGAAGCCGAAGCTCAATTTAGGAATTATCAAATGTTATTTGATTATATAAATTCAACTCCAGACTTAAATACCGAGGCAAAGTTTGGAACGTTAGAGGATTATTTTCGAACTCTAAGAGAGGAAGCCGAAAGAATAAATTATTCGCATCCTGGTGAAATAGGTTCTGGTCAGATTGGAGGGTTTCCTTCTTTATCAGGTGACTTCTTTACTTATGCCGATAGACAGCAAGATTACTGGAGTGGGTATTATGTATCTAGGCCTTTCTTCAAGGCCGTTGATCGAGTTCTTGAGCAAACTCTTCGGGCCACAGAAATGACAATGGTCTTCTTGCTAGGCTACTGCCAGAGAGCTCAGTGTGAAAAATTGCCTACTGGTTTCTCGCATAAGTTAACAGCCGCAAGAAGGAACTTGGCTCTGTTTCAGCATCATGACGGTGTGACCGGCACCGCTAAAGATCATGTGGTTCAGGATTACGGTATGCGTATGCATACTTCTCTACAAGACCTTCAGATCTTTATGTCTAAAGCCATTGAGGTACTCTTAGGGATCCATCATGACAAAAATAACCAGAACCCATCGCAGTTTGAGCCAGCACAGGTGAGGTCCAAATACGATGCACAGCCGGTGCACCAAGCGATTAGTGCTAATCAGGGAACAGTGCAATCAGTGGTCCTCTTTAATCCTCTTGAGCAAACAAGAAATGAGGTCATGATGTTCATTGTCGAGAGGCCTGATGTAACCATTTTAGATTCCAACTGGACATGCGTTAAAAGCCAAATATCCCCAGAGTTGCAGCACAGCAAAATGAAGATGTTCACTGGAAGGCATAGAGTATTCTGGAAAGCATCTGTCCCTGCCATGGGATTGCAGACTTATTATATTGCTAATGGTTTTGTGGGATGTGAAAAGGCCAAACCAGCAAAGTTGAAAATTTCCTCAAATGCTAACAGTTTGCCTTGTCTTGCTCCATATAGTTGCTCAAAGCTGGAAGGTGATTCCGTCCAGATTAGAAATCGGCATCAAGCTCTTACTTTCAATGCCAAATTTGGTTTATTACAGAAAGTAACCCAAATCAAAGGTGCTCAGAATGTTATTGATGAAGAGTTGGCTATGTACTCTAGTCCAGAGAGTGGGGCCTACCTTTTTAAGCCGAATGGTGATGCCAAAACGATCACCCAGGCTGGCGGTGAAATGGTGATTTCTGAGGGGTTTCTGATGCAGGAAGTTTTCTCACATCCAAAAACAGGTTGGAACAAGTCCCCGGTCTCTCACAGCACCCGCATCTATAACTACGAGGGTTCGGTGCAGGAACTTTTGATCGAGAAAGAATATCATGTGGAGCTTATTGGGGGTGAGTTCAATGACCGAGAATTGGTTGTTAGATATAAGACGGACATTGATAACAAGAGGATCTTTTATTCAGATTTGAATGGCTTTCAGATGAGTCGTAGAGAAACTTATGATAAGATTCCTCTGCAGGGAAATTACTACCCAATGCCCTCCCTTGCTTTCATGCAAGAATCTAAAGGACGTCGGTTTTCTGTACACACCAGGCAGTCACTGGCTGTGGCTAGCCCTAATAACGGATGGTTCGAGATCATGCTGGATCGACGGTTGACAAGAGACGATGGCCGTGGTCTCGGTCAAGGAGTGATGGATAACCATCCCATGAACATAGTTTTCCATATCATTTTTGAATCTAGCATATCCCCAGTTCCCGATCCTATTTCGCACCCGCATCCCCTAAGTCCATCTCTTTTCTCTCACCGTGTCGGGGCCCACTTGAACTATCCCTTGCACGCTTTCATCGCCAAGAAATCACAAGAAATATCTGTTCAACCTCCCCCACGATCTTTCTCACCTTTGACTGCTCCGTTTCCCTGCGATTTGCACATTGTAAGCTTGAAGGTTCCAAGGCCCTTGAAATACACACAGCAGAGTGTCGAAGAGCCGAGGGTAGTTCTGATATTGCAGAGAAGACACTGGGATTCATCTTACTGTTGGAAAGGGAAGTCGGATTGTTCAAGGATAGACGATGAACCATTGAATCTGTTGAATATATTTCAAGGTCTTGATGTTTTGAATGCAAAAGCAACTTCTTTAAATCTTTTGCATGATGATACAGAGATGCTTGGATATGGTGAACAGTCCACAGATGTTGGTCAAGGAAGGGTCCTTATTTCACCTATGGAATTGCAGGCTTACAAATTCGACTTACGGCCTCATCAGTGATCTCTTTAACGCTGGAGCTAATATGGCATTGAGTATTGCATCGATTTTGCCGGTGACTGAAAAATGAGGTGCTGTTTGATGGAAGTATACGAAGGGTAAGCATATTCTTTGGTGAGGATCTGGAAACGATTGGATCGAAGAGTTTGTCAGTTGGAAGGTTGGTAAGGTGGTGTGTTTTGATAGTTAAAATTGTGATGGTAGATAGGAGAAGAGATGAGGAGGTGTTAGGTTTTTGATTTTGTTGTTTTTATGTGAAACTATTGGTGTTGTTTTGTACACTTTTTAACATATCATACGATACGATAATAGAAGGATTGTTTAGATGATCATTCTGTGTTGTGGGTATCAGGGTATGTACGTTTTTGCTCTCTTTGGCCTTTTGATGTGAGACCATTATTATTATATATATACATAAGAGTTTTATATAATGTTAGTAAGATAAATACACAAATTGGATCCTTGATTCAAGTTTTTCATGATGTGCAGATGTTGTGGCATGAGTGGAGCTATTATGTTCATCGACGAAGACCTAAAAATCACTTACCGTCGGTAGTTGCAATCATCAAAGGAGACTACAATGCCGTTGTATATTTTTCAATTTATATATTTATAAAAAGTTACCGGTTATACATTTTATGGTTATGTTTATTTTCATTTTTATACTTGTTCTCGTAAAAAAAATATGACAATTTGAAAAATAACATTAACAAAAATAGTTTGATAGAAGCATGTTCTAGTGCAAACCTAATGTGTGTTGTGAATTGGAGAATATGCTATATGTCCTTTTTTTATGGGATATTCATCATAAATGGTGTATCATTCATTAAGAATTGTGTAAATATTCATACGAATATATTAAGAAATTCACGTCCATTATTTAAGATGAATACCAGTAAATGAAAGAGGCACGTGTCACTCTCTCATTTATTTCCCGGTTTTGCAGCTTATAAATCTCATATAATTTCATACAAGTATAAAAATATAAATGTGGTATTAATGAATTAATAACATCACTGGTTAATGGTTATTGGTTATTGCCATATTGGGTTGTTGGGCCCATGATTAAATATCTAAAATTGCAGTGGGCTTTGATATTGATATCAAAGGCTCGATATACTTGTACCGTTGTAGTGTTGTACGCATCTCTATAGTCTCCTGCTCTCCTTCTGTGACTTGCCTGAAAAGTTTTCTGAGGGTATTTACAGAGCCATCGTTCTCTTTCTATACGAAGAAGAAGGAACTCAAGAAACAAGCCATCACCATGGAAGCATCGAAGACAATTGAACATGAGATCGGAGGTCTAAAGAACGATGCACTGCGTTTTGGCCTTCAAGGCGTCAAGAGTGACATTGTCGGATCTCATCCTCTCGAATCCGCCTTTCAAACGGTATGTGCCTTTTATCTATCTAGATTGCAGGTAAATGCTTTTGGGAGAATATTTCTCATAGTCATTAAATTGTATTTGTTCAGGCAGTCGTGAGAGAAGCGGAGATGAAAAGGAAAATCCTTGCAAACACTTATGGCTCCGCTTTTCCGTTAAAGCAGGAGTTTGATCGGAAAATCCTTTCTAGGTATTCATTTGTTTATTATTTTACGACGTGTTTTGTTATAATGATTCATGCCAATTCATGCTTTTGATAAACTGATGCGCTTTCGTTATTTGAAAGTTGAAGCAAACTAGGGTTTTGCTTATCTGTGGATTTTTTTTTGATCCGTTAGTTGACACTTAATCAATTAAGATCAATCAAAGACGCCTTAGTTAGGTGCTTTCAGCTTGTTTTACTTATCTATATGGACGAGGACAATAAGCTCTAGCGGACCCCTTTTCCCATAGGGATATGTCTCAACTATGGGTTTAAAGGATTTTTCCTCTAGCTGACTCTCGTACTGGGCTTGGAAAATAACTTCAGATGACTAATACAACAAAAAGGTTGGTTCAACCTTGTCTATCGACTATGGCATGTTCATTTCGATATCATGTACACCTTTACAAATGTAGTGATGGATGTTGATCGCCCAAAGTAGCCATTGTTGCGGCTAGGTGCCTAGGTTTTTCCTGGCAATAGATTAACCCTGTCTTTTCTTCCATCTGTGAAATAATGTCCATGCTATGGAATTCAAGAAAAGCCGATTAACCTGTCCATTCTGTTGAACATATAGACCAACAAGGTTTGTTATGCTCACAAGAGATTGAGGAAACTCACCAGTCACCACTGAGCCCAATAGAACCGAAATCTAAATAAGCTAGCCCTTTTAAGTTCCCAAAACTTGTTGGTACTGCACTTAGTCCAGTTTTTTATTCGATGACTTATTTTCCGTGTCTCATGCAAAATAATCCAGAACTCCATGATTGACTTAGGGGTGATTTTCCATCAACTTGTTGCTTATTTTTAATTTTGTACCTGCCTGGAAGAAACTCTTAAAAAAGTTTCTCTGAAAGCGTATTTTTTAAAGTAAAGGAGGAAATTGTGTATCACCTGCGAGTTACAAGTTAATGAGGATTCATTTTAAAGATATAGATCTTGAACTTAGCCATTCAAAAGAATGAATCATGAATTTGGTCTTTCACTTGGATCTAATGTGCACTCGTATAGTTAGATCACACTTGTTAGTAGCTGTGTGTTATCTAATTCTTTTTAAAATTTGTTGAATAATTTAATTATCCAACACTAGCGGTGATGGCTTGTCATGTCAACATTAGATATTTGAAGGCACAAATTCTAATTTTGGAGAGGATAGATGTTGCTAGAAGGTTGTTAAGAGAGGTATAGGTCCCCCATGACACAGGGGAAGATGTGAAGAAATATTTAAGGGAGCGGAATGTAGCAACAGGTAGAAGTGAGTGGAAGATAGCAAACACATATAAGCATGGGAAACGACGTCATTCACTCCTGGAACTGTAGATCTTCATTGAGTTTCATCTTTTAGCCTATCGCAACTACTTTGAGATAAAAGGTCTGTTGACTTTTCACGTTGATGCTGACTTGGACTAATGAAATGTGGCTTTCATATTATCGTAGCTTCTCTCATTATGTGGCTGCTGCTGCATATGACAGTGTTATTTTATGGGACATCTTCTAATCTAGAAGCGTAAACAAACCCAATATATCTTTCTCGAAAGCAGGGTCGGGTAGGATGTACGCAGACCTGCCCTCTATTCATAAGGATAGATCATTTGTTTCCGTGAACACCCTAGCTCAAAAGTGTGAACGAAAAGGGAAAGAAAAGAAAAAGAACCGAAATGAGTAAAGAGGAAGCAACATAAAAGAAAATAGAAAAGGCACAATGAAACAAATAAAAACAAAGGAAACACACACCCTTCCATATAATCAGCTCTTTAACCCTCCTCCTACCCCATTTTCAGCCTCTCTAACCCCTTCTCCCTATCCCTGCTAGCTAAATGGTCCCTACACCTAAGTCTGCTACTCTACTCCTGCGTCTTATGAATACCCCCTTGAAAATAGATTGAGAAGCTATGCATGGTTTGGTAAATGTACAGAAGTTGGTGCTAATATTTGTGTCCCTTATACCTGTCAGGGGGGACTTCAATATGGAAGGAGTAGTGACCCTTCTACTTGTTCTGTCTTACTTTATCATTTAGTGTTAGATATTTGAAGTATAGTTACTTGTTTCACCTCCGGCGTGTAGCTCAGTTGGCAAAGGGGTGGGGTGACTTTGCCCAAATACAAGACTGGTTCCGGATTCAGTCCCCCCCCTCGCAGTGTGCGCTAGCTAGCCTTAATCTCACATGGGTGTGGGGCCGGTTGGGGTTGTCGGTAATCAACTTTTTGCCCAAAATTCTCTCATTTCAGGAAACCTGACATCTAATATCAGGTATTTTAGGTTTTGATAAGGAAAAAATTATACTTGATGTGGATGGTTGGAGATTTTTAGTTTTCAGCGACAGACTCCAATAAATGGATGTGAAATAAGTTTTTGATTTATTTCGTTGTTAAGGCAGTTGTTTCTTCTTATTTCAAAGATTCAATGTACTAAACAAAATCAATATCAAGTGCTCTTATTAAATACAGCTTTTGCAACTGTGTATATAGTTGCACATATTGTTTTTGATGACTCATTTGTTTTCCCTGTGGGAGTTCTTTGTTGTAGCTAATGTTTTGAGCTTCCAGATTTCAAAGGCCTCCCGGACTTATACCATCCTCCATGCTTGGATTAGAGTCAATTACAGGAGCGTTGGAAGATTTTGGTGTTGAAGATTACCTCCAAGGTAAGAAGATAATACCAAGTGGAATTATTTACTTATTTTTTTTGCCCACATTAGTGATGCTAGAACTTTATTTCTTTCTGAAACAGCAGCAGATGGTAGAATATTCAATTTTCTCATTGTTCTGTACTTTATATGGATCTATCTGCTTCCATCATCAGTTACTGCAATTTGATTGAGTTTGAGTCCCCATTTCTTTCTTGGCAGTAATATAATATATTTTTCATTTTCAGTCGAGACATTTAACAAGTAGTTGATTGTAACTATTGTTCAATCTTTGTAACAATAATCCTCCATTCATGTTTTGGCATGGACTTTTTTCATGCCTACCTAAATGGGGTTTCACTTTCTTTTTCCTTTTCTTTTTATCCTTTTCTTTCAGAAATTTTACTAGTTTCTAGCTGAGTCCAGTTAAGGTTCTAAATTTAATTCCCAAAATGGTACTTGAGCCTCTACTTCAGCAATATATTTCATAATCTACTTATGAGTGAAAATGTATGTATATGGGGCTTTGGTCGGTCTTAATTTTGGTGTTGATGATTGTTTAATTGTAGGTGCCCATGACACTGAAACAATGCGCATTCCAGACATGCATCATGGAATGGAAGTTCGTGTTGGACTCTCAAAGGGACCAGTTCATCCCAGTTTCATGTGAAGCAAGTGTTTCATTGCATCTATGCTTTTCAGTCTTGCAGACATTTGTGGTTTGGCTTTAAATATGAACCTGAACATCTGCCTCTACATTGCATATTTTATTGTGATCTATCGTTTTTAGATGTATGTAAAACCTGTTATTTCGTATTATTGCTACTATTTTGTTTACAAATCAGTTTAGACCTCCAAGATAGGATCCAGATGGCACGGGACTATATAACACAGCTGGTAGCGTGTGTGTAGTTGAACATGAGGCCATGATTATATGATGTAGCAATGATCGAAGTGACCATCTATAATCATGATAAGAAAAATATCTCATGTATCAAAGCCATTGTACTCTGTGAAAGATGTGACTAAAGGGAGAGTAGGAAAGAGAGAGCAAATGATGGTGATTTAAGCAGCAGAAGTGACTTTGAGAGAGAAGGCAAGTATTTTCGACTAGTAGCTATGCATTTATAAAGTTCTGTATTCTTGTGATGTATATGAATGAGACATATACAATCCTATTGCAGGAAGCTGATGACATGATAAAAGTAGTCTCAGCTTAACACAGGAGGAACAAGTCTACCATCATTGCAAGGTATGCTACTGTCACTGACAATGTGCTTGTTAACATAGTGGTGGGGCAGGGCGGTGCAGGTGATTAAGACTCGATTAAACCAAACAAAACCAGATGAAATGAACCTAGTGAATCCACATGCAGTCGGATATAGGGAGGTAGGATGTATGCAATGATTGATTAGCCTTGGTGCACCTATCCTCGTATCCTAGTCCATTTCAATGAATCACGCTAATTGATTTCAACACCATCCAATGCCGGTGTGAATGGGATGCTGATGGGTAGGGCATGAGGTAAATGGTAATATAGAATTCTATGATTGAAGAGTCTTTTATAACCCAATGCTTACCTGATTGATTTTATGCTTTTTATATTTAACCTAAAATCTCGAATTTGTCTTTAGAGATATTTATACTGAAGATTAACAAAAACACTTAAATTTGAATACTGAAATAGACTTCCTTAAATATCAGATCATAGAAGTTAATAATCCGTAGGAGTTCCCCTCAGGTGTGTAGCTCAGTTGACAGAAAGGCGGAACGACTTTGGTCATATACGCGTCCGTTAGCCTTTGCCACTATTGAAAAATGCATCCTCACATGTGGTTCTTAAAGAATACATGATGATTAAAAATTGAATTAGTGTATTCAAGAAATAAGAACATAAACTATTAAAACACAGTTGTCATATTTTAATTGTGTTACTTGTAACAAATTTTAATTGTAATATGATGCATCAACTATTATAATCATATTCAACTTGTTATGTTTTCTTTTCATTTCATAAAATGAAACTGAATAAAATTCGTGATTTTGTTTCATTTATATGGTGAGAATCTTAAAACATTGTTCAAAATCCAGGATTGTGAGTATCTTCAACAATTATGTTATTTTTTTTTCTTTTTTAAATTTAGAGATTTTTTTTGTTTTTTTTAAAAAAGACTTCAGCATAATTGTTGAAGCATATCTTTTTTTTTTCTTTTTCGATTAACTTGGATATCCAACCCCGCTATACAAGCCGACTAATCCTAGGACGACCACCTGCTTTGCGGGTAGATCAGAGTCACCATATTTGAATCTCTGTGGCCATAACACAAGAGTAGATAGTTTATCAATTTATTATAACTTTTTCAAATATTTGTCATTTATTTTTTTTATTAACTTGAATATCCAATCTACTATGCGAGCGACTCCCAGGGCGGCCACATGCTTTGCAGATAGCCCGGAGTCATTGCATTGAATCTCCGTGACCACAAGGAGATCTTTATTCCTCTTTGGATTTGAACATGAGACCTCTGCCCAGAGTCATCGCATTGAATCTCCATGGCCACAAGGAGATTTTTATTTCTCTTTGGATTTGAACCTGAGAAGTTCAAACCAATCAGGCACCACCCTTGTGGTTGTCATTAATTATTTTGTATCTAGTGAATTCTTAATTTATTATAATTAATTGTTTTTCTTTTTAGTTTTTTGTGATACATATGTTACGGTTTATATAATATCTTGTTCAAATTACGACATGGTTTGCATATTTGTGATTTTGTACAAATAATTATGCCTTGTTATTGTCAAATTTATTAGTTTAGATAATGCTTTTTACTAAAAGGTTTTGAGGTCGATTGTTTTTTACATGTGTGCTCGTCCTAAAATAAGTATGGGTTTTAAAACATGAAAATTAACATATGAAATTTGATCTAATCTGTGTTTATTTATGCGGAGGTTGTTAATCCTAGTGGTAAGAATAAAAGTTATGATGAGAACGGTAAAAAATGATCTTCACCCTTGAATCAATTCTAATGGAAGAGAACCACTAGATTAACATTAATGAGATACGTTAGACCAATTCCCTTCTAAAGTGTAATTCATGGGTGGTTATAGGATTAAAAGTGATTGAGGGTCTAAATCGTTTTTTATGCTTCTTACCTTAACTTCTATTCTGACATGATCATTTGTCGTTTATCCAAATATGAAAGTTAGAACTTTTGAATTTTTTGGTTATATTAAGGAGGTGTTCGGGATTGCTTAAGCGGCAAAATGTTTCGGGGAGTTGAAAATAAGCATAGGTCCAGACCCATCAACAGTCAAATAATTAGAGAATCCCGGAGAGAGATTTATATTATATAATCAGTTTCTACCAACTGAGTATTTTGACTATTCTTGTTGTCTCAAAACGATCTGCGGCTGCCAATATATCTCGCAGTAACAAAAATGTATTATTTAAAATAACTTGTGTTTTTTTTGTAATAGTGTTTGTCAACTTATGTGGTATCAAATCAGAGTTTTATAAAAAGCGTTTGGATTATTTAATGGCGGTATCAAAACGTAATAAACTGATAAATTGTTTTTAATATTTGGCAAATTTACTTATACATATAAAATGATAAAAAAGGATATTCATAACAAAAAAAAACATAAAATGTGGAGAAGAGGCTCAACAAAAACCTTCGACTGAGAGTTATCGGTCTTCTTGGAATTGAAGTTTTTCACCATCGATTTTCTTGGAATTAGGGTTTTTCTGCAAGTCATGGAAAGCTTGTTTGAGAGCTTGAAGGAAACATAAAACAGTTTTGCTTCAACTTCAGCTTTAGGGTTGAAACAAAAAGCATAACCTTCATCTTACCATGGTAGATTGCAGGGAAAGAAGGTTAAGAATCCCTTAATCTGATAAAAAAGTGTAAAAAGGTAATTTAGTTTTCAAAGCTGATAAATTGTTTTTAATAAGTTAGAAGAAAGTAACTTATCAAAAACTTTTTATTACCGGTTTGACATCGATATAAATATTATTATTTTTCTCATCCAAACAACAAAATATGTTTATTACTAATACATCACCGGAATAAGTCAATGAACACTTTAAATAAGCAATCTTCAACACCTCCTACTTACATATAATATTATTATAAAACAAACTAACAAAATTATTTAATTAATAATTAAATATTTTATAAATTACTTTATTAATAATTTTTCAAAAAATATATATTAATTAATAATTAAATAATTTTTTAACAACTTTTGAAAATTATATATTAATTGATGATTAAATATTTTTTATTAATAATTCTTAAAATATATATTAAGTAATAATTAAATGTTATAATAATAAATTTTCCAAAAAATATATTAGTTTATAACAAGAAATAGTTAGGGGAATAATACTTCAAATAAGCTAACTTATTAAAACACCTTCAATTAATACTTCAATAAGCTAGCTTAGGGTAATCAAGCAGAATTTTTCAATATATTTAAAAAACTAAATTAGTTCGTGGCTATCAAAGATAGGTTTGTATATACAAACTGTACTGATATCCTCCTACTTATTTGTAGCTCTTTGATCAATAATTATTTTAGATAATCCAATATGAACCCATCTTTGAATAGTCATCTAAGAGGTTGTTTACCAAACGCTTACTCGAATAAGTAAACACCAAGTCACATTACTTTATCGGATGAATATAGTAAGAACCAAGAATCTTACTCGATAAGAGCAACAAGAGGACCAAAAGTTTTACCCGATAAGTGAGAGCAACGGCTCTTACTACAGCAAACGCTTACCGAGTAAATTATTGCATACAATACTGTTTTAGCAGATTAAAATCTTATCCGACAAGTAAATGATAGTGCTAAATTTTAACTGTAACCGCTTACCGAGTAAGTATTTGGTAAATGACCACTAGGAGTGTTTCTGTTTTCTGCCAACAGTACCAAACGATATATTCAATGGACTAATTTCACTCCATACCAGCATACTGTTTCAACTTTCTAGCACAACACACAGAACATGTTTTCATTACTTTTATTTCTTTCTAGCTTAATTTCATTCAACCAATCACAGGGTTAAAAAGCAACACAAAACATATAATACAAAACCCATATGGCTTGTAACAATGGTCTATGCATGCCCAAGGTGACAAAATACCAGCATCCCCAAAAACAGGTATTAACCACCATTGTTAGACCTTTGATGGGATGATAGGAACTACACTACATGCAGCAACTGATTCCAATATCCAAGTATGTCCAACAATCTGGGACTTACATTCTCGAGCTACATCCTCTGCCGCAGCTAATCTTTGGAACTTAATGCTATCTTCGTCTTCAAATTCAGAGCAATCTGAAAGATCAGCATTGTAAACAACCAACGCCGATCGCTTTACAGTAGCATCTGTGTCATTACTTGACGATAGTAATTGATCTTTGGTCTTGATGATCGTGCCTCCAGCAGTTGTAATCAGGCTTAAGAGATCGGTCTTGAAAGCTTGTACAAAATCCCCAATGAAGTAAAAATGGAAGTCGTTGAAAAGTTTTGGACCCTGCAAAGAGACATCTATTCAGCTACTTGCACCAAAATCACATCAGGAGCTCTAATTCAACACTAGAATGTTACAATAGAATTGCATGTTCTGAATCTGAGGGATGCAACCGCATACTAAATGGTAACTATGATTCAAAGATTCTAAAGTTTTGAGGATACTAGTATGAGTTTATATGTATCTGTATTTATACACTCTATAACCAAACAAACAATATAGTTCTTAGAGTTTGGTTGGTTGGTTTTTAAGTCATGCATGGATAAAGCTGTCTATGTGGATTAATCAGTTTGTAGCGATTGGGAAGGTTTTTGCTTGGAGCTTTTTCATAGATGGAAAGAGTGTTTTTTGGGAGGGGCAGGTTTGGAAAAAAGTTGGCTTGCTGCACAAAGCTCCCCCTTAGTAGCTCACTGCCACTTTCTATATCAATACACCACTACCAAATAGTCATGTATAGCTCATTAAACTGCTAACAAACATGGCCTTACTGATGTCTGTCTTACTGTAGATTTTTGGTGTGATTTTAAATTTATTGATTGCGTATTTTCATGTCTCCCTTTGCTTAATTACATATAACCAAATTGCTCCCTTCATGCCACCAAATACAAATCCTGTTGCATTCATGGTCCTTAAGAACTACACTTCTAAAGCACAAAATATAGAGATACAGCATGGAATAGCCAACACCCCTGCTTCCTAGGTTCTAACCTTACAATTTTGTTGATAAAAAATTTGATGAGTGATGGTTAGTTAAAGATCCACTGAATAATCTATGCATGCATATAAACATAAGGGCACACTTTCAACTTCTCCTAAGCCCATACTAAAAAAGTCAATATGAATGCAACTTCAAAAGTAAACAAAAGTGCGGCTTTGGAGAGCATCATTAATATAAAAGAGAAAATATTGATCTTACATTATTTAGGATTCTTAGCCTGCCAGCTTTGGGGCCACCAGAACAGCCATGGGTATCTAGATGCACTTCATATGGTTCTTCTTTCACAAGACACCCAGCTTCCACACAAGCTTTTACCCCTGAAAACAGAAGACAACATCACATTTTGTTCAATAAGACCCCAAGATCAACACCAACCACTGAGGATAGAGAGGCTAAGATCAGAAACCTTACATTCCACAGTAACAATCCATTTCCCATTCAAAATGGCCATGAGAACTTTCAATGTCCTAGTGCATGCACCATTTGAGTCTACAGCAGCAATGACATGGGTGACATTAGGTTTCCAGTATTTGGACACTATTGTCCCACTACTTCTTGCAAACTCAATCAGAGAACACTGCATTTTCAAAGTTGTGGATTAGGAAGGATCCATGAAGACCCATAATATCCTTAACAGAAGCAATAGTAGGAAAACACAGAAAGAAAATAAAAAAACTAAAAAGCAGGGAAAACAAGAATATTAAAACAAAAAAGATGGCTGGTGAGATCAATAAGATGAAAAACCCAGTTTTCCAGAGGTAGAGCTGATAAAGTTAGACTATTTTACAGTCAAATAAACTAACAAAACTAACAGACCTTTGCCAATAAATAACAACCTATACCAACCTTTTCTTCTGAAGAAAGAGCTGAACCACATAACACCAAATTCTTTCCACCCTTCAACAGTGAATTGCAAGGATTCAGATGCGTAGTTATTCTGTAATCAAAATGACAGACATCACAAAAGTAAAGGAGAAGTTATTAGGTAGGTAGCTTTCTTTGGAGTTAATTATTTAAAAATAAAATTCATATTATCCAATGATAATCAGGTATTCAAGCCAAGTAATCAAAGATTGAAAAGTGTCACATACTTTCTCTACTGGAGCAGTACATATCCATGGCAAGTAGTTACAATAGTAAAGCATTCCTATTTATATATTTAAAGAGTGGACAAAAACACAGTGCATACGCTTAAAAGACACAGCAGATGAAGCGGTGCAGAGATTCATCAATGCTGGTTTGTGTGGCTAAAGTTAATTAATAATTATCAGATCAACCACAGCAGATCAAAAAAACCATAGTTCATAGTACACAGAAACAATCATCTAAATGATATATAAAAGTTACATTTGACTACTGATACCTTTCTACAGTGTCATGCTTCCCAGCCTTTGACTTCTGTTCCTCTGGAAAATTGTGAGATGCATGCTTTGGACACAGCAACAAATAGTTATCCTAGAGATGACATATAATTAGGAAATCTCTGATAAAATCATAACAGCAGAATCCCCAACTGTGCATAATTAGTTGCTTACACAATCCCATCGGCAGTCCAAATCATCATATGCACAAGGTACATGGTAAGTTCTTGGGCATGACTTCATATAGCAGCCAAGACCAGCTCCCTTTTTACCACAGCTACTACATTTTAGCTTGTTAGCCCTTGCCACTTCTTTTTCTAAGTTCTGGATGATTCCATCCTTAAAGAAAATCTGAGGAGCCCTGTCAATGTAAATGTTGCTTGTAATGTTCCCAACAAAAAAATTCCTTTCAAGATTGTGGAGAGCATATCATCAATTAATGTTTTATTTCTTGCTCAAACAACATGCATGTCTCAAATGAAATTTTAACCCTTAAATGTTAATTTACAATGTGCAAGCTGGTACAGTGTTGTAGCATTCACATTGGGACTCATATTAGTGTATTACTCAAAAAGTCAATAGCATATGCATACCATGTATAACATTTTTCATGAACGTGTGTAGCCTTGGGGGAGTCGGCCGCATTCCCCTCTGCTTTCTTCCCTTTGAAAAAGGAGACCAATGGTCCACTTCCCTACACAATGTATAAAAACAACCAAAAGTAAGCTTCCCCTATCAAGATTTTTGGGTCATCTTTTTTCCCAGAAGTTTTTAGGTAGCCTACACATGTATTTTCCAACAATAACAGCATCCAAGTATTACAAGAAAACTTGGGTTTCAGAACTCACCTCTGTCTGCTTAGAAGAATGGCAAAAGGCACAAGGACTTTTTTTCAAATCAACAGATGACTTCCCAGTAGCTGCATTTTCAGAAGCCAAAACATTGGTCTGAGGACCATTTGTGTCCAACCTTGTATCATTCAATCGGTCAGTTGTTTTCTTTTGTCTTTTGACTTCAATTGTACACTTAGCTCCAGAGGTGCATCTATTGTTTGACACCAGATTTGTCCCATAAGCATCATTCTCAACTAGTCTCTTTAGTGAATATCTTCCTGCATTCTGAAAAGGAAGACCAGCCAATGCATGTTACAGTATTATGAGAAGTCAAAAATACATGATCCAATATATGATTCACAAAAACAATGAAATATTCCAAGCAAAATTAATTAGATACAAAAGTGCACATACATAGGTGTACTCAAAATAAAATGCATGACTTACTGGAAAAGGAATGAATGATGAAGCTAGATAAAATTGGTGTATACACAAGTAGAGGGTACACATTACATTTTGCTTCAAATTTTAACGAGTATGCATGAAACCTAGAACATTACCACATGAGATAACATAAGAAACATCTACCATAAGTACACATGTCATGAAGTACATATGTTTGCACACATAAAAGGATCCAAGAATGGGGGATATAGATGTAGGCAAACGTTAGTCTTAGTCTAAAAACAACACAATTTACTGAAATGGAGGTATATATCTTTAACAATTGCAGCTATGTAGAATATGTTCTTACCATATTAGTGCTGCTTGGATCACTGCAATTCCCATCCATATTTTTGCTATCACTGGATAATGGAGGGCTCAATTGCTCCAACCGAATGAAGCCAACTCCAGAGACGCCAATCTCCATGTGCCTTTCAGCCACCACCTGACCCGTGGTATTGGAAAGATTGGGTTTATCACCACTGCACATCTTAAATCCTTGTTTCTGATTACTTTCTGGAGTAATACATTTTTCAAAATTCCTAGCAACCAACTCTTCAGCAGAACCATTTAACAAAGTAGGCATAGCAGTTTGTAAAATCATAGATTGCCTATTGCTAGAATTTCCATCTTGTGCTATATCAACTTTCTCCTTTCTTGGATTATTGTTAGCATCCATCTTAAATGAAGCAGGATGGCCATCATCTGCACTAATGGAAAAACTCAAGTAAATCAATGTCTTTAGATATTGAATAAAGAAAAATAAATTTACTGTAAATAAATAGTAAGGCATTTACGTACCAGAACACACAGGATGAAGAAGATTTGCATTAAATGTAGCATCAAGACTCCTATAGATGGCTACAATATTCTCCATGAACAGTGCAGGCTTTACCTCTGTGTAACACAATAAAAGGACAAACCAATCAGGCCACAAATGCATCTTGGGTTCTAGAAAGTTCTTGTTTCATCAACTATTAGTACACACAGAAATCATGCATTTCAGGTACCATCAGCATTATCTAAAATATTTTTGTGTGACCATCCTTCTAAGCAATTTATGCCCATGCCAAATTGTACCGAAAAGATGCATACAGCATCTCCAACCATACAATAAAAATACCATTTTGCCAGTTTGGAAATTCCAACCAGCATGCAAAAATAACATTTTGCCATAGATGGTGATAAAAAGCATACATGTTGTGTTCCTATTCAAACAGCATATCGTGTAGTTGAAAATGGATCAACTTTTGGTGGTGTTGTGATTGGAGATGGTCTAATAAGTCAACACTTGTGCATAATGTTTTTGTGTTTTGCTTTTACATACTAGATTAATAATCCCATTTAGCATGTACTCTTCAAATACATCAGTATACAAATCACGTCTATCTATTAGAAGCAGTATCGATGATCCATACAATATAATCTCTGCGTTCAAAAAATAAAGGGGGTGTTTGGGATTGTTTATTTGAAACAACTTTTATTCTTTTTTTATAAAAGCACTTGTCAACTTATTACAAGTCAGAAGGGTAACTCCTTATTACCGGGTTGACACCAACATAATTTGTTTATCCAAACACTCAAAAATGCTTATTAATGGTATCACATTGGAATAAGTCAATAAATTTTTTTTATAAGCAATCCCAAACACCCCAAAAATAAAATTTCATAGTCCATAGAAGTTAAAGAAAATACAGTGTCGGGATTCAATGAACAACGTCCATGAAAAGAACACACTAACAAACACAAAAAAAAAAACTAATTTTATAGATTTTCTCTCCATACCTCGACCAAAATATTGATGCTTACAAACTGGACACTCCGACCCAATCTGAACTGCTTTCGGCATGCATGAACTGTTTGCAAAACGACAGTAAACCACAAACACAAATCGTCGTATCATTTAATTGTGAAAAAAAAAACAAATGTTGAAATAAGAAAATGCGAACTAACCTGCAGAAAATGTGAGTACAAGGGAGCAACACCGGTCGGTTAAACAACTGAAGGCTGCAAAGAAAACAGAAATTGCAGCACCAAGAATCAGAATTCATCAACCCTAAAAGACGCATCAGTTTAACCAAAATAAATGAAAATGAAACAAACCAGAGGGGACATTTGAGCTCAAGACCGAGTTTTTGAAGATGAAGCACCCCTGGATTGAGCAACCTCTGCGCTTCTTCCATTTCCCAGTAGAACTTTCACTGTAAACTGGTGGAGATGTGAAGGGTGGTGTGATTGTGATACGAGAAGAAGGTAAATTAGGGCAGGTAAGACCTAGGGTATTATATGTAAATGGAGGAGTATGGAGGTGTGGTGTGGGATCCACTGTTAATTTGAGGGGGGAAATAGCGGGATCGCTGCCGCCCATGGCTTGAAACGTGGCGCGTTGATTTGAAGGCATTTTTCGCAATAAGTTGATTACCATATTTACGCTTTGCCAGCCAAAACTCCCGCCACTATGCACGTTTTTTTTAATAGAAATTTTCAATTACTTGGAGTAAATGTAATAAAATGATGTCAATATGTATCATACATTAATTTAGAATATTTTTTTTACTAAATTTTTTTAATGTGTTATTAGTATATCTTATGAAGGTAGGGTCGTTCTTGACGATAGACCGTAGGAGCGATTGCCATAGGAAACAGAAGCCCAAATCGGTCCATTTTTTTTTGTTGGAGTAGTCTCGGTTGACGAGGTAACAAGTTATGGTTTTGTTATGAATTAAAATTTAATGCAGGGACATTTAAAGTATTTTATCTCCATTTTTCTCTTTTCACCCCCTGTCCTTCGGGAATACCATTGTGATACCCAAAAATATTGACTCTGTTAAATAAAAAACACAGTGTGATACCCAAGCACATATAAGATGCATTGTGATACCACTGTGTTACATCTCCGATCGACCACACAAAACGACCTCAGTGTGATACCCAATCATATATAAGATGCATTATGATACCAATGTGGTATCACTAGAGGCCGAAGGACGGGGGGACGGAGAGAGAGGAGATGAGGGTTTTAAAATACCTAAAATGTTCTTGCATTAAAATTTTAATTCAAAATTATCAAAATTATAAATTTCCTAATTTATCTATTGATTTGTGGTTGAGATTAGATCTTACAGTTACCACAAACTAATTAATTTTCATTTGATTATGCCCCTATATATATACACACACACACACATATATATATATATACTAGAAGCGTACTCGCGCAATGCAGCGAGATACATCGTGTTTTTAATATTTCATTTTATTATTTATCTCAGTCGATGTTATAATATG
>NC_037528.1:12402339-12431255 GCF_001531365.2 Cynara cardunculus var. scolymus | reverse complement strand
GTTAGAACTCAATGATTATTCTAATTATATTTTAGATTTTTTATATTTAAAATGAGATGTTTATCCTGTATTGGATTGTGTTTATCTGCAGTTAGTTACACGAATTCAGTTATGGGATGAAATCGGATAGGGATGAAATCGTTTAGGGATGAACAGGTTTAAGAGTTTAAGAGTTCAAGAGTTTTTAAGAGTTTTAGCCAAATGCATTATAATATAGTATAGATATATAGGCTCAAACAAGAGATCGAAGTTAATCAAAATAAAGAAGCTTGGAAAGTGTATGGTTGTATTCGTACTATGAAACGACCATGAAAGGCTTTATGGAGACAATGGCCTAAGTAGTTGTTGTGTGTGAGTATGTGACCTTGAGGTTGCATCAGCAACAAATCAAAAGCCAAAAGCCAAAACAGCTTTTACGTGTGGTTGCGTGAGTTTAGGGTGTGGATTTTTTTATGCATAATAGATTATATGATATTTAATACAAGCTTAGAGTCAATTTCAGTCAACAGTCGAATTCTTTCAAATTTGATTGCTTAAAGTCGTTTTGTTAACCAATGAGTCGAAAGAGATCCTTCATCTTTTTGCGTTTTTCTCATCCGCTGGGCTCAAATTTACATTATTTTGTCTTTGTGCATATCTCGATTATCTAGTGCACATGCTAAAAACTTACCTTCAGATGCTACGGCCATATTTATAACCAATTCATGAAGGTGGGTCCATTCAATGAACATAGTGCAACTATATTCATATTGGCATTGCATGGTATAATGTAACACATGTAGCTAGCAGAACTACCAAAAAGACGTTGGGTTATGTTTATATATTTTACAATGAAAGTATTGCTAGATGTTAAGACTACGGATCCCTCACCGAGACTATGATGCTCCACTTAAAGCTTGGTTTTAATAAGCATGGGATGCAATTACACTAGAGGATCATTAAAACAATTCAAATTCAAGATATTTCACGGGATAAAATGTTGGTTCATCATTTAAATTCAGATGGAGACCAGATGATGTATTTTATATTTTGTTATTTGAGGTTTTGGTTTATGCCGTTGGCAATATCATGTTCTTATATTTTATAAAAATTGGCATAGGTAAGATCCCCTTAGACATGAGTAAGGCCTTGTTTGTTTAAAAAGAACTCTTATCAACCTCTCATGTATGTTTTGTTAAGAGGTATGGTCATTTAGATTGTTTTTTTCTTTATAATTTTTCATCTAAATTATTAGAGACACTTATGTCTTGTTGTTCTATTATATGATAACTGGTAAGAGATAAACCAACATTTTTTTTTTTTGCCTTTTATTGTTATCCAAATAATCAATTACGACATTTCTCAATCGATTAACCATAATCGGTCATTTCTCTTCATCACTCCTTAGCAAATCGATCATCACTATCAACTGATGTATATTAATATGAATTAAATGTGTTAAATATCGTTAATGATATATTTTAGATGTAAGTTTTCATAAGAATGATGAATAAATATGTGAAATTGCATAAATGCATCTATAAATTCAACATTACAATTTTCTAATAGATAAAATAGATAGTCTAAACAAATTCAGACATTTATCATTTTATAAAAACAAACAGTCTTATTGATTCAGACATTAACACGACTTCTTATCAATTAAAAGTGAAACAAGACTTCAACATCTTTTAGAAAACAAGCACTTTGCTTGTTTGTGCAACTATTCCCTCAATCAATTTACATACAACTTCAGGTTATTTTACGAAGTATTATAATAAATGTACGATGAATCAGTTAAAACTTAAAATCATGTTATTTTATCCCGTAAATGCATCGTTTTGCAACATTTTCTTTAATCCATTTATTAAAAAAAATTCTGCTGCAAAAAAAACAACGAAATGCAGACACTGGATTGGGCTTTCTGAATCTAAATCCACGACCACAACATTCTGTTGGGCCTAAAAGTTTTAGCCCAATACCAAGCAGTAGCACAACAACTTCTAACCAAGCTAACGCTTCTTATTGGTGATTTTGTTACCATATCCATCCATTTTTTTCAATTACATTTTCATTTTCGAGCTCGATTTTTTTTTAAAGTCTCAGATCGATTAGATTTAGATCGTGCCCCTCTAATAAATATTGGAATATTTTTTTTCTTTTAAAGGCTATTTTTGAGATTAATATAATAACAATGTCACATATATTCTTATATTATAATTTATACTAGAGTCGATGTATAAAGTTATGGAGGTTGGAGGACTTGTAAATTTCCTGTTACAATATAATAAAAACTAGAGTTGTTCATGGACGGGTTAACCCGTTAGATCCGTCCCAGCCGACCCGCAAGAAATATGGGTTTGGACAACCATTATCGGGAAAATGAATGGGTCCGAGTTTGTTAGTTAAAATTAATAAGCGGACATGGACAATGTAAAAATAAATATGGATAGGCCCGTCCAGTCCGTTTATATTTTATAATTAATATTTTTTTATCATTAATTAAAATTATACCAGTATATTTTAAAATTAAATTATTAAAGTTATAGGATGAGACTTTTTGGTTATTTTTGAGAACCCAAAAGGCTAAGTGGTTGTTTGTTTACCTCTGATTGTCCTATGATTCATCATTGTTCCTCGTTCCTTCCAAACTCCCCTGTTCATCTTGTCGGACGTCAATTGCCCTATATTCATTGTTGCTCCTCGCTCATTCCAACCTCCCAAGTTTATAGATTTACAAGAGTTATACTGTTTAGACTCGTTAGTCCGTGGACAACCCCGGCCAGTTTATAGGACAAACAATGATAAGTTGTCAAGTCCGAAAAAAGGATTTGTGTTTATAATACTAGAAGGGTACTCGAGCAATGCAGCGAGATACATTTTGATTTTAATATTTCATTTTATTCTTTATCTCAGTCGATGTTATAATATGATCTTATGTGATTTTGAGAAAACGATGATGTTTTTATTTTTGAATAAAATATAAATTTAAAGATATCATAATAATTTGACAAAAATATATCGATATTAATATCAAAATAACTATTTAAAGTTTCTTATTTTTTGTGTAATTTTTAATTCAATTTTTTACTTATAATTTAATTTAAGTTTAATAACGAAGTAATTTATATTTAGTTTAATAATGTAATTTTCTTATAAAGATAATAATTAATTATTTTGTTAGAACTCGATAATTATCCTAATTATATTGTAGATTTTTATATATTTTAAAATGAGATGTTTATTCTCTGTTTGATTATGTTTATCCGCAGTTAGTTATACGGATTAAAATATCAAACTTTAATAAATTGTACTTATGCATAATTACTTGTAATATTGAATTTTAAGTAATATACATTAATATACAGTACTTCATGCATAAAAAATGATTTTTAGGAGTTTTTGTCAAATACTTTATAATACATGTTTACAATATAAGACATGTTTGACAAAAAAGACGAGTTAGGCCCGACATAGGCCCAACCCAAGCCCGTAAATGATCGCCTCTAATAAAAATCTCCATTATATATTTAAAAACATTATAGAGAGCAATATAATGGCAGAGTTTCACATGTTCTCACACTTATGACATGTGAAGAATGATTGTGTGAAAAAAAAAGTTAAGGTGGAAAGTGTAAGAAGTGATATTCACCATTGATCACTTTTAATCTCATGTCCACCCATGAATGCGTTTTAGAAAGAAATTGATCTAGTGTATCTCACTAGTGTTGATCTTTTCAATTTATGATTGATCCAATGGTGCAAATCTTTCTTATATTTCTTACTATATCTTCTCTTCTTATCAAAACCCAACCCATGACATGTTTGGTCGACAACATATTATTATACTCCCTCTAAGTGGGTGCACCCAATACAATTGATCTAAGGTCATGTTTGACAAATATAAACAAACTTATTTTTTGAACTTATTTCAAAAGCTTGTTTTGATGGATGAAAATTTAATGTAAAAGCTGTAGAAGTTTTTTGCCACTTTATTTTAATCATATCCCTAATTAATATTAACGGTTAGTTATTTATTATTATTTATTAATAACTTTAACCAATATTCAAATTATTAATTAATATTAACCGTAAAATATTCTTTAGTTTAACTATTGTTGTTATTAATCTTATCTATTATTTTTATATTATTATTATTTGATATATTTAGTCCTCAAAATACAAATATAACAATTTAAAAAATGTTATTGAAATTTATATAAAAATTACAAGTTATATTTATGTTGTTTGATAAATATTTTATTAATATTTATTTTAGGTATTATAATTTTGAGAAATCATTAATTAAGATATGTAAAGTTGATCAATTTTGTTTTTATTCATGTTATATCTAATGATTATTTCAAATATACCATTTAAACTATTTTTTCTAACATTCCTATTGGGTTATACAAATCCAAATTTTATAATCTATATTATATTATAAAGCATTTGACAAAAACTCTTAAAAATCATTTTTTATGCATGAAGTACTGTTTATTGATGCATATTACTTAAAATTTAACATTACAAATAAAATGTGCATATGTACAATTTATTAAAGTTTAATATTTGAATTCGTGTAACTAACTGCAGATAAACATAATCAAATAGATGATAAATATCTTATTTTAAATATAAAAATCTAAAATATAATTAGAATAACTATTGAGTTCTAACAAAATACTTAATTATTATTTTTATAAAATATAATATTATTAAACAAAAAATAAAAAAATTAAAGAATACTAAAAAAAATGAGAAAATTTAAATAGTTAGTTTGATATCAATATCAATATTTTTTTTAAAATTTTTTATGGTAGACCTTCTATTTATATTTTATTCAAAAATAAAAACATTATCGTTTTTTTCTTAAAACCAGACCAAATCGTATTATAACATTGACTGAGACAAAAAAACGAAACATTA
The DNA here is from genome assembly GCF_001531365.2 of Cynara cardunculus var. scolymus. NCBI lineage: Eukaryota > Viridiplantae > Streptophyta > Magnoliopsida > Asterales > Asteraceae > Cynara > Cynara cardunculus. The sequence continues at coordinate 12,426,347 of NC_037528.1, read as the reverse complement.
AAATCGAAATGCATCTTGCTGCATTGTGCGAGTACCATTATAGTATTATATATATAAATAAATTAAAATTGAAATTATTTTAAGTAACATACTTTATTATTTAATTTTTATTACCATCGGACTTGTCATAACCAACATATTATATTATTAGTGATTTTTTTTTAATTTATATTTTGAAATGTTAAAATTTACTATTTTTTAACATATTCTTTTTGCTACATATAATTAATTTATTAATTGTTTTATCAATTATCAGCTAATTTATAAACTTAACCTAAACCCACTTGGTGTTTGTGAACTGCCATGGAGATCCGATGTGTAGAAAACCAAAATAATGTTTATAATTCGACAAATATAGATGTACAAACTAATTTTTGTTGTACCTAACAGATTCATATAATAAAAATTAGACATAGCAACCATAAATATTTATGAATAGAGTAAATTATGATTTTGGTCCTTGGTTTGTTTAAAATTGTAATTTTCATCCTTGTATTTTTCAAAATATGTTTTTTTTTTCCATATAATTTATAATTTATTGTTGTTTTTATTTGTGACACAATTAATTAGAATTAAGTATGAGAGACAAAAATAAAAATAAATTATAAACCACATAAATGAAAAAAAAAAATGAATTATAAACCTTAACAACAAAAGAAAACATGATTGTTAACTACAAAGATGAAAAGTAGCAATATTCAACAAAATTAGAGGGAAAAAAAAACAATATATTTACTCTTTAAAATATATAATAGAGTAAATTACGTTTTTCGTCCCTATTTTGTTAAAACTTGTGATTTTTATTCATATGGTTTTATTCTCATCCTTAAGGTTGCGTTTGGTACATGGGATGGGATGGGATGAGACGGGACGGGACGGGACGGCACAAAACCCACTATCCCATATTTGGCGCAACATGAAACAGAACAAGAACTCACTGTCCCACGTTTGGCGCGACATGGGACAGGGACAAGAACTGGGACAACATGAGACAAAAGAGGTCTTTTCTTGTTCTACCAAAATAGAAGAAACAAAATGGGACAAGAATAAGACATAAACTAAAATATTACTAAACTACCATAGTTTGACATATAACCTTAATATGATATTTGTTTTAATGGTCATCACTGCTAGTTTCAGCAACCGCCACCTCCACCTCCTCTTCCACTACAACAACATCATCCACCGCCTCCACAATCACCGTCCACCAAGTCCATTGCTACCTCGACCATAGTCGACCATCGACCACCACCGTCCAATGCCACCACCACTACCACCGTTCACCACCTTCAACTCCTCATCTACTGCAACAACCTTCTCCACGACCTCCACGACCACCATTTGCCACCACCATTCATTGCCACCTCACCTCCACTATAACCACCACTATCTTCACTATATCAACCACAACTACCATCTTCATGTCCTCTATAACCGTCATCACCACCACAATTATCACCGTTGTCAACCGTCATCACCACCACAATTTATCATCTTCATGTCTTCTATAACCACCGTCGTCCACTAAGCACCACTGCCTCCACCTCCATAACCACTGTTGGCCACCGACCACCACCGCCCATTGCCACTACTACCATCGGCCACCATTACCACTACTACCATCAATTATATCAAAAATTTCATTCAAGTTTGGTACAAATGTAAAAATTATGTACAAATATTTATTCTTTAATTATTTACTTTATTTGTGTTAATTATAACTATTATATAATATTTAAAAATCATCAAATATCTTTTGGGAATAGCTTGTCTAGTTCTGTCCCATTCAGTCCTAGTCGTACCAAACACCATACATACTCCTGTTATGTTCAGTCATGTCCCGTCCAGTCCTACCATCGTGTCATGTCCTGTCTAGTTTTGTCATATTCAGTCATGTTCAATTATGTCTACGTACCAAATGCTACATAAGAATAATTTCTTTTTAAGAACGAGGAAATAAATTGCACAAACAAAAACAACAATAAATGATAAATTATAAAAATAAAAACAACAGTAATTATAAATCATATGGATGAAAATTGTAATTTCAAAAATATACAAAGAAAAATAACAGTTTTAAACAAACTACACAAGTAAATAACCTAATTTAGTGTATATAGAAGGATGAATTTCTAAAACATATATATATATGATGAATTTGGATGGAGGTTTGAAGTGATTGATTAGAGGGTGTCGTGAAAGCATGTTTCATAAATTCAGTTACTGCTGCCACAAATATATAAATTAATTTTAACACGTAATATTACATCAATAAAAGTAGCTTACCTTACCTTTCCTCCTAAAACTATATTTATTTTTACTTATTCCAAAAAATCTATATTAAATTTTAATTTTTCAATTATCACTTAAAAAATATGAGAAATTTCATAAAGGATCATTTTTCAGTTAAATCATATTTTGTTACAAGAGAATACCATCACAGTGATTAATAAAAGGATGATATGACCATGAATTATAAAAAATCTACTTTATTAAAATTGGTAACTTATCTATTTTTTGAACATTTTAAAAAAATAATATATATAGAGAGAGAGACTTAATCAAATGAGAACTGCTTTGTTTGTGGTAATCATGAGATCCAATCTCAATCACAAATCAAAGGTTAAATTAAGAAATTAATAATTTTGGTAATTTAATTCAAAAATATTAATTAAGGGCGTTTTAGAATATTTATAAATATCATCTCTCATCTTTCCTCACTCCGACGAATCTTATTCGGCGAACCTTATTCCGATGAACCTTATGTGAAGATATACGATGTGATACCTACAAACGATATTTATTGAGATACTCAAATACACATACAAGATGCACAATGTGATACCCTTTGTAAAACAATGAAAATAACGAAAATGCACACTATGATACGTTTCATAAAATAAAAAAAATACATTGTGAACGTTATCACTATGATACACTTTGATTCACAAACGTATTTAAAATACAATGTATATTAGGTAATTGATATACTATGCAACTAATTTTAATTAAATAATTCATTCTAAAAATTTAATTAAATATTTTGATTATTTATCAAAAATAAAATTACTATATTACTTTTTTAACTTATTTAAGAAATATTTTTAAATATCTTAAATAAATAGTTCATATTGAATATCATAATTACCACAAACTAATGAGTTCTTTTATTGAATGAGAAAAGAGAGAAAGAGAGAGTGCTTGATTTTGTAGCAAGGGACTTTATGTCCCTAAATTGGTCCAAGTAATTGACGGCCACAAGTGTAAATGAATGGTCTATAAAGGTGAAGAGTTCATGGGTTCACGGAACTATATAAAATTGTCCTGTTCATCACATTATAAAACATTATCATATCAATCAATCAAACAATCATCATAACAATTTTTCAAATACCTTTTATTTAGTTTATTAAAGTATTATAAAAACTCAAAAAAGAATCAAGACTATAAAAAAACGTTACATAAGTGAGGTTATGACTTGTTGTCGATCACTTCATTGCAACTCCTACTTCTTTAATTATCGTTTAACCACGTTGACTATAGGTCCATATGCTACTATGTTAACATAGTTGGATGTCTCCAAGGACTCTAGTTACAGTTTATGAGGTCATGTACTCGGAAATGTTTAAGCATGTCATATCCAATCTTTGCCGATCATCTAGCGCCCTCATCATTTCCTGGAATGTCATGTTTTTTACTCTCTTTATTGTAACAACTCGTCTCACATGGATATACAGTGAGAATTGTTAGCTCATTATAAGTCCCAAGTAGTGTCTACCAATAACTTCCACCACGGTTATAAATTTGATTCGAAGTTATTGAGCGAGTCAGTTGCTTTGGGCTTCGGGGATGTTACATTCACAGTGTTGACATCTGTCTCATGGAAAACACGTCAAAACCGTCACAATTTCCCACCTTTGGTAATGCTTTGGGGGTGTTACATTGATAATATGATAATGCTTTAATAAATTGAAAACTTTTTTATTATGTGATTTTGCTATGAGAACAATATGATAATTTTGTGATAATCGAAAACAAGTGATGATCACGTCTATAATCATTAATTTGTTTGTTCATTATATGATTTACTGTAATAATATATATATATATATATATATATATTATTAGAATTTATTGATAAATAGAATATCACATGATTATTTGTAATTTACTTTCTTTTCTTTTAATAAGGGATTGTGATTATATGTTTTAGGACAATACTTGTTATTCTGCAACAATCTCATGTTACAGAGATACCATGTTGTTACCTCTTTTTGTGGTGCTATATCTCTTCGAAAATGGATTGTGAATCACAATTAATACCATCAGATAAAATTGAAAAAGGAAAAAAGGAAAAATAAAAAGAAAAAAGATTGGAAATGAAATGTGGATGAGGTGAAATAAAAGAAGAGAAGGTGCATGAATGGTGAAGAAAAGGGGGTATTATTAAAGGATGAGATTTAGAAAGTGAGCTCCTAATCAGAAAACCACCTCCATTTGCCATATTTGGGGAGCACCATCCATTCTTTCTTATTTCATTTCATAGTGCTCCTTTTCTTCCTAAATCATTTTCTCTTTTTTATCCTCTCTAAAGTAACTACTTTCCCTTTTATTATATATTAATTATTATATCATACTTGTAGGGTAAATATCCAAATTTGACTAGGGATTTGAAATGTAACGTGATTAACATTTATCATGATAACATGTGATGATGAAGAAGTAAGAGGTCTATTTGTTGACAGCTTAATAAGACTTGCTATTTATTCAATCAATTATATATGACTATTTAGTAGTGGTTTATTCAGTAAACTTTTTTTTTGGAGGGGGAGGGGGGAGTTTTATGTAGAACACTAAGTTTTTTCCAAACATATCCCTTCGTATGAAAAAAAACACGTTCCTTCCATCTATGAAAAACAAAAGTCTTCTCAATCTATATAGACAGATTAATCCATACATACAAAACAAAAGTCTTCTCAATCTATATAGACAGATTAATCCATACATACAAATTTATCTATACAAAAAATAAACAAAAAATCAACCAAACAACCTCTAAGTATTATTCATCACGAATCACACATTCATGATGATATGTTACAACATTTATAATGGATAACATGTTCATAATCTTGATGAATATGTCAAGCCAATTTTAGAGTTATCAACAAACATCCTTATCCCATCTGACGGAGCAATGCCGTGTGAAGGTAGAAGGCCCACGAGTGTGAAGTCGCATTATGAACGATTATTGGGTTCCTAATCAATTTTAGGTCTTCTAAAGAAACCTACCCATACACATATAATATTCATTTCAATTCATATATGGTTTTTTTAGAGGTGTTTTTCGATGATATCAGTACAGTACTCGAAGGTATTTCAACACGAGATGTGGAACATGGTCTTTAAATTTTCGGAATCAAATTATAAATGTTTTAGTCCGTGTTTAATTATATATGTTTTAACCTTAAGCCAATTATGCATGTTTTAACTCGATTACAATGTTTTACGTTTTTATTCTTTTAGCCGATATAGTGATCTACTGTTCCAGCTTCCAAAGAATGTTAAAAAATGATTCTGTTTAAATGAATTTCGTCATACATTACTTTGTCATTTTAAGACCTTCTTATTTTTTATTTCCAATATTTCTAATGTAATATATGTTATAGACTTTTATATTCATTACAGGTTCACTTGATTTTTAGTTTCGAGACATGTGCAACATGTTCATACCAATATAAACCATACATCTTATCATCCTTTGTGACGTTAGACGATAAACCGATTAATAGGATAGAAAACGATATCGATAATCATGATACATATTTATTACATCACATTATTATAACTATGCTTTTTTAGATTTAATGGACTTTTATATATTTGTTCTTTCCAAAAAAACAAACTTAATATTAATAGAATATACATGGTCAAGAAATTGAGGCCTAGGAATCTAAGTGACCATGCCAAGAATCTTACAAGTTAACTTTTAAGAAAATATTCTTCATTTCGTGTTAATTTGTCGTGTTTTCAGTCACCTTGAAATAAACAACAATTACAAGAACCAAAATATATCATAAAATTGAATATTTCGTTTATAACATACAACTTAGATTTATAAATATTAATAAGAATATGCTTGTTAATTAGTATTTTAATAAGGTTAATAAGACTCATAGCTTATTCGGTTAGCTATGCATGGTTATTTGATGGTAGCTTAATGATGTTGTAAATGGCTTATTCAATAAACTTCTATGGGAAACTTTATGCAGAAAATCCAGTTTTTCCAGACGTGTGCATCCTCACTTATAAATAATGCTTCTTTCATCTATGAAAAAACTCTTTCAAATAAAATCATAATATATATATATATATATATATAGAGAGAGAGAGAGAGAGAGAGATTAATTGATACAAGAATGGTCTTTTTGTTAGCAGTCTAATGAACATAATGAAACTCACAACTTATTTGATCAGTTATACATGACTGTTTGCTAGTTGTTCGATGATATAAAAAGTAACTTATTTAGTAAGCTCCTATATGAGACTTTATGCATAAAGCGAAATTTTTTCCCCTCCAAACCTGTCCATCCTAATCAAACTTCACGTTTCTTCCACTATGAAAAAAGTCTCCCAAACAAAAACTATCTCATTATATACATACAAATTATCCATAGATACAACTCCATTTATACAAGATTTAATGGTAAACCAACCAAACAATCGCTAACTTTTATTAGGATTGAGTTTCAGTGAGAAAGAGAGTTCGTGTAAGAAGCATAAGAAGATATCACCACTATTGAATGCACATTATGGTGAGATTCACCGAGATGAGATGCACCAAATCAATCCCCATATCAAATGAGTGTGCATATCACTTCTTACGCTTCTTATCTTAACTCTCATTCTCACATGATCATTCACCACAATATTTGGAGGTTTCTCCATAATTATCTATCTTACAAAATAAGATAGAGAAGCTGCTAGAGCATTATAGAAAATAAAAAATTGATTTTCTCTATTATAAAAAAGCCGTTAAAGATGTTTTTATTAACTCTCTAATAGTAAAAATGTTTGACTCTAAAAACACAGAGTATCTTCATAAAAAAATAAAAATAAAGAAAGAACTAAATTAAATAATTCCCTACAATGATTATTAGCAAAAAGTTAAAAACATATTAGATTGTGTTTGTTGATAATGATTAGTAAATTTGATTGGCGTTAACCAACATCATCTCTATAACCATTTATATATTTAAAAAGAAAAATGAGAGTTTAAAAGAAAATAATTTTAAAATTTTACTTGTTATTAATTAATTATTATAAATAGAGATAAGATTATTAATTAATTATAATCCACAAAATTATTAATTTTTGTCTAATTAGCAACCACGTAAAATATTTAATCATTTAATAAAAAACTTGTATTAAATTATAAATTAAATATTATAAAAAGATTTTCAACATACAAACCAGTGCTCTCTTTAAAGTTAATTAATTAATATCGTTATTTCATTATCTACTTTTTTTTAAAGGAACAAAAAAAGAGCAAAGACAACTTAAGCACGCAATGTTCAAAACGTTACCACTTAACAAATTCCAATCAACTTACAATACTTTATATTAAAATTATGTAATTTTTAATGTAAATAATAATTTATTTTCATGTATTATATAATTAATTATTCTAAATATATATTATAGTTATAACCCAAAAATAGAAAAGAAAACAAAGTATTGTTACACCAAATTTTATATTTTACTTTTAATTAGTGTCTTTATGGTCGTGTAGGTAAAGTTTAGCTACGATAATTTCAAGTTATTTGTAGTTATCTGGGGATTTGGTTGATGCACATAAGTTGATCCGAAAACATATGGTTATACAAAAATGATATCATTTTGATGTGTTTTCATTGAAATATATTTGGTGTGAAGGATGAGATTGATATAGAATTTAGTTTGCTCATTATAAATATCTAGACCAGTCTAATATATATCGACGCATAATCATTTTACAAACTCAATAAAATTGTACAAACTTACAAAATAGTTTTCATGTGTTGTTTCATATATGAAATGATATATGTGGAAAAAAAAACAATGTTGTTTTCATATGTGAAACGTTCATATTTGTTTTATGTTTGAAAAAAAAAGTAGCCCTGCACATCTAACGTATAAAATAACATTGTATAAACACTGCATTTTAACACTTGTTGCTTCTATGAGATAACACATGAAAATCAATTTGTAAGTTTATATGAATTATCAAACTTGTAAAAAATGAGACTCGTATATATAGGTTGAATGGTATTATGTTCATTTTGATTATTCTTCAATCATTGAGAATCTTGAAAATGATGATATAATTATTATCCCTAAAACAAGCAATTTTTTTTTGTACATCCCATTTAATAGAACGAAGTAACTTATAAATGAAAATTACCTATGTATCCTTACTCTAACATTTGAAGTATCAATGACTAAAGAATGATTCTGATTAGTCCTACGAGTTCACAAGGTTATCTTCTCTCTCTCTCTCTCTCTCTATATATATATATATATATATATATAAATATATAAATATATATACACACACACACACACACAAACATATATGTGTGTGTGTGTGTGTGTGACAATTTAAATACAAACCGCCTAAAAAGTTACATACCATACAAACCACTATTTGTCCCTTGATTTTATGTATTTTGAAATTTTTAGATGGTTACCAAAACAATTGCATATAAGGTTGAGAATAAATTTTGGAACCGACTTATTCCAGATTGTTGATATTGATTTGATAATCTGTACAAGGTGTGTAATATTTAGACGGTCTATATTTGACTTTGCCCATATGTTGTTACTAGTTTACCTCATTTAGCTGATCTACTCAAAAACTTCAAATTTCAAAAAATGAAAATTTGTAATAACCTTCTATATATATTATCATTAAACTATCTATTAAAATTTAAGGATATGGTTTTTATGTCATTTGGACACTTCACGAGTTAGTAACTGTTTAAACGTCATATCAGATTCTGCATACTCTTCTCTCTTGACAAAAATGCTATCATCAAATCAACCATAAATTCAGAATTCCTTCCCATTTAAATAAAGTTGCATTCAGATCCACATTCTTATATAATTAGTTTCCCAGAATCACCATGAGCCAAGGCTGGCTCCGCTAGTGCTTATGACATTCCTTTCGTTTAACAACCATTATTTAGCGATACTAAAAATGATTAGTTGTTGTATCATTTGCTTAATGAAACATTCACAAATCGTACTCTTAAACATTACAAGTAATTGGAATACCTCGTTTTTTTATTTGTTCAAAGTTTGGTCATGTTGGATGGATGGAACACTCGGGTTGTCTTAATCATGTTGGGATGCTTGTTTCATAAACCTACGTCACGGAAAACGAATGGCACTCAATGTTGATGGAACATACATATTCCTATAAGATAAAACCTTACGGGTGCGTGTTAAAATAGTATTCTACCTTAAATGATACAATGTTTACATTTATTCAACATGTCATAATGTCGACACGAACCACATACATTAGTACCACTAACCTTTATAGGTTATTTTCCTCCTTTTCCTATTTAATTGCTATAAAAATATACACACTTGGCGTTTGGGCATGAAAAGAGGCAAAGATCTTGTTAGATATGTTCTATTTGTGTGTACTTCTTTATAGATACAGAAATGTGTAAATATAACTTGTAAGGATTACTAAAAAAATCTGTATTTATTAATAAAAAAATAGTTTTATGTTTTTAAATCAATATTAAAATATTTCAAAAAGTAATTTTGTATGCTATCAGTACAATGGGACATTATGTAAAGTTGATTTAATATAAGTGTTCAAAATATTGCAAAATTTAGTTTTTTTTAACATACTTTCCTGTTTTATTTAAAAAATATATATTATATAAAAAGACTAATAAGATAATTTTGTTATTGCATTTTATTAGGGTACACTGGCTTGTAGACATAACTGGTCATGATTGGATGGATAAGACGAGGTATATATGCAAGTGAAATAATGTATAAGGTTTTATGATTTTAATTGACACAAGTAGTTTATAATTTATTAATATCGTCTCATCTCCATAATTTTGGTCCATATGTTTTGGTATTGAGACAAAAGTTTTGCGTTTTGTCCCATCCATGTTTGTTCTTTCCTAGTAGACTATCGTATTAAATATGGATAAGTTTTAGTTATATCATACACTACTAAAAAAATGGGTATCACTGACGGAAGTTTCTGGTGGAAATTCCGTCGAAAAAATCAGTGACGGATTTCCGACAGATCTTAAAAAAGTCAAGAAAAGTCAACTTTTGCTGACGTCCGCCACAAATCCTCTACAAATCCGTCATTGAATTTTTGTTTACAAAAAATAAAATTTTATTTCGACAACTTTCCCGACGGATTTGTGACGGATTTTTTACTTACTTAATACCGTCACAAATCCGTCATAAAGTTGGTCTAATTTATTTAAATAAATTAATTAGCGTTAATTAATTAAAATGTATGATGGATTTTCGACGGATTTTAATTGATTTTTATATTTAATTATACTCCGTTGGAAATGTATAAGAAAACTTTTTTTTATTCTTTTATTTTCAAAAAAATATGTTAAGAAAAATAGTTCCGACGAAATATAAATTTTATAATAAAAATTTATATTCCGTCGGAAATGTTTAAGAAAAGTTTTTTTTATTCTTTCCCTGTCCAAAAAATATGTATAAATTTTTTTATTATTATTTTCCCTTCCAAAAAAATATGTTAAAAAAATTCCGATGGAATATAAAATCTTTTAATAAAAATTTATATTCCGTTGGAATTTGCATTTAGCGGCGGGGTTTTTTCGACAGCAAAATCAGTCGGAAAAACCACAATTTTTAATAGTATATTCTGTCATGTCTTGAGTATTAAACGCATCATTGACGTGTTCAATTTTGTCATAATAACTTATGATGGCCTAGAGATGTAATTTATTAAGGTGCCCAACTTATGATCAGTTTGTTAGCAGCTTAGTGAGCTTAATGAGACTCATAATTTCTTTGGTCAGCTATAGATGGTTGTTTGATAATGACTTGGTGATATAGAAAGTGACTTTTCCATAAAACTTACAATTGGTGGAACTTTATACAGAAAATCAAGTTTTATTCTAAACATGTATATTCACCATCTATGAAAAAACTTCTGCCAAACGAAATTATTTACAACTCATACAAACAGTTTTATCCATATAAATTAGTTTAATGGAAAACCTATCAAACGACCCCTTAATCATAATAACTTGGTGTAACATCTTTGTATAAAATGTTCAATTATTGATCATATAAATTTAAGTTTCATTAAGCATCATATATCGAAAGAGTGGTATGCATTATAACATGCTTGTATTTTTTTACGATGTCAAATGCTCAATGATAATTATACATGTTTAAGGTACACAGTAGATACGACGCATGCATCATATATGACAATTATTGTACAAACATCAAGTATGTACCCACTTAATATATATACTGAAAGTATATACGTTATAAACGTAGATCATATCGTTTGTAGTTGTGTGTACGTGAGTGATAATACAATGTGTTTTCTAGAACTTTCTTGTATTGTGTGTATGAGTGCATTTCCCTTTTGCTACGTAAGACGTGTTTTCACCGTTACAATAAGGCTCATAACGTTTGTATAAGACGTGGCTCACGTCATGATGCGTTGAGGCGTGTCGTGGTGCAAGTCTTTTACAAGGAGTCATTTTTTCAAATTTTTTTAATTTCTTTTTATTTTTGTGTTTTTACATTTTTAACTTTAAATTTTATATTTTTACAAACTTAGCTAATTACATCAGTCACAGTTTCTTGTATTCACATATATCACCGACTCGTGATTAAAACAAAGTTGTAAAACTTTTCAAAGTTCTATTTTGAATATCTGATTACAAACTTTTTATATAATATTAATTAATATATGAACGCAAAAAATTTAATATCGTTAATTATTGAATAATAAATAGAAGACATATATATATATATATATATGTCGTACAAATTTTCCGTTTTATATCACGTATTAAAAAACGTCGCATGTTTGCCGTGACGTGTAAGAATTAAGGCTTAAGGTCGCCCCCAAACTTTCGTATATACATAAAATTAGAAATTAATTGTATTAAGATAAATATATTATTTATGCATTTAATTCAATTAACAAAATGTACTATGTTTTTCGATATAATTAAGATAAGTACAAGACTGAACAAGTGAGACATAACTGAACAGACTAGAGTGAGATAGACGGATGGAAAAATTCTGAAATGTTTTAACGTTTTAATTTGATATGAATACTTTAATAATTATCAATATTGTCTCACTGATTTTTGTTGCACGTATTTTTTTGGGACAAAAAATAACCTTGCCATGTTCTACTCTAACGTTAAACGTAGACAACAACTTTTGTTCTATTATATCTCATCATGCCCTACTTATCAAACGTACATCTAATTTAAAAGAACATATGACAACTTTGTAACACAAGTGAATGAATTATAATGTTGTAAAAAATATTTTTATAAGTTTGTTATTAAAGGAAATGTTCTCTAAGATATGTTAGTGAAGATACAATAAAATGTCTTTAAAAAAAATTTGGGTGTTCATGGACTGATTTGCACGGTTTAACCCTCGAAACACAAACGAAACCTCAATGACAAATTAGAAATTTACTAAACCGAACTGTTTGGCAGCAAGTGAGCAAACTGGACCATAAAAGACGGTTCGGACTAGCCGACTAAGGTGGTTTGGACCTATTATTGGTTTTAAACTGAAGTAAATATAAAATCTATCTTCAAAATGAAATTTATATCAATATAACATCCACAAAAAATAGTTGGAACTTTTTGACAAACATTGAGGAAGTATAAAGACGGTTTTTTTTTTAAACAAAATTTACATTTTTGCCGATTTAGGAAATGCAGATAAGTTAAAAGTGCAAACTATAACTTAATGTCTCTAACGAATTTTTTTAATTGGAAGCTTAAAACATAAAAACTAAATATAATTAATATTAGAGTTGTATATGAGTTGGGTTGGCCGGGCTGAAAGCATTTGGACAACCCAACTCATTGTTTGAGGTTTGAAAGTCTCAACCCAACCCAAGCAAAACAACCAAACCCAAATGTATGAGGTTGGTCGGGTTGATCAGAATATAACTTTGTTACATTATTTTACAGATTAGCTAATCGTTTTGTTTAACGAAGTAAAATCAAAACGAGAACACACAAAAAAACTAACAAATTAAAAAAAAAAAAAAAAACTCTAAGTTTAAGCAACTACGAAATTAAAATTACGGTTGAAACTGTAATATAAATTTGAGTATAGCTAATTACAGGTTGGTCTGGTATACATATATTAATCAAAGACTTAAACTCATATTAAAAATTCATAGAATACAAAGGCATCCGGTTCAACAGGTTGAGTTGGGTTCAAATTACCCTAACCCAATTTCAACTCGATAGATACAGTTTGACCTAATTTTGTATCAACTTTATGTCGGGTTAACTCGAGTTCAATTTTTCCCCCTTTTTCTTTTGGTTGTTGGGTTGGCCGGTTTTTTAAGCACCCCCTAATTATTACATCTGTATTTTGATGGTCAGTTCGGTTGAAACCATTTTTAAAAACGTTCAAACCATAGACTCGACTGAATGATTTTGCTAGATCGGATTGTACCGGTTTTATTTGAAATCCCTAAAAAGTTGTAAATATTAAAACTTAGAAGAGAAAAAGTTACGTTTTAATATAATTTGGGAAAGAGGGGGGCACGCGATGGGCTTGTGTAGGTACGTGGGATTGACATCGGCTATCATACTACACACGTGGAAATTGCATGCTTATGATTTTATGTAATGTGTTGAAAGTTTACGAAACTAATCTCATGCATTTTAATCATGTTAATTTCGCACTTTACCACCTTCTACTTCAACTTTACTCCACTTTTACCCCCCCAATACTTACGATGCTTTAAATAGTATTCATAATCACCAACTTAATCATTAATTATTTGGTTATACGGTTATCATCCTATAAGTACGTTACTTGACGAAACTTGTGATTTTCATTTCCGTACACAGATAGAAAATGTCAAGCGGACCAACCATTAGACGATTGTACAGGATCTCATAATGACGAGCATATATTTTCTCAAGTGTATTTAAAAGTGTTAGTTATTGTCATTAACAAATTGTATTTGACATTCGTTTTTCCATGGAGAATTAATTTATAGGAGTCGTAAGCATGTTTTTAATGCTTTCATATAAGAATTAAAATTATAATTACGTGTTGACATCCACTATAACAATATCAGATTTATATGATGTCTAAAATTCATAAGTATCCCAATAAAATGGTTTATATATACAACCTAAGTTTATAGGAACTGAGTTTAGAACCAAATAAAAAAACATCAAATCTAAAAACATTACAATATGTTCATATGACGAGTTGTATGTTTTAACATGTTGTATGACGCTTTTAAAAAGTATTTTTTTATTAGTTACTTTACATGATGCTATTGAAAAAATGTCGTATAAATATGAGTATATGGTACTTCTCAAAATTATTCAACAAAAAAAATAATCTGACACTTTATATTAAAAGTATCATAAAAAAACTTGTGAAAATAACAAAAAAATGTCATGTAAATCTATTATAACACATTTAGATAAGACGTTTTATAATTTGGTACTATAAAATTAAGTCTTATAAAAAACTTAGAAATTCAGATATATTTTCAAATATTTATACATTACACCTTATATATATTTTTTCTGTTATTCTCGGTATATGTCAATAAAAAGCTTAAGGAATTAAGGAAGTTTGAATTTTTTTAGATACCTAATCACGTTTTAAAAGTTATTATGTTCATAATATTTTCAGTCTTTATTTATTTATTTACGTTTTATCTTATCTTTGTACTATTAAATGCCATGCTATTTTTTAAAATTATTTTCTTAATAAAATTTTATATTGCTAATTTTCATGTTACTTTATTTTGATTTAATGTTATGATTATTAAGTACAATTTTTTTTTTGTTAAAAATATGAAATTGTAACATAAACCAAAACAAATCGAACAAACATGGTGTATTTTTCTCGAGAATTTACAATATAAAAAACGTAAGAAAATACAACATGATTCAATATATGGTTGGTTTTCTATGAGAATGATAGTTATTACAAGAATAGTAAGAAATAATCTTCATATTTGAATCAGTATTAGTCTTCAGTAGTAATAAGATGCACTAGATCAATTCTCGTACGTAAAAGACGCAGCTTATGAGATTAGGGTTGGGTTAAGAGTGATTAAGGGTCTATATATTTTCTTACATTTCTCATGTTAACTCCTATTTTGACACGATCATTCGTCTATATATATGTGAAACATAATGCTTTGAGATGACAAGTTAATCTAGTTTCATTTATCACATTTTTGTTTTAGCCATTGTTTGTTGAAACTCACGATTTGCATCAGTTTTGGCCGCATTTTAATTGCTATGGTGGTTACATATGATGATTATATTTCCATAAATAGCAATATTCAAAGTTGCTCATTTTAACATGAAAATAAAGGGTCTTTTTATGTTTATTTCACCAAAAGCATTTATAAGGGCGTTTCGTTACAACAAAATATATAGAAAATTGATAAATACCAACCGTTAGAAGAATTAAAAAACTTCAAAAAGTTAATAATTACGAATATATATATATATATATAAATGAAAATATGTTTTCATTTTCACGTGCATTGAGATATACATACCATTTCCATTAGAGAAGATGGAAATGAAGGTGCTTAGTTGGAGCCTATTGGCATAAACTTGTTTGTGATATAATCTAGTCGGCATCTGTCAAGGACACTGATTGTCCACGTGGCAAATTGTGGCCAAACGTATAAGAAAACACGACGAAAGTTTTGGCAGAAAAATATGATTTAGGAAAATGGGTGAAGACGTAATTGGGTTCAGAAGCGACTGTCGTATGCCATGGTGACGAAGATCCAACTAATTTGTGTTCCCTTTTTCCTGCTCTTTTTGCTAGTGATCTGCCTCGTGTTCCATTAATACACCCTTGTCTCTTCAACAACGTTAAGTTCGAAACAATTGTGTCTTTTCCAATCATCTCCCATTCCATTTCCTGTCGATCCACAAATCGATCGATGGCCGGAGGACAAAGGTTTGGATCCCTCAACAAACCTTGTGTTCTTCTCATAGGTATGTATATCAATTTCTATCGATTCCATTCAATGGATTCTTGATTGTTTTAATTTGTCCATCTTTTGATTTTGTAGTGATCGCTGGGATCGAACGGTTTGTGTTCAAAGGGGTGGCATCAAATCTTGTTATATACCTAACGGATGTAATGGATATGAGCAACTCCGCCGCTGCCAGAACCGTCAACAGCTGGTGTGGTTTCACGTCGATGCTGCCGTTACTCGTGGCGCCGCTCGTTGATTCTTACTGGAACCGTTATTCCACCATTTTGGCTTCTTCTTTCTTATATCTCGTGGTTCGAATCAAACCCATCTGAATTCATAACCAGATTATTGTTTAAATTCCCGATATTTTTTTCTTAATGGCAGATATGTCTGGACTAATCCCAATAAATTGTGATCGAAAGAAATCAGCCATGCTTTTATTTCTGTTTCTTCAGACGTCTTATCGATTGACATTTGTTTTCAGGGGCTTTTGGCATTAACGTCAACAGCAGTGAACAGAGGAAACTCTTCTTCGTCGTCGTCAATGTTTTTGTCACTTTATCTGATTTCATTAGGCCAAGGTGGGTACAACCCATCATTACAGGCGTTCGGCGCAGATCAAATCGACACTGATGATGAACTTCCAACAGCGAAAAGCGATCAGAAGTCCGACAAGAAAAGCA
This sequence comes from Cynara cardunculus var. scolymus, assembly GCF_001531365.2. Taxonomy (NCBI): domain Eukaryota; kingdom Viridiplantae; phylum Streptophyta; class Magnoliopsida; order Asterales; family Asteraceae; genus Cynara; species Cynara cardunculus. The sequence continues at coordinate 12,409,397 of NC_037528.1, read as the reverse complement.
TGTTCTTTCAATGGTGGTACTTTGGTATTTGCAGTGGTAGTCTTTTGGGTGTATCGATCATGCCAAATATACAAGACACCGTGGGTTGGGGTTTAGGGTTCGCCATGCCGGCCATGGCCATGGTGATCTCCATGGTTATGTTTTCATGTGGCAGCCGGTTTTATTCATATAGCCATGATCAAAGCAACGATTTTAAATCTTTGGAGAAGGTGGTTCAAGCCCTTAAATGTTCTGTATCTAAATTCGTCCACCATAAAACTCAAGAAAAATCCACCATTATCGAACTCGAGTAAGTGCTCTATGATTCATTACAAAGTACAACCTTTCATATACAATGTACAACAAAATGCTTACTTTTTATTTTTGTAAGGGTGTCCCGTACTATGTCTGGACTAATTCCGATAAATTGTTATACTAAGAAATCAGTTCCGATAAGCTTATGGAGGTGTTTGGTTCACAAAATGAAATTTGATGGAATTGGAATCCCTTAAACAAATTTGACTTTGAAGGAATCGGAATGAAATTTGATGAAATTTGACCACGTGTTTGGTCGGTAGAAATTGGAATGAAATCTCTCAATAGAATTGAAACAATCGTCTTTGTTTGGACTATTCCACCCATCGTCCCGCCTACACTCTACCAACCACCATGTCACTACTGTCGTCGTCACAGTTATCACCCTGCCCATCACTCTTGCCCCACCCTACTCCATAGGTGGGGGTTGTTGGAGGCAAGCAGGGTGAGACGAGGCGGTGGGGTGAGGCTAGAGTGTGCAGTGGGTGGGAGGGTGGTAGTTGTGATGACTACCTATGAGCCACTGTGGTAGGATGGTAGTTAATGGTGGTTTGGAATAGGGTAAAGTGGGGTGGGGATGAGGGTGGACGGTGGGTAGGGGTAGGTGGTATGGTGGTTAGTGGTGGAGTAGGGTGGGGGTTATGGATGGGGCATGATGAACAATAGTAGCATTGTTACAATAGGTGGTGATGAAATTCAATTTCTTTCATTACGACAAGTAATGATGTATTCATTAATTTGTGGAATTTAATGGAATTTGAAGAATTCTATCTCAAGAAATGAACCAAACAAATGAATTAAAATTTGGTCACAAAAATTTATTTTTCCAGTTTCATCAAATTCTTTCGAATTCCGCAAACCAAACCACCTTTGAGTTTGAGGGACCACAATTGTTGTCTAAGTCCGGAATAAATTGTTAATTTTCCGGTTGTTTTTCAGGCTCGAAGACAAACCACTCTGTTTAAAAGGAGAAAATGGAACTGAATCTTTAGGTGATCAAAAGTCAAACAACAGTAATCGTCTGGTCAAAATTGCCAAAGTCATCATCCGGCTACTGCCAATTTGGACGACATTGCTTATGTTCGCCGTTATTTTCCAGCTTCCGGTAACTTTCTTCATTAAACAAGGAATGACGATGAAGAGAAACATCGGAGAAAACTACAAGATCCCGCCGGCCACCCTTCAAAGCGCCATCACGATTTCCATAATCCTTCTGATGCCATTCTACGACACCATCTTCATCCCCTTCACTCGCTTCATCTTACGTAACGAGAAGGGAATCACGACGATGCAAAGAATCGCCATCGGAATGTTCCTTTCCGTCATAGCAATGATATTCGCAGCCACCGTGGAAATGAAACGGCTTGAAACGTCGACGGAATCGGAATCGGCGACGCTGAGTATATTCTGGTTGTTGCCACAGTACATATTGTTGGGTATTTCCGACATCTTCACGGTGGTTGGAATGCAGGAATTCTTTTACAGTGCAGTGCCAAATGGGATGAGGACGATGGGAATAGCTTTGTATACAAGTGTGTTCGGAGTGGGAAGCTTCTTGAGTGCATTAATGGTGTATCTGGTGGAGTATTTTACGAGCTCAGCCGGCGGGAAAGGGAACTGGTTTTCCGATGATATGAAGGAAGCAAGGCTGGATAAATATTACTGGCTGTTGGCCGGTACAAGTGTTGTAAGCTTGGTTGTGTTTGTGGTACTTTGTAGGTTTCAAAAGACAAGTCCGGTCGACGTGGAGCAATCTTAGCCGTTGATATTCAAGGGAATATTTTACCTTAAAAGAGGATTTACTTCCCGATAGCATTTTGTGTTTGGTTTAATTTTGGTATGTACATATTCTTGATAAACAGTATGGTTTCAGTTACGTTTCCTTTTGAGGAAAATAGTTTGATTTTGTTTCATATCTACATTTTGAATTTTAGTCCTCCAAAACTTGTAATTTGTGGTCTTATATACAAGCACATATATAAATAAAAGGGATAATCTTCAAAATAACCACACTGTTTACATGTTTTAAAATAACCAGGCTTAAAAGTAAAAAGAATATGGTGTAAGGGTATTTTAGACATCTTTTATAAATAAGAATGTTGAGAACCAATGATTTGATACCGCCAAGTTCAACGGGTCGCACACGGAACGCGCTTCCAATATGAAGGGATGTTTTTTTGCTCACTTAATGGCTGAATCTAGCTTGCAGGACTTGAACTGGTGATCTGTAAGAAGAAATTCTAAAAAATTAAGTTTTACTGTCAGTTGAGCTAACTCCATAATTATTTAATGAATTGAGCTACATGATATTACATCCAATAAGGAATATATGGTTTATACCAATTTTCAAATCTAACTTTAAATAAACTCAATTGAAATTAAAGATTTTATGTTTCAATCACACAACTTGGTGACATGGAAAGCTGTTCACTCATTAATCATGAACTCCAATGTTACATATATGTGTGTTTGTAATTATATAGTATATAATAGCTATTCATGGACATGATGGGCCATTAGATCCAATCCGTCTATCTGAAAAACGAGTTTGAAAATCTATACTATCTTATAAAGCATTTGACTAAAACTCTTAAAAACTCTTAAAATGTTGTATTGATTTAAAACGGTAACCTTTCCGTACATTTTGTTCTCTTTTCAATTATGATAAAAAACAGTTGGATTTCTAAGGGTTTCCATGGGTAATCGAATACTGCTTTAGTTCACCAAGTGATTCCAACCTTTTGATTCTTTCTGGCAATTAATCATGTCATGTCTTTTGGTTGATTACATCTTGGAATCACTTTTTTGTTTAGTTTACAGACCATTATCGATCCTGTTTGCCACCAAATGAACCACTTTCTTGACACGATGAAGAAAGAATAAAGATTTTAAAGAGAGGCATGGAAGTTTCTATTGGCCATATTCACATTGATTTGACCTATCTGATGCAAAATTGATACTACCTGTGTCATAGAAAGTGTGAAAGAATGGTTTAAAGCTCACAAAATTCAATTTTTGTTTATGTGTTGTTCTTGATCGAGGATTGAAGGTATATATATATCGCCACATACATGTAAACCTGATCATGATCTCTCATGTGTTTTCAAGAACTAATTATTGATCTTATGTATGTATAGTATATATATTAAGCTTTTGCTCTTATGTATGTATATGATCTTATATATGCATGTATATTAAGCTTTTGCTCTGGCATGGCAGCCCAACGCTGGAATAGAACTACTTAAAACTGTCCCAAATGATATCCCCCGGACTCCAGCCAGTAATACTTGAGGTTGCTGGTTTGAGTGGTTTCCGAATTCAAAAGCAGCTAACTTGTTACCTATTCATGCTTCGCTGAGATCACTTCTTGTAAATCGGAGGTGGGTTTTAATCAAAGATTTTAATTTTGTTTAAATCATGAAGTTGTGGTGGTGTTGGTTGTGTGAGTTTCTTTCTGATCACTCTCTTTGATTATCATCACATCATGATGAAATTATTAATAACAAGGTTGATGTGAAGAATGAGGTTGGTTTTGGTTGTTTAGATTTGAGATTAACTTTTCATGCCCACTTTTTTAATTGGCAAAGTTTGATTGTTTCATGTTCTGATTACATCTTAGTGGATTTGTTAGATATATATATATATATATATATATATATGACTACTTTGAATATTTTGTTGGCAAGGTTCAGCAATCTTCATGTTTTACCCTTGTTTTTGGTTGATAAATTTATTACGAACAGCGGAATAGGACTAGACAAGAGAACAGGAGTGGACAAGACATGATAAGTTGTATGCCCGGTGTTTGACATGATTAGGACTCCATGAGGATTGGGCTTCACAAGTTGCCCGTAAATATTGTTTAATGATTTTTTATAGTGCTGGCGGTGGAAGTGTAGGTAGTGATTGTGGTTGAGGTGGCGGTAGTGGATGTAGAGGCGGTGGCCGACGGTGATGGTGGTAGCGGCTTTGGACGGTTGTGACCACGTAACCAAATATCATATTTGGGTTATATAAAAAAGAGGGTGGATTACTAGCAAAGTAGCACGGAATCATCAATCATAGCATGTAACTCTGGTAATCAAGGGATTTTGTAACATTCCCTTCTCGTATGTGCAACTATCGATGCTTTTAGAAGGAGTGCGTGAAAAGATATATGATGAGCTTATTGAGTAGAGCTATTTGTTTTTGTTACTATGTTTTTTATCATCTAAGGGAGAGATTTATAGCAAGAATGCACTTGCATGTGTTTCTGAATTTAGGCTTTTATGTCATTGTCACTCTCAGTAGTTAAATACAGGTCTCTGCAACATAAAAAAAAATAGGATGTCGACGATGTGTATGTATTGGATGAACCCAATCGTTGTCAAGTTTTGTTTTTTCATCAGAAGGGGATCATAGTCGATAGAAATTGTTGATTACTTGAACCAAACCAATGTTCTATGTTCAACTCATTTGGAAATTATGGTTGTTATAAACTAGATTCTTGTCAAAGTGTTTATAGATATTTACTTTCAAATTATGTGAAAAAATGAAAAGAAAAAAGAGATGATTTTTAGCCTCTTTTTTCTTTTCCCGAAGGATCCAAGGGAGCATCCCTGGTGTATGTTATTTGCGGACGACATTGTGTTGGTTGCAGAATTGAAGGTCGAATTGAACGAGAGGTTGGAGCAGTGGAGGGCAACCTTGGAAACGCCTGGCTTGTGCATTAGCCGTTCGAAGACATAATATGTATGCTGCAATTTCAACATAGAGTATTGACGAAGGGGTGAAAGTCAAGATTGGAGGGCAAAATGGTATCCCGAAAGGACAGTTTCAAGCATTTAGGATCTCTCATTCAAAAGGAATGCGAGGGGGAGGATGACATAACACATGGCATCGAGGTGGGGATGGCTAAAGTGGAGAGTGGCCATAGAAACAATCATTTACTCTTTTAGGTAGATGTTAGGTTTGCATACATCTTACCCTTCCAATACGGCAGGATATACGATATACCTTTCTGCACCAAGGTCAACCTTTTGGCTTAGTTGCACAATGGAATTGCTTTTTATTTCCAAAATACATCTATGCGCCTTTCATTTATATGTTCTACTTGCTGGCAACAAGCTCTTAATTGCGATGTACGTCTCCCTACGTCTTATGACTACAATCGTTCTAAAGTAGGACATATGGAACAACTATTATCGGTTCTCGGGTCTGAAGCTAAGATGTCATGGGCTCTCAATTAAACCAATTTATTCACTATTTATTGTTTGTTATGCTGTCATTTGGTAAATTGTCGATATAAATTTTAGGCGATTCTTACGTTGAGTTTTCAATTTTTTTGTCTCGTAGAAGAAAATTTTAAATTTTTTGCTGGATAAAAAAACATGTAACAAAAATAAATGATTTTGTTTATATGTTTTATAATTTATATTTTTTTAAATTTGAGTGTATACAATGATTTTTATGGGAATGAGGAGGGAAAACAAAGGATTTGGTAGTAATGGGGTCCACCATACACATGCTTATGCAACATTTTGGCAAAAATAATTACAAATGTTATTTTAAATTATCATCCATTATTCATGTAAAAGTTTTTATTGATATTATATATTATTGATATGTTTTGAAATATAAATGAACGGTTATAAAAAATGGTTGAGTTTTGATGAGAATGAGAATTAAGGTGAAAAGTGAAAGAAGAGATCTTCACATCTGGATCCATATTAAGATGAAATGCGTCGAGATGTAGTGGATTGAACCCCATATCAAGTGCGATTCATAGACGGGTTTGAGATTAAAAGTGATCAATGGTGAAGATCATTTATTACATTTATCACCTTAACTTTCATTTTTGCATGATCATTCGCTTTATGTTAAATTTGTTGATTGTTAATTAATTAACTAGCCGCTAATAAGTTAGCTAATGACTTAATTATGTTTCGTAAAATTAGCTGATAAACTAGTTGAAAAATGTAAAATGTCTAGAAAGAATATGTTAAAAGAATTAGTAAATTTAACATTTCAAAATATTTATAAAACAATTATTAATAATATAATATTTAATTAATACAAATCATATGGTAAATTAAAATATAACTTTAACTTTTATATAATTTACAAAAATATATTTGAAATTGTTATATTTGTTTTGACGACTAAATATATTAAATAATAATAATGATGATGATAGCATAAAAATAATTCTAAATAATTATTACTAATTATAAGTTATAGTTGAAATTAATTAATAATTTGGAACTGATTTTTGTTAATAGTTCATATTTATTAATAATTTAGTAATCAAAAAACGATTGATATCCATTAGCAATACAATTGAAAAAAGTGATAAAAAAACTCTTAGAGTTTATTGAAATGTTATTCTCAATAGTGTTTTATAAGCTAGCTTATAATATTTTTCGCTCATTCTAACAACTTTTTAAATAAATTCAAAAAAGTAAATTAACTTATATTTGTCAAAACATAGCCCTAATATGCATATAAAAATTTTGTTTCTTTAAACTAAGAGCATCTCCAATAGAGGTTAATGGGGAGGTTAATGGGAGCCATTACATGCATCATGCATTATGAAGGGAGGTTAATGGCCATTGTACGCATCATGGGAAGGTCAATGGGACCCACTAATTTATTTTTTCTTTTATAATTAAATTTGTAAGGATTTAATTATGATATTATATATATATATATATACTATAATATGATATTTATTAATCAATAAATTAATTTTTATTTTTATTTTCTTAATTTATAAAAACAACATA
>NC_037528.1:12354339-12401574 GCF_001531365.2 Cynara cardunculus var. scolymus | reverse complement strand
AACAAATTATAACAATAGTTATATAATATAATTTAAAATAGTTATAATGATATTACATATATATATATATATATATAATATCAATAATTAGGTCTTTAATTAAATATTTGTATCGTAGGATTAAATATATTTAATATATTATGTTTTATAACCCGTTGCCGTGTAGACCTTCTCAAACTTTCATCTATTTATTTAGTGTTTTGAGAGATGCGAGACAACACTATCAATGTTGTAAGATACATCGTTAACCGTCGTGGCATCTATTTAAACTTGTTTTATATTCATTTTTTTAATTTATCAAGTACGAGTTTTTATACTTTCTTTTGTAAAACCGAAATATCATTTTTCTTTTATATGAATATAAATGTTAGACCTCATTAAGTAACGAAAGAGACACGTACAGAGTGATTATGACGGGTTCAGACGAGAACGCTAGTAAAATAAGAAAATACAAGAACGTTTGTATGTGATTTTAGTTTAAATTTACATATGAATAGGCAACACGATCAATGCACAAATATAGGAACAACTTGGCTTACAACCTAAGTTGCGACCTCCCTCCAGAACATTTTTCATGTCATTTAAAAACATGCTTTCATCAGCACACGTTAAGGTCATTAAATTTATGATAAACTTTTAAGTATAACTATCTGGTTTAAAAAATTCACAAATTAAGAAAATTTAAACTATTTGTTAAATGTCTTTTTATTTGTTAGGCCCAGAAATCAGAGTCAAGTTGTAACGAGTAAAAAAATCAGATATAATACAAATTACTGATGACATTAACTTAAATGAGAGTATGATTGAAGATGCTTTTAACAAATAAAAACTAAAAATATGCTGTTTTTAAAATAAAATATGAAGAGGCATTAAAAGGCTTGTATTGGCAAAGGAAACAATACATGTGAATGTGATTTATGAGGTCGGTTTCCAGCTCTCTCAACTTATTTTTTCACTAAATTACAAAACTATCCCCCAACCTTTGCTCAACTATTTTTTGCTCTCAAAATTAACAGAAAAAACCCTTTGTTTTTTTTTGTTTTTTTTTTAATTACTTTTTTACTCTATTAAGTGTAAGCTATAAGCACGGTTTGAGACTCGAAATTGCTAATTAGAGAAGGTGTTGAATGGTTGGAAATTATGTCATTTTTAAAACCTATAAAATATCTAATTGATTTAATAATATATTATATTTAATTGTCATTATTATTTTATATACATATATATTAATTAAGTTATATTATATAATTATAAATATACTCCTCATGTATATTTTACACATATTATATATATAATTTTTGTTTAAGTTATTATTATATATCGATTTTATTATCTTCATTTATATTATATATATATACTCTTATATTACATATTGTATTAGTATTGAAGTCTTATCGTAATTATTTTAAAAAACTTAAAATAATTTGATACAAAAGTTAATTTTATGGTTAATTATTTATTTTAATGAATGAGATATTTATAGAAATCATTTGTATTAAATTTAAATAAGGGAAAAGTTCATAAAATTAAAGGAAGTGTTCCATTTTGAATTATTAAGTTCTTGAACTTCTTTTGATTGAATAAGTTGTTGAACTTTTTTTTATGTTTGATTAAGTCGTTGCATTTTTTTGAATAATTAAATGATTGAATTTTTTAGAAAATTGGTTACTTAAATTATTTTAACCTAAAAAAACTACTTTTATCGTAGAAGATGAAGAATCAAAAGATTTTTTGATCATTTTTTTAGGCTCTTCCATTAATGTCCCTCTTTTTTATCATTCTTTTAATCTATCTTTATATATATATATATATTTCATTATATTGTTGTAGACGAGAGAGAATTGAAAGACAAAAAACATATAAAAAAGAGGAAGATCCCTTAAACGTAGTTGTTCGAACACGTCAACATTTATTGACTTGGATGAAATGAGCTATTAGGAACTAGCGAGATGGTTCTTTTAAAATAAGTGAAATATAATAAATTATTTTATATTTTATTTATATATATTCTGCTTTTTATGTTTTACTTTTATCTCAAATCTCAATGTTTATGTTTGATTTTTGTAATTATATAATTATTACAAAAATTAATTATGTCTATATTAATAAGAATTTATCTATTTTTAAATGAAAGTAAAAATATAAAAGAAAAGAAAAAACTTAATGTACATGTAAAATATTTTATTTATTATTAATATTTATATTAATTRAAATAATATGATTAAATATTATAAAATACGTATTAAAATATAACATATTTACTATAAAAAAATATATATTTATTAATAATTTATATTAATTAAAATATAATATAAATAAAAAAATCAATAACTTATATCAATTAAAATTTCTTTAAATAAGGCCCATTCCGACCTGTCATATGCGTTCTGTCAGAACGGGCTTGATTCGCATTCGCATCTTTTCTTTGAGTGCCCGTTCCCTAATCTGGTCTGGAATGGCTTAAAAGCCAAGCTGAACCTCTATGGTGTCCCAGATATCTGGGCTGATATTATCGGTATGTTTCAGCAAGTCACCAAAGGAAAGACCTTATGGGCTATCATTCGTCGCTTAGTGCTTGCTGCGACCGTCTACCACTTATGGCAAGAAATAAATAATCGTATCTTCAAAAGCAAAAGAAGATCGCATATTGCGGTGGGTAAGTCAATTACTGATGATGTCCGGTCCAGGCTCCTTAGCCTGACCTTCAAGCCCTCCCCCAATGTTGTCCGGGCTCGGCTTGCCTGGAACCTTCCTTAACTTTCTATTCGTTTGTGTTGTCTGTCAATCTGTGTGAGCTCTTCTGCTCTCTGGGTTTTCTTGGTGTGGTCTAGGGTGTGCCTTTTTAGGCCCCTTCTCCTTTCCTTGTGGTGTTCCCTGTTGTTTCCCGGTCTTGGCTTGGCTGGACCCTTCCCTTGTGGTCGGCTTCTTTCTCTTTCTCTCTCTCTCCCTCCCCCTCTCTCTCTTCTTCTCTTTCTCTCCTTTTCATCCTTCTTCTCTTCTTCTCCTTTTCTTTCCCTTCTGGGTGCCTTGGTTTCTGGTAGTTGAGGTTTCCTCCTACCCGAGCGCTTCATTGTTGCTTTTTAGCGTTTTAGTATTTTTTCTTGATCTGGAGGGGTCTCCCCCCTCCCTATCAAAAAATTTCTTTAAATAAATTAAAATAATAATAATAAAAAGACAAAAAAACAATGATAATTAAAGTAGCCTTAGGGGTATCAATAGCAACGGGTAGGAACGCCATTAGCCTCCTCCTTCAGATTTTAGACTTCTTTTATAGGTTTTCGGAGTAGCCGCCGTGATACGATATGACTCATCCCATATTAAACATGTCACACGAAGTAACGTGATACACGTTATTATAACCCAACACTCAATTTTACTTATCCTTTTATACACGTTATTATAACCCAACGTTCAATTTTACTTATCCTTTTAGTGTTTTATTTTTAGTTTTTTAATATATTACTTAATTTAAATTGTTTATTATTATTGATTCATCCCCCCCCAACATATACATAAGAGAGAGAGAGAGAGAGAGAGAGAGATTTGTGGATCACGTGAAACCAGTCTGTTTTTGTGAGATCCGTGAGACCATTTTTTTACATTTGAAACTTTATAATAAAATGAAGGTTTTGATATATTTTTTTACCTTCTCAATATGTTTTGCTGTAAAGTTTCAAGTGTAAAAAAGGATCCCATGGCTCTCACGAAAACAGTTTGGTCTCATGTGAACCTAATCCTTATATATATAGTCAGATTCAGGAAAAACCACAAGAAAATGAAAAACCGAAAAGCACCTTAATCAACATTGATTAACTCTAATCCAACGATTATAAAAAATAGCAATTTAAATAATTTATTAAATGCAAAAAAGGCAAAATGATACATTTGATCAATATATAATCATTTTCATATGTTAAAATCTCTTAAATAAAGAAAATTTACCATAATTTATGGAAACTTAAGTTATCCTCTAAAAATTCTAGAATGAATGTAGGACAAATATTTCAAAATATACCAACAATCTACTAAAAGAAAAATTATTTAAACATGTTTCTTCAACTTATGTGTTGCATATACATGTGAATGAATCATCATATTCATCATCTATCAATTTATGGGTTACGTGCACAGTTGAATGAATCACTATATTCATCATCTTTCAATTTCTGGCTTGAATGCACAGATGAATGAATCCCTATTCATCATCTTTCGATTTTATGGGTTGCATGCATATGTGAATGAATCATTGGATTTTTCGTCTTTCAATTTTTGCGTTGCATACATATGTGAATGAGTTTTTGTATTCATTTTCCTTCATTTTCTGGGTTGAATGCACATGTGATTGAATTACCGAATTCGTTGTCTTTCACTTTTCTCCGCTACATGCACATGTGCATGAATCACCGAATTCGTCGTCTTTCAATTTCTCTGCTACATGCACATATTCATGAATCACCATATTCAACGTCCTTCAAATTTTTCTGGGTTGAATGCCCACGTGAATGAGACATCATATTCAATGACATTTAGTTTATTGTGTTGCATGAACATGTGAACTATGTATCTCACCATATTCATATGCGCATAAAATGCAGAAACACAAGAGTAGAAGAGATGAATGTTTGAATCTTGCTTCCTATTCACAAATGCATAATTTTAAAAGACAACCAAGGTTTCAGACCACCAGTAATGATAAAATTATATTGTCTTTGAAAATCCAATAAGGATGGAAAATTGCAGAGAAGAAGATTTGGTAAGATTGGAGAATTCTAGAGAGGAGGAAGAAGAAGAAGAAGAAGAAGAAGAAGAAGAAACAGAAAAGGAGACCATGATGATGAGGAAGAAACGTAATCTGGGGAAGAAAATCGAGATACCTAATTGAGAGATTGAGGAAGAGAATTTAGGGAATTTAATTAAAGGAAATATAATTATAAATTCATTCCAGTTACGCCTTCTAAAAGATATTGACATTCTCACAATTGTCTTTCATTAAATTATTTTCAAATATACCATTTGAATCTTGACCTTTGATTTTTTTTGATCTAAAGGACGAAAAGTCAGTTTTTCGGGGTTTTTCAACTGAATCTCCATATATATATATATATATATATATATATATATATTATATGGAGATTTGTTACTATTAGTCATGCCTCGAAAAATGTTGTAATCTCGTCTTTGACATTTAAGGCTTAAGGTTTGGTCATGCTGTCATGTCATGTCTCACGCTATTTACAAGATTGAATACATACAAACTGATCCAAACACCCATAGTTGAAAAAAAAAAAAAAAAAGAGTATACTTACTATAATTGGGTGAGAATCAGGGCAAAAACGAGGATTTTGGATTGTAAGTGGAAAAAGTTCCATAAAATGAAGGTGTAAATTGAGCATAAGTTAAGGGATTATTCTTTTAAGTTAATATTGCATCATATCATTTTCATATATTATTTGAAGGGGTTGACTATCCACCGTTGGATCATGCTGCTCTCTGGATCCACGTGTACAGCTTTCGCATTGGAACACCTCCTCCCGTAATAGCTGTCTCCAATCACATGAAGGAAGTCACATGAAACTTTTGCTAAATTACAGAAATAACCCTGGCCACCTTAAACCGCGTGTCGTCCACCGTGATTAGTGGCCGCCTCCCCTCCCCTCCCCTGTAACCCAAATCGTAAAAACTACTCTGCACGCTCCTCCTCATTCATAAAATGCTTCAATAAATTAATATTTTAGTTTTTTTTTAATCATTTCACTTCCTACCTAATTATTTTAGGGTTAATAATTAAAGGAATTAACTAAATGCATTCTTTCCAATAAATTCCTTTCTTATACACATTAATTATTGAGATTTTTAACATTTTCTATAAACTTCTTATAAGAACTTACATTTTGTAATTTTTATTGTTATATTATAAATAACAAATTAAATTAAGAAATTAAATAAAAGTCCACCATACCAGGACCTATATAATAATATATTAGAAATATACTCGTACAATGCAGCGAGATCAATCTTAATTTTAATGTTTCATTTTATTATGTCTCAGTCGATGTTATAATACAATTTTATGTGGTACCGAAAAAACGATATTGTTTTTATTTTTTTGAATAAAATATAAATTTGAAGATATCATAAAATTTTGAAAAAACATACATCGAGTGTTGTATCAAATTAAATATTTAAAAGTTCCTATTTTTTGTGTAATTTTTTTAATTCAATTTTTATTAGAATTTAATTTAGATTTAATAATGAACTCATTTATTTTTAGTTTAATAATATAATTCTTTTATAAAGATAATATTTAGCATTTTGAATTCAATATTTATTTTAAATATATTTTAATTTTTTTATAATTAAAATGAGATAATTATCCAGAATTTAATTATGTTTATCTGTAGTTAGTTATACAAATTCAAACATAGAACTTTAATAAGTTGTACATACGGTAAAATTTACTTGTAATCTTGAATGTTAAGTAATATACATCAATACACAGTACTTAATGCATAAAAAATAGTTTTTAAAAGTTTTTGTCAAATGTTTATAATATAGTATAGATAGATTTAATAATGAAGTCATTTATTTTTAGTTTAATAATATAATTTTTTTATAAAGATAATATTTAGTATTTTGAATTCAATGATTATCCTAAATATATTTTAAATTTTATATATTTAAAATGAGATAATTATCCAGATTTGACTATGTTTATCTTTAGTTAATTATACAAATTCAAACATGTAATTTTAATAAGTTGTACATACGGATAATTTACTTGTAATCTTGAATTTTCAGTAATATACATCAATAAACAATACTTAATGCATAAAAAATAATTTTTAAAAGTTTTTGTCAAATATTTTATAATATAATATAGATAATTTCTTATTTAAGAAATTAAATAAGAATTTACAAGTTTTTTTTTAGATTTTTATTTTAAATTTTTTAAAAACTCTGTTGAAAATATACGAGAAATATTGTGGCTATTTTGCAGTGAATTTAGAAAAGAATTGGTTATTTTAATGATTACTCCATTATTTTATCATTTATATTAAATAATGATGAGTAATAAATAACGATTAAAAATAACTTCGTAGGAACACCTTAAAACCCTCCTCCTTCACAGAGATGCCGCTATCTGCAACCTCTCTTTCAGCTCACACAGGCTCATCCATGGCGGTAATGGTGAAGGCATTTGCTTTACTTCTCTCCATCTCATTACTCTTCATCTTACCTTCACATTCACAGCAACTTACCACCACTTTCTACCAGAAAACATGCCCCAGATTTGAACAGATAATGCAGGACACCACCACCAACAAGCAGATCGCCTCACCCACCACCGCTGGCGCTGCTCTTCGCCTCTTCTTCCACGACTGCCTCGTGGAAGGCTGCGACGGCTCCATCCTCATCTCCTCCACTCCCTTCAACAAAGCCGAGCGTGACGCCGACATCAACCTCTCACTTCCCGGAGACGGATTCGACGTCGTCGTCCGTGCTAAAACCGCCCTGGAACTCGCCTGCCCAGGAGTTGTCTCGTGTGCTGACATCCTCGCCGTCGCCACGCGCAACCTTGTGACGATGATGGGTGGGCCCTTCTACGCCGTGAAACTCGGCCGGAGAGACGGATTAGTGTCTAGAGCTTCACGCGCTCAATACATTCTTCCCAAACCCACCATGTCCATGAATCAAATCATCAAGATCTTCACCTACAGAGGGTTTTCAATCCAGGAAATGGTGGCGTTAACTGGTGCCCACACGATTGGGTTCTCTCATTGCAGTGAAATTAGCTCAGATATTTACAATTACAGCAGAACATCAGCGTTCGATCCGTCTTACAATCCGAGGTACGCACAGGGACTGAGAAATGCGTGTGCCGATTACCGGAAAAACCCATCGTTGTCGGTGTTTAACGACATAATGACCCCACGGGATTTCGATAACTCGTACTACAAGAACTTGCCAAAGGGATTGGGGGTTTTGAGATCCGATAGGGCGTTAACAATGGATGCAAGAACGAGGCCGTTTGTGGAGTTATACGCTAGAGATCAGAAGGCGTTCTTTGAGGCATTTGGTCGAGCAATTGAGAAGCTGAGTTTATACGGTGTGAAGAGTGGTCGGAGAGGTGAGATCCGGCGCCGGTGTGACTCGTTCAACTAAATCAGATTCAGTAATTCTTTTGGGTTTTGTTTTTTCTTTCTATTTTTGGAACGATATAATTTGTATACTGAGTTTTCTGCCATAATCAATTAACAGAGTTTCTTCATTACCATTCGTGTTCCGTTGATGTCCTTTGAAGCCATTAAATTCAACGATGAGCTCTCTTCATGGAAGTTGACTTTGGGACTACCAACGTCAACGACCTTTAATCATGAACTCAATAGGACATGTTTAATCATCTCTGCTCAAAATGCATATTTATTTATTTATTTTCTTTCTCATCGATATTAACATTCAAATTTACTTTTTACATTTTTAGTATATAATTTAACTCAATTTTAACATAAAAATGAAATCATATTTTCACATTTCTAAATGAAATCATATTT
Source organism: Cynara cardunculus var. scolymus (assembly GCF_001531365.2). NCBI lineage: Eukaryota > Viridiplantae > Streptophyta > Magnoliopsida > Asterales > Asteraceae > Cynara > Cynara cardunculus. The sequence continues at coordinate 12,393,022 of NC_037528.1, read as the reverse complement.
TCACATTTCCAAAATGTCTCGTAACATAATAACATGCATTTTCTAAACAGTTTATTAAACCAAGTACAAAAAAATGCAGTAATACCAAAATAATCTCTAGATATGACACACTTATGATTTAGTTATCAAAATGTCTAAAATCTTTTAGACGGGCATTTCTCAAGTTTTATAAACCATTATACAAAAATGTAAACATTATCAAATAATGACCACATTTGATAAATATCAAGGAAAACATTTCAATACTTCAAAATAAACATTTGATTTTGGCATGTATATAGTTTTCATAAAGCAACTTGAATTCATCTTGCTAGATCTAGGCTAAATCTAGGTTTTACCTTAATCTTGAGCTTTCTTTAATGAATACTTTAGATCCACCAATATCCATTACTAGAACCTTATCTACGTCATAACAAACCTAAAATACACCAAGAGTAACTCCCAAAATCAGATCCCTATATTGAATTTCGGATACATAAATGATAAAATCGTTTTTGATTGGACCAAATATGAGCCTCCTATAGAAGATGAAAGAAGATAGACAAGAAATCAAAGACAAATAGAAGAAAAGAATTTTTCGAGACAGGAAACGGCATCTATCTAATGAATTCATGGTATAAATGAAAGAAAAAAGGGAACGAGATCGCAATGAGATTTTCATCTCAAAAAGGGGATATGGCGAAATTGGTACATGCTCCCACCCCGTCTCCGAAAAAATTAGTCCCCGCATCCGACCCAAAAATTTCAGTTTTCAATTTTCATCGTCGATTTCAGTTTCTTTTGGACATCCCAACTGGGAAAGGAGTCAGTGTTGTGGGTGAAGCGTCCAGTCACGAGTTGGGATCACCCATTTCCAAAAATCATATGCAATTCATTAGACAGTAGCATATATGATGGCAGAATAACAACAATCTTGAACCCTAACCCTAAAAACTTCATCTTTTGTGGGTCAAAATGATAACTCGATTACTTTGGAAGACAACACCAAATGCAAATAAGAAACATCAGCAGGATACCTCAACTATTCAAGAAAACAAATTTAAATCGAATATTTAGTTGGCATCTTCATCCTCAAAGCTTAAATTCAATGCCTGCAACTTAAATCCAGAACTTTGTATGATCTCAACCAGATTAGAAGCCACTCCAGTAGCTTGCACCGTCGTTTGCTTCTTTAACTAAAACAAAAACATGATAATCTCTCATTCTTTTGCTCTGTGAAATAATCCTTTAAACAAGTCTAGTATATCCCATCCAGAGGTGAGGGTAAGATGTACGCAAATCTGATCTCTACCTCAAATAGTAGAGCGGTAGTTATTGAGGCGTTTGTAGTATGTCAATGGCGGATTTTTTTTAATGATTTTAGGAGGATTTTTCAAAACTAAATCAATTGAAAAGGACCATGGTTCAAGCACAGGTATGTCGCTTATCACATAAAGAAAAATGAGCTCACCTCGACGCTTGCAATACCCTCGTGAACTTGGACTCTTAAGCTTGAGATGCCCTCTGTCTCCTGAAGGAACAAGGGAATGCACATATGAATAACATCAGAGGTTGGTTGCATTAATTTATACCATCTTAAACAAACCCTACTTGCTGGTGATGATGACGTAATTCATGGAACTAGTTCATTGGTCCTGGTCTCATATTTTTTCAGAGACACTTTAAGGTCGGTGATGGTAACGTAGGATCCGCACGGCCACCACTATAAGAACCTTACACATATATACATACTTGAAAATCCACTTTACTTGTTCGTTCCTAGCCATACTTGAGGCTTGAGCAATAGTGGAGCTGTGATTGAGCAAAATCTATAACTACTGTACTTTTCTCATTTGTGTTGGGGTGCATGCAACCTTGAGGGGGGAAGCTCAACCGGCAAACAGAGCCTAGGCCTTGGGGTACCTCCCCATAGGTCGCCATCTCCTTAGGACCACTAGGGATGTTATCTTCAGGGCCCATGAGATTAATCGAAGCTCATGCAGCCTTAGGGGTTAGTTCAACCAGCAAATTCCTCCCCATAAATTTTCAGTTCGGGGGGGGGGGGGGGGCACTAAGGATTTTTCCTAGTTGTTATCTTCAGTGCTCATGATATTGATGGAGCCGTGTGCAACCTCGAGGGCCGGTTCAACCAGAAAATAAAGATTGGGCCTTGGGGCTCCTCCCCTTAGATCGTCAGTTCAGATCACCACAGGGCCATAAAGATTTGTCCTATCTGTTATCATCAGGGACCAAGAGACTAATCAAAGGGTGTGTTGTAACCTTGAGGGCCAGTTCAACCGGAAAATAAAGACTAGGCCTTAGGGCTCCTCCCCATAGATCATCAGTTGGAGTCTTCTCAGGGCCACTAGGGATTCAAGGCCCATGAGATTAATCGAGGCACGTGCAACCTTGAGGGCCAGTTTAAATGGCAAATACAGGCTAGGCCTTGGGTTTCCTCCCCATAGATCGCCAATTCGAGTCTCCTCAAGGTCACCAGGAATTTTTCCTGGTTGTTAACTTCAGATCCATGAGATTAATCAAGGCACGTGCAACCTTGAGGACCAGTTCAACCAGCAAAAAAAAACCTGGGCCTTGGGCTCCTCCATTGATCGCCATTTCAAGTTTCCTAAGGGCCACTAGAGATTTTTCGAGCTATTAACTTCAGGGCCCATGAGGTGCACACAAGCTGGTACCCATGGTTACTCAAAAATATATGGAATTTTGCATTATCTTTAATGGCTCCAGATCCATCAATCTTCCAATACCTTATATAAAGTGATTGTGGCCCTTTAGTCACGAAACCAAGGGAAAACCCAAAGTCCACTAGGAGCATTGTGACTGCTGCCTATCTATCTATATGAATATGGGTTCAGGTGAGAATGAAAGTTATGGTGAGAAGGGTAAGAAGGGATCTTCACCCTTAGATCAATCCTAATTGAAGAGAAACACTACATTAAGTGTAATGAGATACACCGGATCAATTCCCTTCTAAAGCACAATTCATCGGTTGGTTTGAGATTAAAAGTGATAAGGGTCCAAATCCCTTCTTAAACTTCTCACCTTAACTCCTATTCTCATACAATTCTTCATCTATATATATATATACACACACACATAGGTTCATTAACAGGACAAGTTTTGTTGCAGTCAAGTATGAGATCATAAAATGAAATATCAAGTACGACCATAGACGAGGACCAAGCGAGATACACTAATCAGAGGGAACCGTTACCAGCATATTGTCGTTGAGATATAAAATTTATCCACCCACATACTACAAAAGATTGCAGCACTTGGTATATTAAATTAAAGTTGGAGATAAGTAGCATTTACCTCTAAAGCACTTGTCACTGAAGGAATAGCTCCTTCACTCATTGTTCCCTCAGCCTCCATATAAAAACAAAAGGATCAAAGATTTGTTACAAAGCAAATTGGATAACATTACAAGGAACTTTTTAGCTATATGCTGTTATGAATCCAGAATCTTGAAGAGTGAAATGCTGTTACATGAAACACGTTCATGGGAATGTGTTCAATTGCAATTGGATTTCAGTATACAGCAATTCAAAGATTTATTGGACAGCTTCAAACTTCCATAAAAGATGTGTGTTTTTGTTCTTTGAATATTGAACCGAAATCAAACAGTTGGCAGGCATTCATCAGCCGATCAGTAAAGACATAACTTTTACAAACAAAAACAGGGGGAATGGAAGAGATGAATACCTGAAAGAACATGGTGAGGATATCGGAAGGGGAAACAGGAACAGAAACTGTGGGCTCGATGTCTCCTTGGTTGGTAACGGTGTCTTGTTCTATTACAGATTCTTCTCCAGCTACAGACCTTATCTTGTTGAAATTGGACGAATTTTTGTTGGATATGAATGAATTACAGTAAGAATTGGGAATGGTAAGGGTCAATCCAAGTCGAACGGGCAAATAAGAGGAGAAAGTGGTGGTAGAAATAGAAGCAGGCAAAAGAGTTGTAGGGTTTTTATGGGGGTTAAAAGGTTTGCAACAAGAGATGGAGGAAGATGCAAAAATAGTGGCCATTTCTGCTTCTTTTCTTCAAGAGAGAGAGAGATTCGGTAGAGAAGAGGACCTGAGTTTATATCACCCTATCCATCCCACCAAGCAGAAACAAGAGTTATCATCAAGCGAACTTGTACTACAGGGTACAACTAAAGTTCCTCATGGTACAACAACCTGACGGATTTTAAATAAGTAAATATATAGAAAAAGATACCATCATACGAAAACAATAACTATTAAGAGAATCAAAAAACTGTCGAATCAAATGTGATTTACCAATAAAATCGTAAGTGATTCACGTAATTTTGGTCATGATCTGAGGTAGTGGGTCACGTCACCCGCACACCCTTCCTTACGTTGATCATTAATGTAAATTCGCAATTGATTTGCACGTGATTTGATCGCTTTCGTGTTCTTTTATTTGGTTATTGTTTTTGTTTAAACCTGATTCTCTCTCTATATTTATAAACCTAAACATTTCGATTTTACACACGACCATTATACTTACAAAAATAACGACACTGGTTTCTCGTATTCTTCAGAATATTTGGCAAGGGACTTGAAACATGTGATTACATTCACACGAGTCATGACCCATAAATAATGAAAACTATGACATCTCTAACAGCTACATTGAAATAGAAAATTTTAAAGGTTTTGAATAGTTACTGGAGATACTCTAAGTAAACGTTTGTTTAATGGAGTCAAAACCATTACAGATGTTCTTTTTTCTTTGCGTATACATGAATGGCCAAACAAGCTTCAAGTGTATCTCGACTAATTCCATAAAAGTTAGGACTATAAAGAAAACCGCCAAAACTGAGCGAGCCATGAAAAAGATGGCCTTCATTTGCCCATCAAGTCAACCTCAAGGTTGATTGCTTTTATTCTTGATCCCTTAAGCTTCATCTTTTTTGCAAAACAACCTTTCTACGTCTTTGTACATCTCATCCTCCCAACACCTACATCGACACACGTGTGATGTGTGATAAAAACTCAAGTATAATGATTAAATAATTCATTCACTCATGAATTCCAATCTTAAACTAGCCCCACCTTGATCTACATTACAATGGTGCATTTTACAAAAAGTCAAAAGTGTTCAAGGGAGTCATATGGTAGTTAAATTAACACAACAGCTTCTACAAGTTATGGTACATTAATTGATGATGCTGCTGCATTAATACTCCTTAACCCTCACTGATGAACAAAAATAGAGCTGCATGTTTCCCCATTTTCAACTATCTCCTCTCAACTTCCTCTTGAACCTCACCAACTGCAAATATATCATATTTATGAACCAACCAATAAAATACCAAACCATAAACAAAAAACAAAAATAATAACCCATTCTTACTCTGAAGATGTATTCCCAGATTTGCTTGAGCATCAGCTTCGGTATTGAACTCCTTTCAAATATCAAAACGAAAAAGAATCCAAAAATTAGAAACACGTTGACAAATGTAGGAGCGTCTTTAGATATCATTTCCTAATTTTTGCCTTGTTCTTTATGTATACATCAAGGTGACGGTATTTTCAAAACTTTGGTCATAATTGCATATGGATGAAGCAATATTTGTGACTGCAACAAGTACAGTGTAAGGAAACTGCATAAACTTGTTAAGGTTTAGAGAACAGCTATAATACACCGCTTCCAAAGGAATAATTCGAATGCTAACATACCCTTTCAACATGACAAATCTGGAAAGATGCAAACTTATCCTTCAGCTCCTTGGCTACTTTGCACAAGCTGGTCATGTTCTGGGTTTTGGTTTTCCACAGACCATTAACCTGTTTTGTCCAGGTTGTGTTAAGACGTTAATAAGATAAAGGGCACTGAAAAAAGTAGACATATAGCAAGTCCATTGACAGAAAGCAAAATCCTCAAAAGTAAAGCAGTCGATGCAAGAAGTCACTGACTGCCATTAGTTGCAGGATTATTAGAAAAAGAAGACTACTAAAGTCAAAAGAAGAGAAGAGACTAAGCACCACAAGCCAGAGTAGGTTCGGCCTAAGTGGGCCTTAAATGTGTCATACAGTGGTAAATCTCTTTCTTAAGAACTATGTAGGTTACCTTAAATACAACTACCTTATAATCACCCTATTCGTATATACACCCCTTTCTCACAAACTAAACAAGTATTAATGCATTTGCTTGTGTACCGGTTTAAAAAAGCCTTCTTATTTTGCAACTTCAAAGCAATGTTTGTGGTTGAGATACAATTCTACTATTCATTCTTGGTATGGAACCTAGCAAAAGAATGTTACTCGTACAGGTTGTCACCAAATTTCATAAACAGTAGCTCAAGTTTTATATGAAATCTACCAAAACTTTATCTTTTTAGTCCCAAGCTTGATGAAGTGGTTATGGCTTGCCCAACATAAACTAGAGATGCTGAGCACAAATCTCGCACTTGTATATTGCTTAATGCATTACTAGGTGTGCATCAAGGGGCAAGAGGCAAACGTTTCGCCCCTTGCATATGTTCTGGATCATGCATACATACATGTATAGATATAGGTACACACACACAAATAAAAGAGGTAACATTTAATAATAACTAGTGATTTGCATATCAAAAAAATAAAAGATTTCTTTAACTTACATATTATGTGTGTATACTAAATGTGTTTTAGCTATCACTACTTAGGGGCGCTTGGTCAGTTTCAGGGAATGAAAATGGGAATGAGCCGGCACCATTAATGATTTATATTTTCGTTACCTTCCTCTCTTTCCCCCAAGCACCCCCTTAATGTACTTCCTCCATCTAAAAGTAACTGCAGCATTGACCACACACATAATTTTTAGAAACCTATGAAAGTGCTTTAGTATCAATCAAATGTAAAGTTACTACTTATTAATAATAAAATAGAGAATCTTGTGACCAAAACCCTTATCCAATATTTTGTAATAATTGCTATGGCAAATAGCTATATATAAATTCAAAGTTTGCCAAAAATGAAAAATATTGCAATTAATATGAGACTCCCAAAATGGATATTGTTGCAATCTTTTAGGACAAATGAAATAGTATAATGGTTATGAAGTAACCAACTGTTCATCTCATTAGTGACTTGACTTATAAACACTTGCATTCATCTAAAGCAATGATAATATTGATTATGCCTGTTACTTTATTTAAAGCTCCCTGCTCAGAGACTACTTGTGATCTTTGACTTGTTGATTTCCAGGTGATGTATGAACTATCAAAACTACATGTGGAGCATTTTTATATGTGTTTTACCTCTCTGATGTCCTAGTAGTGTTTTATCGTTAAAACATATTTTGAAATAAATGAGACAAGATAGAAATGAACTCGGCACAAATTTCAAAGAGGAACAAAGCAAGACTACCGCAGTTTTACCAAACATATAATAACATGGTGGATAGTTACTGTATGCATATGGAGAAACTCCAGAAATATAGGAAAAACCAATGCCATATGGGTACAATAAGGAATCTGTGGAACCCTGCGGTGAAGCTCCAAAAGGCAGCATATGGATATCATATGCATGAGGTGATCCCTCAAAATTCCAGCATGACATCCTATTTCTCACCATTCATAGCCCATTCTTTTCTTGTCCTTTGTGGTTAAGGTACTTATTATTTTTTGAAAAACCTCATATTCGCCTTATCTCTTACTAGATAAGAGGTTAGACTTGTAAGACTTTTTTTGCGATAAGATCTTAAAATCTCTTACCGTCCTCTTATTAGATAAGAGGTAAACTCGTTAACCTCTTAGCGTCCTCTTATTTCCCTAAAACAAAAACAAAAACAAAAAATTTGGAACCCTAAAAAACAAGTGGTAAACCCTGCTCTCTCTTCCCTTCTCACCACGGGCAGAAATAGTTATCCAAAATCCATCATATCTTTCACTAAAGAGAGACCGATATGACCTTTGTCGCCAGCCATTCGACTGAAGAACCACCGACAAGAATCCAGAGATCAAGCTCGCCAATTCATTTGCAATTTTTAAATAATAAATAAAATTGCTTTGTTGTGGTGTTGTGATGAAAAAAGAAGCCAAAAGCAGGTGGTGATGGGAACCATTCGGTGAACAGAGTGCCGGCAGTGAGCAGGCAGCAGCTCCTAAGGACTATCATGACAGATAACAAACTCGAGCTTTACGACTTGTACCATGACAATAGAACATTTGAGACTTGAGAACATCCAAGATGTACAAGTTTCAATAGCACAAAACTTAGTACTCTTAGAAAATACCAACTCTTTTTGTTCTTATCTTCAAATAATAAAATACGATTTGTAACACCCGGGATTTATGATGTAACTGACTAGATTATGTTCCGTCTTAATCAAGGTTACGCTCGTTATTTAAGTTCGTATATCTAGTTTCTATGTTGGTGGATTAAGCCTTGAGAATTAGACCTTGAATTGGGCTTGAATGTGACATCTTAAGCTTTTGCATGGGTTCCGCGACCCTTATGCCGTGACCCTTGCGTCGCATGGCAGGGTCGCATTTTATGTACCGTAAGTGGGAGTTTTGGGACAAGGCCACCGTTGCATGTTCAGTACCATAAATATAGTCAGAAAAGCGGACAATCCTAGCGTCGCATGGCAAGGTCACATAATGCCTGTAGGTGATAAATCGGGATTTTCAACTTAGACTTCATTTATTCATTCACCAACTTTTTTTCTCTCTACATTTACTCCCTCTTAGTGAAACCCTAAGTCCACACTAAAAGAGCATTGAAGGCACATTAAAGTGGCATTAATCATCAAGCTTGTAGTGTTAGAGCTCAAGATCTCACCACCATTTCTAGGGTTTTCTCGGTTTTTAGGTTTTTACCAAAACCAAGCAATGTGAGTTCATCCTAACTTTATTTAAACCTTATAGACGTCAAAATGCTTCATTTTCGTCTCCTAAAAAATTCTTCATGATGTATTTTACATAATCTTGAACTTTGACCAATTTTGGGTATTTGGAAGATATGGGGGTCTTATACCCTTTTTGCTCGAAAACGTCAAATATTCAAGTGTGTCCTATAAAAGTGTGTTTTAGGTACATAAATGTAATTGTGGAATTTGAACTCCATGATTTATGATTATACTTGATTTTGACATTGTTGAAGGATATTTCATCGAAAATGGTTAACTTGGAAAAGACGCATTATTACTTGTGAAGCAAAGCCATTCTTGAAGCTTGTGAACTTTTGGGAAAAAAATTGATGAATGTGATATTTTGTCGAGGAAAGAAAATAGTTTTACTTGGAGTTATGATACCTTGGGGTAAATCTTGTGTCAAATGACTTTATGACGACACTTGAATAATGAAAGTTAAGAACTATATGTGTGATTATGGTTGGTCACTTTTAAGTTGTGACAAGTATTAGGTTGTGATGCAAATGAATCCACAAGGATAGGAGTCAGTTTGTATTTAAAAGGGATGGTCTTCCCATTTGCAACTAGAAATAGGCATTGGACCATCGGGGGCATTTGATATGGACTCTTGGAATCAAATACTAGCCATTGACCACATGGTGTAATTTCTAGCGGATGAGTATAATTCGGATCATCGGGAGCCTTGAACTATAAATCATGGTTGGTTGAACTCATTGGCCATTGATCTTTAGTGTGAACTGTGGTCCGCCACTACCCATGAAAATCGGGACTCCCCCGTCACAGTAAGATGTGTTTTGGACCTTATGGTCTTTATTTGGAATACATGAACTTGGGTTTTAATATCAAGCTTATAAACTTTTATTGTTTTGGTTATTTGCATTACTTCTAATTGTTTGGACTCACTAGGCGTCAAACGTAACACTTTTTCTTAAATGACATGTATATCGGGTTCACTTAGCAGTGGGACTCCGAAGTCTTGTGCAGAGTGTTTGGATGCCGATAGAGGGAATTTTGTGATTGATAGCTTTTGGTCAGTTTGGCATTATATATTGACATGATTTTTTTGGAGAAGACAGTGACACCAGTTTATAATCTAAACTTAGAATAGTTTACATTAGTAGGTTGTTGTTTATCCTCTTTATTTTTGGGGTTGTAAACGCTATACTATTTCCCCTTTGGGTGATTTATATTTATAGGCTTCATTTCTATATCGACTTTTGGTCTAAATTTACTCCTATTTTTAGGGGTGTTACACTATTTTTGATAAATTTTAATTAGCATTTATGTTTGTTTGTAATAATAGTTTCTTAATAACATTAACTTTGATTTTGCTTACACATTCAGACATTTATCGTTTTACAAAAACAGTCTTATTGATTCTACTTTCAGACTTCAACACCACCTCTTATAAACAAGAGATGATATAAGACTTTAGACTTACGTACCTCTTGAAAAACAAACTACGCCTAATGGTTAGCAAAATCATTATTTTTGACACTCAAGTCATTGGACTCAATAGCCAAATTTTCATCGGAGTCTCAACCCCTACTAAACATTTCTCAAAGAGTGAACCTTGCGCATAGAAGTTACAACTTTAATGGTTAGCAACAGGAAACAATCACATATTTCTTTTACTAGCTTGATTTTACTTGTATTTTCTACACACTTCTAATCTAAGTAAAAGATGATAGAAATTCTTTAGACTCTATGATGCACCTATATCCCCAATTTTAGAATTTATGAACCCTCAAGTCCATAAATCATTAACAGCACCATTTGGGCAGTCTATGGAACTCTTTTAAGATTAGCACATGTCAGCATCTTTTCAAATACTTGTATGACCTTCAAGAGAGTCAAGGTTAATTCACAACTTCACAAAGATCAAATAGAACCACCTTTAATTTGTAGTGAGGAGATTTGCAATGCCTTACAGAAGGGGGATAACAATAGAGAATATATTCTTCTAGATTTTGCAAACTTGGACTTTTTTTACTTGATAGCAGCTATTAGAAATACGAAATTCATAACAGCCAAGGAAAAATAGTGCCACCCACAAAATAAAAAGAATACCTGCATACAAACAAGCTTGGAGTCTCCTTGCACACGGATATGCCTAAATCCTCTCTCAAGGGCGTATCTCAGTCCTAGAATGACAGCCCGGTATTCAGCAGCGTTGTTTGTTGCAACGCCGAGACCTTCTCGCAGACGGTAAACCTACAAGACTTCAAGATCAGAGAGCTAAATACTGCAAAATATACTACATAAAGAGCTGTGTGGTGTTTTGAGAGCGTACAAGACTTCCATCTATTGCACGCAACACAGCCCCGGCACCAGCTGGCCCAGGGTTTCCCTTTGCTGCACCATCAAACTCAAGAATACAGGAGCACTGTAATTAGAGTAGAAAATGATCATCTAGTGTCAGCCAACCATGAGGAAACAATAAAAACAGGCAAGTAATATGGTAAATGTATTCTCACTTCTCCCATTAATAACTGCTGGTCTCTGACTTCTTTAGATTTTAGATGTATATTTAACGATAGACATCTTGGCAATGATGCATGCAAATATAATCCCACACATGTATCACAGTTGTGTGATTCCTAACCAATAGATTCTGCAGCATCCATAATGCCAATGGCATACAAGGTGGGGGGGGGGGGGGGGGGGGGGGTTGAATCATTATTATGGACCGCATTTCATTTACATTAACATGGTCAATCATTAAACTCATGATCTGCCATAACTCTTGGAACAAAGGGAAGGTGATATTATGGCAACAGAACCCCATACCCCAAAGAAAACCCCAAGTACAAACAACAATCAGTTTTCAAAATCTGACTCAATTTTGTGCAGTCAATGAAATCTAAGCAGGAATAAGTGGCCTGTCACCTATGTCATTAAAACCTTTTCAGTAAAACAAGATAATTACTCTAAAGATTAAATTATTAAAACCTCACACAATAAGCAGAAACCGGTAGAGTCTCCATAAAGCTTTCAATCTCAGGTAGCTTTCTCTGAGGACCTTCTGAAAAAGAAGTTGATCCAACTTTTTTCTGTAGAAAGATACATAAACAAAATACATTTCAGAATCAGTAATGCTGGGTGAAAATAACTGTAGATTGTGAGCAATTTTTCTACGCAAATGCAAGCTATGAAAGAGAACACATTGTACAGGCAAGGACATATACCATCATCCTCCAGCCATGACCCCAAAAAAGATTCTTGTGCAACAGATCATATCAAAGCAGTGACTCCATCAAATCAATTGTTTAATTTCACTTAAAGAAACACCAAATAAATCAAGAACTGAAGGATTGCTGTTTGTAAATTCGACATGTCCAAGCAATGAGGAGACATGATTGTACCAAAAACAAAGCATTAAGAAGTAAGGATAGACCAACTTAACAGGGTTAAGTAGCCCACAGGGGGTATTAAATTGGAGATTGATGCATGAATGCACATGTGTTGCACTGTTGCTGAGACCATTAGGTTGTCACGGCTTTTCTTGCAGACGTCCACAGGTTTGGGATGTAGTTTATGTGAGTTGAGTTGCTCCTTGAAGCACATGAGATCTTTCAGATTATAGATGTCTACAATTAAACTACATAACTAATAGCAGAAAGCCAGAAGTGGTCATCGTAATGAAGAAAGATGTAGAAACTTTTCTACTTTGACTAATATTTCTTGTAAGCATGATTATATAATGCCTATTATATATCAAATACATCAGACCAGAAAAATGTACATAAACCATGACGTTCATAATAATGATTTGTTTCTTCACCATATTTTGGAATGACTGGGCCAAGCCTACACCTCCTCAGTGACCCACTAAAACAATTTGGCTATTTCTGGTTGACATTCATCTTTATAAATCAAACATATATCCAAAAGAAAGAAAAAGTTCCAAATAAATTATAGTAATAAAGAAAATGCAAACCATTACAACTTTGACTAAGCATTACCTTTATCCTATTATCAGCAGGATTCTTAGTGCCAGCCTTATCCTTAACAGAAGGTGGTTGCTGAAACAATATGAAAATTATACAATGTCTTAAAATAATAATCATTACTGCAAATACAAAAGTTATACAGTACAAATGCCATAAAAGAGTAACAAAACAGCTTGCAAATACTTTAAGGCTGGTGTTCGTCCTCCCTGGACGATTATCTGATCACAAGACCAGCCTTCACTATCTTCATGTAGACATGTGAGATTTCTTATCTTATTTCCATCCAAACTTCAAGAATGGAGTATCAAGGTTGAGAGTCTCTGGTCCCACAAACCCTATACAAGTGATGTTTGGTTAGCTTAAGTTCATGAAAAGTGCCCTCAAAGATTTTAATTCTAGGGTGGGTAGACTTCATAGTATTGTTTTGCTGACCAGGATGAATCTTGACAATGTTTATGAACTTTTTAATTCTACAAGAAACTATCTAAGCATTTGTCTCAAAAAAGGTTCATGGTAAACTATCGGCAAGCTTCATCTCAAGAAGGAACTCTCATGTGCCAAAAGAGCCCATGTTTTTTTTCATAGCGCAAAAAAGATCCTTTCAGCAAACGTAAGGCCAATTATACAGGAGCAAGGTTCTTTCCATAAGTAATGGTGAGGGTCAACCGATGGAGGGGATGGATAGAGCCAGCAATGTTGCTATAAGTTACTTGATGTACTTGTTTGGTTCCCGTCGTTTAGATATGTAAAATTTAGTTTTCAGCATCTAGACCTAAATTATGCATTTCATCTTTCTCAAGATACTTCATTCGCATAAGTCATAGCCAGTGTATCCTCACTAGATTTCTTCCCAAGGGTATTCTTTTTAAGAGTTTTGCAAACTGGCCAGCAGTCTAGCACTTGTGTTGCTAAAGCCTTTGATGGCTTCTGCGTAACAAAATTTGAAATGAAATCCTCACTCATCATTGGAATTTGGTTCCTTTTAACGATAATTCAGAACGCTCTTATTAGAGACAAATTTTGAAAGTGGCTCCTCCCAGTGGTTGTTCCTCCATCTGTTTAAAAATTAATAACTTGATAATATTATTAATTTGTATCACTCTAAAAAATGGTGAAGGTGGGAACTTGGAAATTACTGTGTAACTTGATCCATGGTTGAATACAGACCCACGATTGATAATACTAACTGTTGCATGACTGATTTTCCTGGTGACATCACCGTGGGTAATTATTGCCACCTCCACACATCTTGTCATTTGCCTCCTCTTATAACACACTGTTTTATCTGCATCACACCCCATGCAGCAAAGATTCCCTTATTTGGAACAAATGCAAAGATGAGGTCAACACTAGGGCTGTAAACGAACCGAACAAACACGAACAGAGGCTTGTCCATCTTCATTTGTTTAACTTAACCGAACAAATGAATGAACATGAACGGTAAACAAACGAAAATCTTTGTGTTCGTGTTCGTTCGTTTAGAAATCAGGTGTGTTCCTGTTCGTTTATATTCGTTCGTTAACATGCTAAACGAACATAAATGAACGGACTAAACGAACATAAACAAACAGGTCTAAATGAACGTAAATGAACAGGCCTAAACAAACTAAATAAATAAAAGATTATATATTAAATTTAATATATAAACGAACATAAATAAACGAACGAGACTCTTGTTCATGTTCGTTCATTTAACTAAACGAACGAAAAAAATTGTTCATGTTTGTTCATTTATTAAACAAACATAAACGAACTTCCCGCCGAACGGTTCGCTGATCATTCGGTTCGTTTACAGCCCTAGTCAACACTAGTTAACTTATGGGACTCCCTCAACATTAATAAACCTAGGGTTCGTTGGTGCTCTTATATTTGGTTCAGAGGTCCTGCACTTGGGTCTGCTTTCATACCTCAAACTTTCATGATACATTTTAGTTACAAGTTGCGAGCACCAACAACAAGGTTGAACTGGTGTATCTTCTTCTATTGGATGACTCCATCGTTGTCCTTGTGCGTGTCATCCTTAAATGTAAATGTGAGTCTAGTGATTTGAAATGGCATACTATATGGTGAGTTTTGTGCAACCTTCATCGTTACAAGCTTGAAAAACTCAGTTACACACAACCTCATATGTATAGGTATAACTAAAAACGTTTAAATAAATGAAGACGTGACGAAAATAAAAAGGTATCAGAAGAATCAAAAAATGTAGTCTAACCTGAAAAGGACATGGAACAAGTTGGCCAAAAAGTTCACCTTGCACATCAGAGGCACCAACAGAATATATTGCATTGTTAAGCCCATGTGAGGCGAGGTATTCCTCAGCAGGCTTAGGCAATCGATAGCCTTTGAACACAGCAACATTGGGACCATATAGCTACAGAATAGTAAGCAATAATAACTAGAATAAGAGGTGTACATAATTTACGAAGTGCATATACAATAATTAGCTTAAGCAACATAAAAGGTATATGCATTACAGATATTATAATTACCTTAGGTGGCATACAAGGCTTATCCGCATATGAACTATAGGTGCATTAATTAGCTTATGCAGCCTATAGAGTTTATGAATGGCATGTAAAATAGTTCAAGCAACATACATGATTCGGTTGCAGATTAACTCGCAGTTTAGTGATTTATGTAGAAGTTATTTTTAGTTGAAGTTTTTGGTTCACATTGCAGAACAGAACTAAACCAACATTAACCTCTATAAAGTTCCATATATGCTGAAGGTGTATATTACTCCCTTCTATCCATAAAAAAGTTGCACTCCTAAATTTGGAATTCAACAAGCTATTAAAGTTGTTGCAAGTTCTACAAGGTTTAAACAAAAGGTTGATTACTAGGGTGAACCATACAACACAACTATGAATAGAACAATATTATTTACCCAAAGATAACTACAAATAAATAGAATGGTATTGGTTTTTCAGTTTTCATGGAAAAATATGCTGGATCTCCACTTGTACACACTGATTAGTATCAATTATCACATATTTCAACAAGATAAATACAGTTTCAAATCTTTTGCACGCCAAATGGACTATATTTGACTTCGAAATTCAATAAAACTATTTTTAAAGAAAGAAGTAACATGTGAAAAGGTAACTAATAGACAGATAGTCGATATTAACATGAGATAAAATCAAATAGATCGAAAGAAGAAGACTAGCATCAATCTCATTATATGTCTTACACTCTTACCAGAGGTTGGAAATCACTAAAATTCTTGTACACACCAACGATGTCCCCCTTCCTCACAACGTAAAACGCATCCTTTTCATCTTCCATTAATGACTCCTAAGATTTAACAATTTGCCCTATCTTGCATCCACTATAGAGTTCCACCTGAAATCATGACCAAACTTGAATTAAAACTGTGACCACGCATACAACATCAGGAAAAGTTACATTTTAAATTCTTAGAAAGATCAAGATCTTCGACCAGTACCCTACTCCTCTTTTTCCGTAATCATTTACATCATCGGAGTAGAAACAAGAATCGGTTTTGGCAGACGATAACTTACATTTTTTTACAAGAATTGGAAAATAAACTGAAAATCAGATGATGTTGCTTTACCTTTTACATCAGATGAGCACGTAATAGCCTTGATGAAGATTGTGGAAGTGAAGCTGAGACGAGATGGAAAGATTAGGGTTTTGGGCTTCTTTGGCGGGAAGGTGATAAATTATGGGAATTGGGATCGGGCGTTTGTCAGTCCCTGTTTGACCGGTCTACCGTCATTTTTATATATGTCGGCCCACAAGCCCATCGTTAAGATATGCTCAACAGGTGATTCCTGTCCCTGGTAGTTGGTTGGTACCTTGTAATTATACATTATATTCTAGGGTTCTGACAAGAATAGCCCATCACTTTTTTAAAATTACGTTTTTAACCTTTAAATTTAAACTTTTAAAAAATTAACCATCAATTACCCTTTTAGCAAAGACCGTTGCGTAAAGGGACCTGTGTGCAAAAAAAAAATTATAACATCGATGTAACAAGCCTTGACCATGCACGACTCGGTGGGCCCCACCATTATGCACGACTCGATGGGCCCCACCATTATGCACTGACCGGTGCGCGATGCGTAAGGGCCCCACCAACCCACAATTTTTTAATTCTTTTTTCTCCTTCGCACATACTATATATTTGGGTTTTTCTATAATTTATCGATATATAGTTACCAATCCAATGTCTACAAAAAAAAATTATCTTCTCCAATTTCTCAAGAATCAATGTCTGTGATTGAGAAAGTTATGGTACGTATTTTTTGTACAGGTTCGTGGCAGTTAGTCAACGACGTGGTAAATTATATTTCAGAAACGTAAAAAATTGTTGTATTGTTGCTGATTCACTTAATATTTCAGGTTTGATCAATTATTTACCCAGAAAATTAAACTTACCTAAATTTCAAAATTGTTTTAAATCAACATATAAAACTCTGTCATCTTGTTCGATTGTCGAGTTATTTGACACCGATGATACGAGACATTTTTTAGGCTATTGGTGTGGATATTTCGTTGCAAGCCCTAAGATTGTATGTTTGTGATCGTGGTGCTGAAATTTGTGAATTAAACTCAAACCAATAGATTGTTTCAACCACTGTGTATAGGCCCGAACACCCTTAATATATACTTCAACTTGTTCCATATGTATCAAACCAATGTAAGTCGGGTTCCAGCCAAAACATGTTTCCACTCATTTCATACTAATCGTTCCAAAGTGAAGAGACAATTAGAGCACTCCATATCATTTTGTACCAAACCCAATATCAATCGTTTCAAATCCCACTTGAAACATATCAATCTCAATATCACCCGTTTCATAGTTGGGTGACATATGAAACTCCATATCATTCATACAACACTCCATATAAGTCATACGAAAATCGTCTGACGTACCAATACCAAGATCTACCATCTGATTATGGCATTCATATTTCTAATATTTATGTTAAAGAACATAAAGCCAGTTTATATGACACTGAAAATACATATGAGAAATATAAGGTTAATCTTGATCCTTATTATGGGTTGTCTCGGGGGATTGTTTGTATCATCCTAATATAGATGAATATCTGAGGCTACAATGAGATAGTATTGATAGCGAATTGGATACAGAAGATAAAGAATGGGTGGAGAAGGAAGATAAAGAAAGTCTTGGTATGAGTAATATTAGTGTTTTCGGTGGGTTATAATTTATTATGGGGCATGTTTCCCCCGTTATCAACGTCAGTCCCTGTTGTGAAGTCTAAATAATCACCCCCCAAATATCAACATTCTAAACGAGTGAAAGTTGAACAATTTTTCAAGAGTAAATAATACTTGAAAGTAGCCATAGGACTGAAATATCTTGAAGAGGGTTACCAGATGAAAACCACTTGCTCCACGCGATAAAGGTTCGAAGCAGTATGTATATTAGAAATAATACGAATGACGAATAAGAGCAACCATAACTAATGGTACGACGTTGTATCATATTCGTACACTTAAGAACTCACATCTATGTTATAAAAGTTTATTTTTGCACACAGGTCCTCTTACGTACCGGTATTTGCTAAAAGGATAACTGATGGTTAATTTTTTAAACTTTTAAATTTAAGGATTTAAAACGTAATTTTAATAAAATGATGAGTTATTCTTGTCAAGAACCCTTATATTCTTCCATATTGTTTTTTTTAATAAAGTATTAAGTGTATATTGAATAGGTTTTTTATAATTTTTCTAAAATATAAATTCAAAAGTTTAAATCTTAAAAAGATTACACTCTAACTCTAATAAATTATTTATTTTAAAGATTTTAACTTATAGTATCATAAACTATAATCCAATATGATTATAAAATAACAATAATTTAATGTTGTTATGGAATTTAATAAAATAATTATTTTTCTCTCCAACATTCAATTTTGAAAAAATCAGTAAACTTTTTCACAATTTATCTATTTTTAGAAAAACATCTAGAGAATCTAACACACCAATACAAAAAATAAAACTTTAATTTTCTATATTTTAGAGAATATGTTGAAGATATGACTGTAAACAAATCGAACGGTCAACGAACCATTCGACATGAAGTTCGTTTATTTAATAAATGAATAAACATGAACAATTTTTTTTGTTCGTTCGGTTAAATGAACGAACATGAACAAGAGTCTCATTCGTTCATTTACTTTCGTTTATATTCGCTCATTTACGTCGTTCGTTTATGCCCGTTTATTAAATTTATCATGTAATCTTTTATTTATCTAGTTTGAATTCAAATAATATTTATTTAAGTTTTAACTTTTTAGATTTTATTTAGATTTAAATTTTATCATCATTTTGTCTTATTTGAAAATTTTACCTTTTCACTTTTCCCCCAAAACCCTAGCCTACAGATAAAACTTTCTACAAATCGTGAAGGATTGAAGAAGGCTGTGAACGTTTATGTTTGTTTAGGCATGTTCGTTTATGTTCGCTCGTTTAACATGTTAACGAACGAACGTAAATGAACACATCTGATTTCTAAACGAACGAACACGAACATAAAAAATTTCGTTCATTTACCGTTCGTTTTCATTCGGTTCGTTTGCAGCCCTAGTTGAAGATGCTCTAAAAGTAAAAATCTTTAAAAACATTTGCATTAAACTTTAACCGCTAAACGTAGAGATGATAATATTAATTATTAAAATATTTATTATATTTAGTAGAATATTATTTTCTCTCTTTTAAACATTTAATTTTAATGTTTTTTATTGATGAAAAAATTAAAATGTTATTTATTTTTATTTTTTACTTTAAATTTGGATATATCCACATTCTCTCTTATTTTCTTTATTTTAACATATATTAAAACATCTGCAATAGCTTCTCTAAAATAGAGAAAATAGAATTTTGAGCCACCCTTTTGTAAACTATCTCCAAAATGGCAAAGTAAGGGAGAGGATTATCTTTTTCTCCAAATATAGAGATAATCTCAAGAATAATTAACAAGTGAGAACACCAATAATAAACTTAAAAAATAAATATTTAGATAGAGAAATAATATCTTAATAGATGAATTAAATAATCAATGATGGAGTCTCCAAAATAAAGAATATGTTGGAGATGAATGTATTTTTTTAGAGATTTTGACTTCTGGTTCTACAGTTTGGAGAAATTTGAGAAATCTGTTGGAGATGCACTTTTAGGATACTCGTTGGAGAAAAAAATCTCCAAAACCATCAAAATCGTTATTTTAACATAGTTGTTGAAGATACTTTTAGATCATCTTTAATAAAAAAAAAATTATAACGATAAATTGAAAAAAATAATAAAGGGTTTGGATGATTTATCAAGGTAAATAACCTTGTCAAAAAAATATTACAACAATTTGTTGGAGATATTAAATTTCGTATATCTAATTGTAAGTTATTCTACGACAATATTAAACATAAGAAAAGACAAATTGTATGAAAATACAACGTACTTTGTATTAGTTTTTAATTTAAGTAACGTACTTTTGAAACATTCATTTTGGTAAATGAGATGTAAACTTTCAAACATTTAAGTATATAGGTAACATGTTTAAATATTAACAAATTACCATATTGACATAGCGAATAACATGACATACAAGTCAATATTATTTGTTGATACAATAAATGATATGGATTTTCTTGTAAAACATTAATTTTGGAATAATTAATATTTTATTTTTATTATATTTTGTAATAATAAAACAAAACTAAAAAAACCCTATTCCACCATGAATGTAACGTTATTTTTCTAATAGTGTAACCACTCCCCGTTTGGTACTCCCCCATCTACACCATAATCTGCAATCCCCAATCTGGTACAAGATATGGACGTAGTCTCCAAAAGGGGTTTGCTTATGGATTTGTAATATCAATTTTGGTGATGATTTTGTAAAACGAGGTATACTTATTGATTTTGCAGAAACTAGTCTTTTGTTGGTTTATTGCAACCTTGCATAAAATCAACCCATTTTGTTATGTCAACAAATTTGGGGTTTTAAGCAGATCTGCAAACCCCGAAGAAATGTGGTTATGGTTTTGATATTTTGGATATAGTGGTGCTGATGAATTATTGAGCCATTTGCTAGAAAATAATGGTGTTTGTGGTGAGAATAGTTGTGAGTTCTTGCCGGAGAAGATGAAGTGACAAGAACAGTTTTAATTAGCGGTGTTATTGGTGAAAATCTTGGTGACAGTAAAGAACTTGTTGGTTTTGGGATGGAAGGCTACATGTGTCAATTTATAATTGGGTATCTAAAATAATCTTGTAAATAATGGATAAAAAGACAAAAACACCCTTACTTTAACGGAATTAAAATTAAAACAATTAGGTCGAGGGACTTAATTCATAACAAAAGTAAAACCACAATGACCTTCGATGTGATTATTTCTTTTCGAGAACCTAATCCATAATTTTCATACAATCAAGGGGACGAAAACTGTAATTTACTCTACGTTTGAAAAATACTTATCGTCATAAAAATCAATGTGTTGACTTATTTGTCATGAAAAAATATTCATATGTCAAAATATCTATCATAATTTCAAACAAAAATTAGAAAAAAACTCTTGATAGAGAAAATACCTTATTAGAAATATTTGGCATCATAAAGAATAAATACCTTTCAAAATATGGTTGGGATTAAAATGCTAGCCTTTCAATGATATTTTGGTATGTAGTTCGGTTGACAAAAGGGTGAAACGATTTTATCCAAATGCAAGACAGTTTATGAGTTCGATCTCGGGTCCCCGTTAGTCTCAGCTGATAAGTAAGCTGAAAAACTTTACTCATATTGGTATTTTTGGAGACGGGTTTCATGTTCGACTGATTATAATTGTCTGTAATCAATCGTTTACCCAGACAATGTGTCAAGTTATGAAACTTCGGCCCACAATGTTTAAATTTTAAAAGGAAACACAATAAGAAACGATTTTTTATCTTATAGTAAAAAAAAGCAAGTGAAAACGACAACATCTGAAAAATTTCATGACAAAAAACATCAAAATCATGTGATATTTTTTTGCTTTTGAAAAGATAAGACAAATATATAATGACATTAGTAAATGAAAACCGAAAACTAGGACCCACCTTTCACATATTTGTCAAACATTTGTAGTCTTTTTCGTCATGTAACTTAATCACCATCAAACCGTATTTAACATTGGATAAAAAAATTAGATCCAGATTTACGCGTCTTTTTCTTTTTTATTGATCATATAAATATGTATTATCGGAGAAAGAATGTGAATTAAATAAATTTAAAAAATATATAAATTAACTGGGACTTAATTTTATTGATGAATGAGATGTATGACTTTAAGACATGAGATTTTTATCCATCAACACCACTTTGCAAGCAATTTCTAACATTGACTAAGCAGTTCTTTATTAGTTTTTACGCTCTCTGTTTGAATTTTTTTTCTTTCTTATCTGATTTCTAAAACAACGTAATCAATTTACGGGTAGTTGATGAACCGAAAATTGTTAACTTTTTGGTAAAAGTATCTATTTTTTCATTAGTAATAATTCATATAAGTGAATTTCGAATTCTACTATCCCACCCATCGGAGCACTTCGTTGAAGACCCAAAATACACACATTTTTTTATTAACTTGGACATCCAATCCACTATGCGAGCCGATTAATCCTAGGGCGACCACCTGCTTTGCATATAGCTCGGAGTCACCGCATTTGAACATCTGTGGCCACATGGGGATTTTTATTCCTCCTTGGATTTGAACCTAGGACCCCCTGGTACTTTTAACATTTTGAGCCAAACTCAAACCAATTAGACACCACTCTTGTGGTTAAAACACACCCCTCTTCTTGATATATCTCTCTCTCTAATCAAAGTCCCTTCCCCTCTTTTTTTGGGGTTTTGATTTGAGTATTTAGGTTTTGGTTTCAAGGTTTGAACTGTATATTAATTTGTGAAGAATAAGTTTTAGTTTGCATTTTGAATTCATGGTTTTGCATTCGTCTGGATTTCTAATTTGTGTGCATTTTTCTCATCTTCGAAATTTTTGAAGGCAAGTGAGGGGGAGTTGCCGAGGAAAAAGGTTCACCGGCTGGAGAGGTTTCCGGGTTAGAAGTGACACGTGTCACGCTTTGAGTGGATGCATATATTAGAGTAAACTACAATATGGTCCTTGTGGTTTATATAATATTAACTATGGTCCATTACTTAGAGAAAAATGAGAAATAAATACAAAAAGTCTAAAATATTCTTCACTTAACGGATTATTTTAAGGACCGTTAGACAAAGTGACTAAGGGACCGTTTACCAAAAATTTACTCAATAAGTGATTACGGGTAAAATTTAACACTATTACTTACTTATCGAGTAAAATTTTAGTCCACAAAAACAACACCATACGCAATAATCTACCCTATAAGCTCTTACCATGGTAAGAGTCGTCGTCTTCACTTATCGGGTAAGACTATTGTTCTTTGTCTCGCTCTTACCGGGTAAGATTCTTAGTATTTGCCATATTCATCTGGTAAGGTAATGTAACATGATAAGCGCTTACCTGAGTAAGTGTTTGGTAAACGGTCCCTAAATTTAGACAATTTTGTAAACCATGATAACCATCTTGTCTTTTCGTGTTTGTCAGAACTAAAAGTGTTATATAATTGACAAACTATATGAACCGGTAGTTTACTCTTATTTCGTAATATACATTTGTTAAAAATTCGGTAACTATAATACATTTATAAAATTTAATATGAAATAAAAAAGTTATATTTGTTTTAAAAGTAAAATAATTAATGAGGACATATCATGTTATTTGTCGTTGACTATTTAAGAAAAGTAATTAACTGAAAAATTAAAAAAAAAAATAAAAATAAAAAACTCCATAAAATGTTGCTTTCAAAGGTTTTAAAAGCTTGTCAAGTTTCAAAATCGGAAGAAACACATACGTGTCTTCCAAGTTCCAACATATCACCCTCCAAACACCTAATTTTTGTAAATCTTAAAATTAACTCAGTTGGTGATAAAACTTAAATATTTAAAAGATTACTGCTTCGAATTCTGTAAGACCATTTGAGAAATTTTCTGGTTGTTCTGTAAGACCCTTAAGATTTACAACGAAATTAGGATGCTGAATAGTTAAAGGGGACCCATGATACAAAATCATTCAAAACATTTTGAAACCATTAAGAGACAGACTTTTTTTTGGCCAAACAAAATTCACCTCTTAATAATTCAAAGATTGTCTCTTAATGGAACTATTAAGAGAAAAATAAACAACCTCTTAAATATTTAAAGATTTTTTTTTCTAAAAGGTTACTGTTTCGAATTCTGGAAGACTATTCAGAATTTTTCTGGTTGTTCTGTACGACCCATAAAATTTATCGAGATACATACAAGCTGGTTTGAACATCACTATTTAAAATTATAATCATTATTAATAACTAAATAAATGAAAAAGACACAAAATAGACAAGTTTAATTACGAAAAACTCTAATCACCATCACCGGATAAAGACAAGTATCATGCCAGGGGTAAAATGGGGAATGTATTTATTCCATTGCGTCTTACGAATTAAACACGATGAATTATGAGCTAGAAGGAGATGTGTTTATCGATCTATTTGTTATTTTTAAAATATATGTTTAAAAGTGTTATTCAAGGATTTATAGTATTGAAAAAGTTTACTTAATCATTGATAGTTTGAAGAATATTTTTCTGAATTAAGGGTTTATAATGTAAAAAGCTATTTATTTAAATATTTATATTTGATATAGAATTTTCTTCAAATGATATAGTATTAAGTAAAATCATTTTTAGAGTATAAACTTTTAAATATTTTATTTTTAAATATATTTAATACCACAACTTGCATGCTTTATTGTCCCGATAAATGAATAAAATAGGAATCTTAAAAGTGGATCAACTTTAATTTGATGTGTACTTCTTTAAGGTTATGTTTGTTTTTTTAAGGGGTGCTGAAGTCTGAAATCTTATTTCACTTTTGATATATAAGAGGTGTTGCTGAAATTTAAAATTTGAATCAATAAGATTGTTTTTTTTTTAAGTAATAAATGTCTGAATTTATTTAAATTGTTTGTTTTACCTATTAGAAAATTATAGTGTTGAGTTTATAGATTAATTTATAAAATTTCACATATTTATTCATGATTATTACAAACTTTACATCTAAATTATATAATTAGCATTCATTTAAACGAAAATATGTCATTGACTGTGTTTAACACATTTAAATCAAATTAAAATACATCAATTGAGAGAGGTGATGATGCATTTGGTAAGGATCGATTGAGAAATGTTGTTGCAGAGGGCCTGGAGAACAGTAAGAGACAAATAAGGAACTGATTTACCTCTTACTAAATAAGAGGACAATGAGACATAAGTGTCTCTGAAAAATTAGAGAAAAAAACAGTATGAATGGCCTACTTCTTAATTAATCAGACATAAGAGACTGATAAAAGTTTTTTTTTTCCCTAAGAAAACAAACAAGACTTAAGTTAACAAAAAGTGGTTTGCAACTTATTGATAATGTTACTGCATTTACATCACATGTCACTGACGGTATTTAACGCATTTAAATCCTATTAAAATACATCAACTGAGAGAGTTGATGATAGATTTGGTAAGAATCGGGGGAGAAACGTTGTTGCGGATGGCCTGAAGAACAATAAGAGACAAACAAGAGATTTTTTTTACCTCTTGTCAGACAAGAGGGTAACAAAACATAAATGCCTCTGAAAAATTGGAGAAAAAAACAGTCTGAATGACATACCTCTTAATTAATCAGACATGAGATGCCGATAAAAGTTTTTTTTTTCTAAGAAAACAAATAAGACCTAAGTTACCGAAAAGTGGTTTGCATCTTATTGCTAATGTTATTGCATTCACATTATAGATTGCAAGTTCGAATCATGTTGGTTTTTATTTTATTTTTTTTGCTAACAATAATAGAAAACAAGGTAAACTAAGGAAAGAAAAAATCACATGTATGTCGTTTTTTAATTAAGTCGTACTTCTAACAATTGCTTTTTTGTTTTTATTCTACAGTATGTTAGTTATTTGGTACCCCTGTTAGGGATTTTTTTAGATCTGCCAATCGTAACTCATTTATTACAATCCCAAGAACTATGGTTTTAATTTTCGTACAAACTCAGTTCATGCTTCATATCCGCTAACTTTGTTCATGAAGTGAAAACTCATGCATRCATGTCACGAGGTCATAACTTTCACTCGTAAATTGAACTGAGATGTTTTTTTTTATTTTAGATTTGTAGATCGGCAACATTTGATGATTTATAAAGTAGAGTTGAGTTCCGGTGAGAACGAGAGTTAAAATGATAAGCGTAAGAATGATCTCCACCCTTTGATAGACATTAAGATGAGATGCACCGAGATGATATATACTAGATCAATCCCCATATCAAACACGATTTATGGGTAAGTTTGAGATTAAAGGTGACAAAGGTCCATATCTCTTCTTACACTTCTCATTTTAATTCTTATTTTCACACAATCATTCGTCTTATCAAGTAATCATCAAATAGTTATCATGTTTTTCCAAATATAACTCGCGTATGTTAGAAGTTTTAGGGGGTGTTTGGGATTGCTTATTTGAAACAACTTATGTTTATCAACAAAAGTACTTATCAACTTATTATAAGTCAAAAGGGTTTAACTTTTTCAAAAATTTCTTATTACCGGTTTGGTACCGATATAAGTTGTTTATCCAAACACTAAAAAAATGCTTATTACCGATGTCACACCGAAATAAGTCAATAAGTTGTTTTTATAAGCAATCCCAAACACCTCCTTAGATGACGTGATTAATTTTTACTTATAACTTGGATTTAAATAATTTTTTGAAGTTGTTTAATTTATTTACCAAATATAGATGCCGAAACTTTTTGATGATTTACAAAACAAGCATCAATGAGTTATCGTGCTTTTCCCGTTTCTATATCCAAACGTACTCTTCAACCTATAATTAAATCTTCACATTTTATTAATGACATTTCAGCCCCTAAACTTTTTACTTTCATGAATTACAACCTAAGCCCCTCGATTGACTTTCTTATTTCATCTCAGTCCCAAGTTTTGGGATGTTATAGTTAGTTTTAGCAACATCTGTTTAGCAATTTACCCATTGTTTTGGGAAAAAATGACCATTGGATCAATTTACATTAGTTTCCGCGATAAATTTTTGGTCAAATATTAAAAACCAAGTTTAATGAATTTGAACCATAAATTAATTACGATATTATATTTACACTGTGTAACTTCACATGTCATTATATGATCGTTTAAAACGTGAATTTAACGTCAAATAATACCTATCAGGAACACTTGAAACTTGTGCCAAGGTCATAATTAGTGGCTTGCTTGTGTATGGAATGAGAGGAAGTGTCATGTTCGTGATTTCACCAACTAGTATCACAAAACTTTATCATATTGTCTCCCCTCTAACTCGTTGATGTGGAAAACGACTCCCACTTTGTTTTTTTCAACCATGGTTGACCACATTTGGTTATATCCACGGCTATTTTTGGTAAATAGCCCTAAGAATTTCTCTTTTCACAATATCTCGAGCTTAGGGGAATTTAAATATGCATGTAATTATGAGTCATGGATATCTGGGAAGGAAGGATCATTGCTCTGAGATGAGAATGAACTTTGTGTTCAATAACATCAAGAGTTGAATTCATTTGAACACAATAAGGCCAAATATGAACTTGTTAATGGATTCTTAGACCGTTCATGATGTGACGAAAATAAATGTAAATAATCTCATGCTCATTTATCCCAATAAATTAAGTCCAAAAAGTAGGATATACGACAAGTAATACAACTCATCCAAGCATTAAGTGAAGTCATATATTGATCAGAACCACGTTAGTTTTATCCAAGGGTACTAAAAAAAATGTTCAGTAGAGAATTGTAGAGTTAGCAAGAAAAATATAAGCATTTTAAGACGAAACATCAATGAGAAGGTTGATTTATAATCGAATGGCAATATTGCTCTGCAAGAAAAAGCTGCGTGGAATGTTTTGAGAACTTGAATTACGAATTGATAAGTTATAGAGCGATTTTGAGATTAACTATCGTCATTTCTTCTTTCAAAATACTGGTTTTGCTTTTGCACTTTTTTTGTGAACTAGAAAAAAAATTGGTGCTAAATGTATATTTGGCATTTTCTTGGGTTTATACTCTTTATTTATACACGTTTTATATTTTTTTAATTAAGACTTGATAAGTAAATCTCTTTCTCTTCCACACACACACATATATGGTTCCTGGAATTTTAAAAGTGTAAAAATATTTATTGGGTTCGACAACATATTTCGTTTATGTTGTAAGATATAAGTATGAAAACTATAATAACACCAAGTTTTAGAGATTATAAAAACACGAGGATGCATTTATATACAAATTTAAACCAAATGAAATAAAAATATAGCACGATTTACATATTCAACATGTATGATAAATATGTTCTACCTTTACGTTCCTTATCCATATTAGTTCAAATTATAGAAAGAACATAAAAATAATAAAGTTTATGTTCGTTTTTTAATTAAAATTTGCTAATTATGGATTTTTATTTCCTGTTTTGGGTATGTATCTCGACTGATAATTAATAATTCAAGGATACAATAATTGCTTCACCTTCATAAAACTACATTCGATGCAAAGATTATGCAAAGATGAGAAGCATCGTTTCCAAATAATATACGAAGCCTAAGGGCTCGTTTGGTTTGTGGATGCATTTGGTTTAAATAAAAATACAAAAATGAAATACGACAATTTTGAAATCCAACGTAGGTAGTTGGTATTTGATGGACTTGCTTATAATAATGTTTTAAAACATGTTAAAAATATATGTTTTGTAATAATCAATTAATAAAAAAACAATTAAATATTTTTTTTGTAATTTTTTTTATAAAAAAAGATTTCGAATTATTTAACAAACTTCGAATTTATGATAATGTAAAATGAAACAAACCCTAAGAATAATATAAATGACACAAAGGTCACATTCAACACCAAATGCCTAACATATGCAAAGCAATCCATTATTCAAAACTAGGGCTGTAAACGAACCGAACGTTCAGCGAACCGTTCGTGAACCGTTCGGCGGGAAGTTCGTTTATGTTCGTTTATTTAATAAATGAACGAACATGAACAATTTTTTTTGTTCGTTTAGTTAAACGAACGAACATGAACAAGAGTCTCGTTCGTTCATTTATGTTCGTGAACGTTCGTTCATTTACCGTTCGTTTACGTTCGTTCGTTTACGTTCGTTTATGTTCGTTTATATATTAAATTTAATATACAATCTTTTATTTAATTACTTAGAATTCAAATAATATTTATTTATGTTCGTTTAGCCCGTTCGTTTATGTTCATTTAGCCCGTTCGTTTATGTTCGTTTAGCATGTTAACGAACGAACATAAACGAACACGAACACACCTTATTTCTAAACGAACGAACACGAACACAAAGATTTTCGTTCGTTTACCGTTTGTGTTCGTTCGTTTGTTCGGTTAAGTTAAACGAACGAACATGAACAAGCCTCCGTTCGTGTTCGTTCGGTTCGTTTACAGCCCTATTCAAAACCCATGGACAAAGACATAGACTTTGTCTAACTCTCAATAGCCCCGCATTTAAATTGTTTTTTTTTTAATTATAATTATTTTCACTTATTTTTATATATAAAAAATATTCAATTTAAGAGTGTTAATAATTAATAAGGAAAATTATCATGCTTAATTAATAATTATAATAATGAAAAATTACATGAGATGTTGCTTTCAAAGGTTTAAAAGCTTCCCCAATTTCAAAACTGAAAGGAACACATAGGCGTCCTTTTCCAACCCATCACCCTCCTAACACCCATTTTTTGATGTTGATTGTATTTATAATTATATATATTATAATAATTAAATTAAATAACATCAACAAATCATTAAATTATAAAATATGCTATGTTGTAAAATATTTGTGTGATAGTTTAAAATTCCTCCTTAAATTTTTCTTTTAAATTAATTTTAAAGCATTATGTTTGATAAACAAATTAAAAAAATTAATATCGTCTTATATCATAAAAAAACGTATGCATTTAAAAGCATCATGTTTGATAAATAAATCCGAAATTTAAGATCGTCTTATATGATAAAAAAAACGTTAAGTATATAAAATTCAATTTCGTTAATAACACGTAACGACAAGAACGAAACATCACAATTAATGTGACATCATAAAATTGATTTAAGATCATGAAGTAAAAGTCATCGATCTTTAATTAAAAATTTTAAAAATAAATTTAAATTAAATTACAGTAAAATAAAATTTAACTTTTATATTCAATAATGAGTTTTGTTGTATGCATATAAATTGTTTTTTTTGAATTATTAATTATGAATAATTTATTATTATGTACAAAAAAGTATTTTTATTGATGTATATAGTTATAATAATAAAATGAAGCGAAAAAGATGATATGGTAATTACCCCCAGCCAAAGGCAAATATAGTCAAACGACGTCGTTTTCAATTTGGACAACGATGAAGCATTACACCTCCGCACCTGCCCCGTTAATTCGCCGTTTGGCGTTGCATCATCCATCATTCGTTCATCGCATCTCGCTCTCTCTCCAAAAGATTTCATCCCCGTGAAGTCGCCGTCGGTCGAAATCCGGCCCTGAGATCTCTCCAATTCGCTAATTCAGTCTTCCCCCGATTTCTAGATCTGCAATTTTATCCGAATTATCCGTTTCACCAAGTCTTGACACATAAGCCCTAATTCATACCCGTTCTACCTTTTCACGATCGATTCACCTTCTGATTTCGAGGGTTTCTGTTATTCAATCACCGATCTCTATGTATACTACATGATCAATAGGGTTTCTAATTTATTAGAAAAAGGGGATCAAAAGATTCATGGTTCTCGTTGCCAAGTACGAAGAAGAAGGATCCATCTTTAGGAAAACCGATGTCGTTGATGATCATGATGGAAGAAGGCTGTTATGTATGGGCGGTGGGAAGGTGAGCTGTGGTTCCACCGGCGGCACATGTGGCCGGTCCCCTCTCCCTCCACGCCGTCTCTAGTCGCTCCCATCAATTCCTGCGTATTCATTGACTCTAACACTTTCTCCAAAGTATATAAATTCTTATTCCACTCACTGTATATCCATATATATTTAGAAAAAATTTCAAAATCGGTGTCTTCCTTGATTATTATCATCGTTCTTACTTGCTATTGTCATCTTGGAATTGATTGGAACGACAACTCATGGCTTTCACAATACCACATCTGTCCTGCGTTATTTTTTTTTGCTCTACATTTTGTTTCAATACGTGGTAAAATTAATCTGTCTACTTCATAAAATTTACAGGATATGCGAATATAATTCTGCAGTTTCATGTTGGGTTTTGAGGTTATCTTTTAATTTTGATTTCTTCTATTGTCAAACAAGTTAGTCAATTGGCCGTGATTATATGTGTTTGTTTATGGAGGTGGTTGTATTTGGTTATTGGATTCTACAATGAGAGGTGGAATATTTATTAATCACTTAATGCTTGCAAGGCTAGCACGCATTTCTTAGGGGTTGCAACAAATTTTTTCTTTATAATTAGTTACCCTTCTGGATGCATGATTATATTTAAGTTCTTTTAAGGAACGTTAACATACAACATATGCTGGGGGATGAAAATTCTATTACTTTCTGAAAAATCTCCTTACTCTTCCATATCTATAATCTAAATGTTTCAAATGATCTCTTTGATCATCGGGCTTGCACTTCATCAGAGGTACGTTCTTAGAGTTTTGAGTGGTCTATGGAATGTCTCACCTGTTGAATGCATTTTCCCACATAGAAAACAGTTTTCTTGTTTCATTTGATTGTGTGGTGTTTATTCTTGCCATATGCTATTTCCATGAGGATGTTAATATCAGGCAATGGTATACAGTTAAGATACTATTATATGATAAAGCAATCCATATGAAGCAATTGTTCCTTTTATTGGTCCCAGTTGCTTTCAGTTATTGTATTATTGCAATGACCATAAGAATTATAGGAGTTCCTACATATGTATATATATAATTTGTTTCCGATTTTACCATTAGGATATTTTTGAACTTCGTTTTGGAATATATGAACCTAGACTCTCAATCTCACAAACTATTGTTTATCCAGAGTTAACAATGGCATTCAGTATCTAAATCTGTCTCATTTGTTTCAGGATGGACGCAAGATTCATGTTGGTGACTGTGCGTTGTTCAAGCCACCCCATGATTCCCCTCCATTTGTTGGAATAATTCGTAGATTAATAGTAGGTAAAGAGGATAATCTAAACCTGAGTGTGAATTGGCTTTACCGTCCTGCTGACGTTAAGCTTGTGAAAGGTGCTTCTCTGGAAGCAGCACCAAACGAGGTCTTTTACTCCTTTCACCAGGATGAGATACCTGCTGCATCGTTACTCCATCCGTGTAAAGTCGCATTCCTTCGTAAAGGTGTTGAACTTCCTTCAAGGATATCCTCATTTGTGTGCAGACGAGTGTATGATATTGAAAGCAAGCGTTTATGGTGGCTAACTGATCAAGACTATATTAATGTGAGTGTTGTAACTAAATTATTTTGACCAGTGCCTTTTCTCTGTTGAAATTCTCTTGATTGGATATGTAGTCTTATTTGATACAGGAACGACAAGAAGAAGTAGACCAGCTATTAAATAAGACTAGAGTAGAAATGTATGGCGCATTGCAGGCAGGAGGCCATTCCCCAAAACCCTTGAATGGTCCAAATGGGACAACACAGTTAAAGTCTAGTACAGATAACATACAGAACAGTTCTTCCATGCCATCGCAGGTGAAGAGTAAGAAAAGAGAGCACGGTGTTCACAGTTCAGATTCTGTCAAGCGTGAGCGCTTGTCTAAAGCAGATGATGCTGATTCAGCTCAACTTAGACCTGAAGACACATTGAAGATTGAGATTGCTAAAATTACAGATAAAGGAGGCCTGGTAGATTTTGAAGGGGTTGAAAAAATAATACGGCTCATGCAGCCCGAGACTGCTGAGAAGAAAGTTGATCTAGCCTGCCGAATTATGCTTGTTGATGTCATCTCACTTACTGAGAGCTTTGATT
Source organism: Cynara cardunculus var. scolymus (assembly GCF_001531365.2). Classification (NCBI taxonomy): domain Eukaryota; kingdom Viridiplantae; phylum Streptophyta; class Magnoliopsida; order Asterales; family Asteraceae; genus Cynara; species Cynara cardunculus. Next base: position 12,360,062 of record NC_037528.1, on the reverse strand, counting down.
GCCTTGGTCGGTTTGTTCAGCTTAGGGGCTTGCTAATTCTAGACGAATGGCTTCAAGAGGTCCACAAGGGGAAAATTGGCGATGGTAGTCCCAAGGGGAGTGATAAATCTGTTGAGGAATTTCTCTTTGCTTTGCTTCGTGCACTGGATAGGTTACCTGTGAATCTCCATGCTTTACAGACCTGTAATGTCGGGAAGTCTGTTAATCACTTGCGCAGCCATAAAAATCCAGAAATTCTAAAGAAAGCTAGGAGTCTGGTTGACACGTGGAAGAAACGAGTAGAAGCCGAAATGAACATCATTGAAACAAGGTCTGGTACAAGACGAGGAGGTTCCTGGCCAAACAAGCCTATGATGCCGGAAGTCTCTCCTATGGGTAATCGACGAATAGGTGGAGCCTCCGAGGGTGGTGCCAAGATTTCTACTCCACAACCTTCTGTATTGAAAGCTCAGCAGGGGAAGCATAATTCTGGTGAAGCCATTGTCAAATCACCTGAATCTCCTAGTACTATAAAGCCTCTGGCACCGGTTGCAGCTGGCACTGGCTCTGCAGATGTGCCACCTGTGACAACTAAAGAGGAGAAGAGTAGCAGTTCTAGTCCGTCTGCGAATAATAGCCATTCCTGTTCTAGTGAGCATGGAAAGGTGGGGGCTTCTTGCAAGGAAGATGCTCCCGGCTCCACTTCTGGATGCATAAATAAGATCTCTAGTGGTATATCTCATAGTAGGAAATCAATCAATGTGGTCCATGGATCTGCTGTCCCGGGTGTTCAGAAGGAAGGGGGTCTTGGGAAATCGGTGGATCGGAACTTTGTTTCTGGTAAGGGATCACCAATTAGAGCTACACCTGAACGAGGAGCTGACACGTCTTTTGCAGATAACATAAACAACCAGAGACTTATAGTGCGACTGCCAAGCACAGGACCAAGCCCTGCACGTACTGGCAGTGGGGGATCTGTTGAAGATGCTTCTGCTACATTTGGCAAGAGTTCTCTTGTACATTCAGAAAAGCAAGATCATCTTGATAGGAGGACAAGGGGAAAAGGAGATGCACCACCAGGCAACAATTTGCTAGCAATGAGCACGAATTCTTCTCAGGGAAAAGATGGATTGGTTGGATTTGATGATGTTAAGAAGGGGATAATTATCCCTGGTGATGAACATGGTCGAGATGGTGAAATTGCTGAGAGACTGACAGAGGCTTCTAAAGCCACTGGCTCAGCATCAGGTGGCACACTGAAATCAACGAAATCATATGAAGCTTCTTATAGTTCTATAAATGCATTGGTTGAAAGCTGTGCGAAATTTTCTGAAGTTAATGCATCTGCGCCAGTTGGCGATGATGTCGGAATGAATCTGCTTGCCAGTGTGGCTGCTGGTGAGATGTCTACATCTGATGCCTCACCAGCAGGTTCCCCTGAAAATAAACGGGCTTTGCCTGAAGACACTTCACCCAGAAATGATGCCAAGTCTAGACAATCAATTGAAAATGGTTGCCAAAGTGAAGATAAACTGAAAGTGACCAATGGTCATGTCATGATGGAACAGGTTAGTTCTGTTGGATGTTTGCCTGCACAAGGTGGATCCCAGCAGCAGGTTCTGTCTGCTGTGAACCACATCTGCACAGATGGTAAAGTCGCTTCATTTGTAGATTCTTCGGTTGCTGGGTTGCCGCAGAATGGCAATTCTGTACTTGTGGCACCTGAGGCAAAGCCTGCTGCATTGGTAGCAGATACTTCTGCTTTATTGCCTTCTATAGAATCTACCGGTACTGGCAAAGAGGGTGATGAAGTCTTTCAGTCTCATGATGGAAGGAAGTTTTCTCCTAATAAGTTGCGGAGTTACCATTTTCCAAATTTGAAACCTAACAACAGTAGTCCATTGTCTGACGAAGACAAGAACGCTGGCTCAGCCTTGGAGAAGGCCACGGAAAACAAGAGAGTTTGTTCAGATGCAACTATAAATGCAAAGGTTGAGACACTGCTTAATGATGAATCAGCGTCTTGGTCCTCAGAAAAGCATGAGGATGAGAAGAAATTGGTGCTCAAAGTATCAAGTGGCAGCAACGTGTTATTGCAAAAAGAACACAGCAAAGGCTCTGAATTGCCAACCACTTCTTGTGGTTATGTTGGTTTAGGTCCAAAAGCTGAAGAGGCCGAGGACAAGAAGATGGGGAGTCATGCTGAGCAGAGCGAGAAAGCAAATGTGGATCCTGATTCTTCTGTTTTGCTGCAAACTAGTGAACTTGCACAGGAAAGTATAGATAAAAATGAGGTCGTTGTTTCTGGTGGATCGGCTCCATCTGACAAATCACCTGTAGTCGCCGTGCAACAAGTCAGAACATGCTTAAAGCAATCTGATGTGCCTGAGGGGGATATCTCCGAGCAACCTGCTTCCAGAGGGGACTTCTCTACTATCTCTACGCCTGTGTCAGAAACGGTGGTTAAGCTGGATTTTGACTTGAATGAAGTTCTTCCTAGCGATGATGGGATTCAAGGAGATGTTGAAATGCCTTCAAATCCAGGACGGTTCTCTGCTGTTCACACGCCTTGCTCATTACCTTCTGCAGGTTCTGTCATGACAGGCAATCGGCCTGCTTCAATTACTGTAGCTGCTGCTGCTAAGGGGCCGTTTATATCTTCTGAGAATCTCTTAAGAGGCAAGACTGAGCTTGGTTGGAAGGGATCTGCTGCCACTAGTGCATTTCGTCCAGCAGAGCCTCGGAAGGTCATAGATGTTCCAGCTTCTGATAATAAGCAGGCCCGTGGCTTTTTGGACTTTGACCTGAATGTTGGTGTTGTCGAGGATGTCGGCAACAGTGGTCCTAGTGGTGGAGGACTTGATCTTGATCTGAATGCATGTGAAGAGAGTCCTGATGTTGGTCATCTGTCGGTTGGTATTAGTAGACCTGCCATCCCACAATTACCTCCAAGGTCACTCCTGTCCGGTAGGTTCTCTAACTTGGAACCAAATTCTTCAAGGGACTTTGATCTGAACAATGGACCTGGTGTGGAAGAAATTGGTGGTGAATCGATACCACTTACTAGAAATGGGATTCAGTTTCTGTCTGCTGTTCCTAGTATGAGAATGAATAATATGGAGATGGGGAACTTCTCCTGGTTTCCACCAAGTAGTACATATCCAGCAATTACAGTACCAGGTGTTCTTCCTGGTAGAGGGGAGCAGAGCTATCCCATGGTTCTTGGTGCATCATCATCACAAAGAATGTTGAGTCCTGCTGGTACCTCGTTTAATCCCGAAATATTTAGGGGACCTGTGTTATCATCCTCTCCTGCAGTTGCATTTTCATCTAGTACGCCATTCCAATTTCCAGGTTTCCCATTTGAAACCAATTTCTCGGTACCTTCAAATACAGCAGCATATGTGGGTCCGCCTGGTGGGGGTGGTCTTTGTTTCCCAACAATTCCGTCAGGGGGTTATAGGCCATCGCCATATGTTATGAGTGTAGGTGGAGGTAACAATGATAACAGAAAATGGGGAAGCCAGCAGCAGCAGCAGGGTCAGGGGGGTCTAGATCTAAATTCTTCAGGTCCTGGAGGTGGTATGACGGAAAGGGGAGATGATTCAGAACAGTTGAAGATGTTTCATCAGCAACTGGCGGGGGGTCTAAAGAGGAAGGAGCCGGTTGATGGGTGGGATGGAGATCATAGGAATAGTAGCTACAAACATCATCCATCATGGCAGTAGTTGCGTTGCAGCAGCAGCAGCAGCTACCGATGTGGGTGGATCATCTAGTATTCGCAATTTAATTAAACGTTGATTTGATAATGAAGTGTTACTGAATCTATACAATTTGCAGGTGCTGTGGCTTTATTCAGAGAGTTGGGTGTTGATGGGCTGACTAAATGTTGGTGATTTTCAACTTGGAGAGAAAGAGAGAGAGAAGAGATATGTTGATTGGAAGAAGAGTTTGGTGTGTAGATATTTAACTCCTCCTAAAAGCCGGTCGAAATTAGAGAATGTTTTGAGAGAGACAGAGAGAGAAACAGAAGGACAGAGGCCAGGTTAATTAGTTTGGTTGTTTTATACCTGTACCCTTCTTTATTAACATGGTGCCAAAAGTTTTGGTATAATGATATTCCCATTGACCAAAACCACCCCTAATCCCTTTTTTTTCCTTTGCACTAATTGCATGCAGCCATTCCTTTCCTACTAATTGCATGCATCCTTTGCTTTGCACTAATTGCATGCATTATGTGGCAGGCTTTCCCAAGAATCAAAGCTTGCTTGCAGTTTGAGATGGGACAGCCTGCCCTTGCTTCATCAGCATGAATCCTGTATTCATAATAGATAGCATTCCTTCATGTGAAAATGGTAAACACAAACAGCTACTATTTCTCAAAATATGTACAAATAAAAGTTTAACTCTTGACCCCCCGAGTCTTCTAGGGTGATTACTATGTCACTTACCTTATTGGATCAACGCGATAAAGATTGATGGCAAGGACCAAAGTCTTAACTTACTGGATAAATTGTTGCATACGATGTTTTTTTGATGAACTAGAATCTTAATAAGATGGGAATGTTTACTATTATCGGTAAACGACCCTCTATTGGTTGGTTGTAATAAAGGAATCACGTTTATCGATAATAGTAAACATTCTATTCTCATCTTATTAAGATTCTAGTCCATTGACCAAAACGTCCAACTAAGAATCTTAACGTTGTCAAACAAATAATTTTTTATTAACATGTGCAATGTTTGTAAATCTGTATTAAAATCTCCTTTATTAACATTCCAAGTGCGTATATATATATATTTTATTTCCACAAATATAAAAAAATTATCTTTTATTCTACAACTAGATGAAAAGCTTACAGAACCTAATAGATAGATAGATAGATAGGAATGACAAACCCTTTAATCTCTTTCTCTAGTGCCAATAGATGGAGCTGCTCCACGTCGTCATTGTATACTAATTTGTTTATTTTTGGATCTAGTTAAATCTTAAAAATTCACTTTTTTCTTTTTAATTTATAGTTACACATGTTCTTTTTTTGTTAGCCATCTGCATCCAAACCGGCTTGTGTACCTCAACTCAACTGATCTCAAGGAATCTAAAGAACAGTCACAGGACTCCTAGTTATTTATCACAATCACGTTTAATTTTATTAAACACACCTGATGATTAGTGAATAACTGTTGGGTAAAGAGCATTTTTGTTCGTTCTTCATCCTCGCTTTCAACCTCTTCATCTTTATGAGGTATTATCTTTTAAATGCAAATTCACACAAATCAAACTTGGACATCCAAAGCTCATACAATCGAATTTGAGTGTTACTTGGAACGACTAGGGGTTTGAATTTGTTGATATCATTCAAACGTTTTACGGTCATTTTCAAATTGATAACTTGTTTATAAATTTCGATTTTAGAAAGAATTGAAAATACCGATCGTGAAGATAAAGAATAAATATGTAAAATGTTTACCACTTAACATTTTCTTATCGATACCGGAAGCAACACAAAACAATTGGTTATTTTGTACCATAAATACACATAAAAATCAATAAAACGTAAAACTGTAAATTAATTTGGCTTTGTTTGACAAATTAGTTAATAAACTAGCTAATGAAGTAATCATGTTTAGTAAAAATTAGTTGATACACTAGTTAAAGAAAATGCAAAATGACCAAAAAAGGGCATGTAAAAATTTAGTGAATTTTAAAATTTCATAATATATTTAAAATAATCATTAATAAT
>NC_037528.1:12345363-12353613 GCF_001531365.2 Cynara cardunculus var. scolymus | reverse complement strand
AGAACTTTTAAACAGTTTATTTGATATTAACAATGATATTTTTTTGTCAAATTTTTATGATATCTTCAAATTTATATTTTATTCAAAAATAAAATAATTATTGTTTTCTTAAAAAACACATAATCTATATCTATATTATATTATAAAACATTTGACAAAAACTTTTAAAACCCATTTTTTATGCATGAAATACTGTTTATTGATGCATATTACTTGAAATTCAAGATTACAAGTGATTTTGGGTAAGTACAACTTATTAAAGCTTCATTTTTAAATTCGTGTAACTAACTGCAGATAAACATAATAAAATAAAGAATAAACATCTATTTTAAAAAATAAAAAATCTAAAATATAATTAAGATAATCGTTGAGTTTATAACCGAATGTTTAATTATTATCTTTAATAAAAATCATATTATTGTACCAAAAATAAATTACTTTGTTATTAGACCTAAATTAAATTATAAAAAAAATTGAATTAAAGAAGTTACACCAAAAAAACGAGAACTATTAAATAGTTAGTTTTATACTAATATCGATTTTATTTTTTTAATTTTTTTTATGCTATCTTCAAATTTATATTTCATTCAAAAATAAAAACATTATTGTTTTCTCAAAACCACATAAAATCGTATTATATCGATATGGACAAATAATAAAAACTAAACATTAAAATGAAGATTTATCTCGCTGCATTGCGCAAGTATCCTTCTAATTATTAATAATAATTCTAGATGATCAATGATCAATATTAATGAATAAATTTCAATCAATATTTAATATTAATTAATGATTAACAATTATATTCATTAATAAATAACAAAAATAATTAAAAACTAATATTAATTAAAAGTATAATTGAAAGAATTTATTGGTGAACCACCAGATCGTTCGTATGTAAAAATCGACCATATCTTATTAATATCGCTTGAAAATTAGTTTGAACTGAAAACACACTTTGAACACCGGGGAATATTTTGGAGGTCAACAAGTCAATTGTGGTTTTGTAGATTTATTTTGGTAGGGTTCTATAGTTAAAATTTACCAAATTTTTAATAATTTCTTACAATTTTTTTATTAACTTGGATATCCAACCCATTATGTGAGCTGACTAATCTCAGGACGATCACACCACTTGTTTTGCTTTGTAGATTGCCCGGAGTCACCGTATTTGAACCTTCGTTTTTGTTCTTCCTTGATTTGAATCTAAGACCTCCAGACATTTTTGATCTTTGGAGCCAAACTCAAACCAAACAGGCACCACCCTTGTGGTTAATTTCAGAAGTTACGGTATTTGATATATAAAAAAAGTTTCAAGATAGATGGGAATGCATTTTATATATTGCATATTTTGTGTCAACCAATCGACTAAATTGGGAATCGATGCAAGATTAAGATATCTACGTGTTTATATGGTCGGTAATTTATAGTATAAAGATTTACGTCAATTATATGGGTTATCAATAAAAAAAAATAAAATCAATTTGTTTTAAAAGACATTCATCGATTATGTTTAATATATCATCATAAATTATAATATTTTTTGACTTATAGAAGGAAATTCAAACGAGAGAAGAGTAATGTCGAAATACGATCATGAACTTGGATAATGTATAGTCCTCTTCCTCACATACCTCTGTATGAGAGAATACTAATAAAATACACCATATGAAATATGAAGAATTACTTAGGGACACGGAAATAAATTGGCATTCGATTATAAGGCTCCGGTTCATTATCCCACACTGAAAAAGCACTTGTCGAGGTCATCCAACGATCAGTCATCCCCGGACAAAGCCGGTCCAATACATCTTTCAAACTCTCTGTTGTGTTCACCCATTCAAGTCCCTTTTTAGTGTACACCTTTTCATGAAAATCGCTCGTGAAAAATCTATTTGCCTCAAGTCTCCTACAATTCATGCAAAAATACGTCAGTGGTTAGTAATTTATTTGTTTGTTAACTTTTTCCCTATATATTGTGCTGTACGCACCTTGATGCCATGGTTAGGAAAATAAAAAAAGCGGTCTCACTGATGGCAAATCCTTTGATTTTTTTCTCAGCCGCCATGCCTACCAATAAGTCGAGTTGCTCCACATCATCATCGTACACTTCACGCAACGTGTTAATAGCTTCACCATCGTCTGTTAGATCGTCCCATTTGGAGATTGGGATCATGAAAAGCGATCTACGAAACTCATTGTACCTTGGTACATTTCTCTCCCTGTCTCTAAAAACTACATTAACCGTGTATTAGTATTAACCATCACCATACACATTATAACATAAGAACTTTATACCACATGCCTAAAATTAAAGGAAGACTAAATCACAATAAAAACAAAGGTTATAACTGTTTTCTATATAAAATCTCTATATGGACTTCGTATCCGACGTCCTCGACAGACAATATGCAAATCAATTTCGATGAAATTCAATACTTACTGTCAAGTGATGCTAAGTCGATATGATCAGGACGATCTGTGCCGTCAACTTCTTGAGGCACAATGTCCCTAAGCCAAGTGGGATAATTAAATAGCCCAAGTGTTTCACATTCTTGAAGTCCCATTGATACCATTTGTGTCGTGAATCCGAATTTCGATAATTCCTTCTCCCCTTTCTTTCCAATCAAATCTATCATGTCGATGTCGAATCTGTAAATATACGATAATTAGTGATCCAAATATCCCATTATTTGTATCGTTGCAAATCATAAACGATCAATTTAATCACATGGATTCGAAATTAAGTCTTACTTTTTGGTCAATTTTTTAGACTTGTTATGATCTAGTGTTGAATTGACATCCATGATAGAAAGTTGATCAGGTAAAAGAGAATGCATTCTATAAACACTTGTAAACTCTTCGGTCAAGGAATAGGGCACCCCATGGTCATTGCGATTCTTCAACCCTACAAAACCTCCCAGAATGGCATTCCCAACGTGTCCAAATGTGTCCTTGAATCTTTTCCCCAATAGCCCATACCTGAATAATTAATCAATTTAATTAATTTGCAAGAAAATTTCAAGAATCATACTAATAAACAAACTGGTTTACCAGTTAGCTCTCATTCCAGCAACAAGGGTGTCGGTTTTGAGAAGCTGGATGCTCCAATCGATCGTGTGGATCTTAGCAATCACGGCAGAAGTTACTAGTCTTGCGTAACGGTACAAATATTCATCATCCAGATCTTGATATTCTTTCTGATCAATTACCATGAGTTTATTAATTATAAGAAAGTGAGAAACATTATTAGTGATGTGAAGTTAATTCTCAAGGGATTTGGGTATCTAGCTATCTACTACCATCAATGCATCACAAATGGCATTGTGTTCGCGGATGAAGAGGGCTTGCAAGGTTGTTACACCAATCCAACTGTTACGAATGTCGCCTACTATTGGCAATCCATCGTTGTCATGTTGGAGGAGGTGGTCTTCCCCGATCTTGAGCTTTCCGTCTTTGAACGTTCTCACTTTGATCAATTCCCTCAAATTGGTTCCATATATTACGCTCCCGTCCCTATATATATATATATATATATATATATATATATATATATCCACGTATGAATTAATTTCATATATATAAAATATAATGCATGTATATAACAAATTAAAATGTTTAATCTGCGTGAGTTTTATATACATAAACCTAATTAAATCTTCTCTACCGATAAAAGAAAAGACACAAACCACGCGGGAGTTCTGATGTTGAGATGACCTTTCTTGATCTCACAAGAATCAGTGGGAACTTCTTTAGTTTCCAAGAATTTAAAAGATTTGAGAGGGCATGCACCAGCTACTTCTACAGGTGCCTTGAGCTCGATCTGTAATATACATCCATGGTCATCATGTGTTAGTACATTTTATGTTTTAACTCTAGAAGATTACAAACATCCATGTATCATCTGTATTAATATAATTGAACCTGTTCTGATGACTCGCTATGATCAATCCAATCATGAATCATGAATTGAATCCATGAAACAGCAATCATGTTCAATTGTTTTTTGTCACTTTCTTGTTTGCTTTCTTGTTTGCTTCCTTGTTTGCGTGTTAGAAGCTTTGTTGCCACCACCATTGGGTCTGGCTTCAGTAGCTGTACAAAATGAAGGCTTTAATACTTTTTATTTCTAGTTTTTCAAGTACTGTAGGCTAATATATAGTACCCCAACTAGTTATAATGCTGATATATATATATATATATATATATATTAAAAATGTTAGCTCTTAAACTGTGTATATGTATATCATATATGTGCATTGTGTGTGTATATATATACATCAAAATGTGAGTATTTCCATATCACATGTGATGATACGTGTAAGGACTGAGGACGATGACAGAGCCAGAATTTCCAATGAGGGTAATCTGTTATTTAAAAAAAATTGCACAAGACCACCAATCACTTTCAGAGCGTATCAAATCCCTAGATGTGTAGATCTCGACTTAATATAACGTGAAGATATGTGAAACCTTTTTAAAGTATATCGAGTCTCTGCAAGGGCGGACACAATAGGCAAAAGGTGGGGGGAGGGTACCCTAGTCAAAAACTTAAAAAAGAAAATTACTAGGTTAAAATTTAGGTTTTACATGATTTACATTTCACTTCCTCCCATTACATTTTTCCACGGTCCCCCAACCCCAATCGAAATCGTTACTCTAACCAAAAAAATCTATTGAAATCAATCAAAAAAAACCAAAAAAGTTATTTAAAATCGACAAAAACACTAAAAAAATCCCTCAAAATCAACCAAAAAACTTTACAAATACCTCGAAACGTTGTAATTAGGTTAAAAACACATCCGCGACTTTACGGGCCTTTGGTTTACCTTAAGGGTGCGTTTGGTATGCAGATTACATGAGACAGGACGGGACAAAAAAAATAGTCCCATGTTTGGCATGCCATGGACAAAAAAAACATGGGACAAGGTGAGACTATTTTTAATTTTAGTGGGACAAATCTTGATATTTCTTGTTCCACCAAAAAAGGTGGAACAACATGTGACTAAAGTTAAAATGACAATATTTTGATTGATTTGTTGTCATTTTACAATCATTATATGATATAAAATAACATTGAACAACATTTATGGGTAATATGGTCATTTTAATAGTTTTGTCCTGTCCTGTCCTAGTCGTACCAAACATAGGACAAACAATTAGTCTTGTCCCGTCCTGTTCTGTCCCGTATCGTCCCGTCCTGTCCCATTCAGTCTGCATACCAAACACTACCTAAAGATGATCCCACTAGACAAAATTTTTGGATTAGATCTCACTTTTAAGTGGCTACCAAAAGTTCATGATTCCCAAGTCCCAAGAACATAAATGGTCCTTATTAACAATACAAAAGAAAAGCTTTTTACAAGTACGTGGGTGATCGCAGGCCAACATTTGCTCCGCAGTGAATGATGTGCAGGCGATTTAACGGTCATGCCAAGACCGTATTATTTAGTATCGACAACATTAAATTTGCTATAAATACTCTCGTGTTTTTTAAAATGATGATATTCTCATTTAAATCCTTTAAAAATATAAATATTTGCCATATATATATATATATATAGAGGATGTTTCAAATGTAATCCATCACATTTGTACAACTAATACAACCTAATCAATTGAGATATTTATGAAAATGATAATAGCTCATTTATTATGATTTGAATATTTATGGAATATGATTAAAGTTCATTAATTATGATCAATACTTTATATTAGAAAATAATCAAAACTTTTATGAAATCACATATTTATCAAATTAAATGGACGGTTGAGATTAAATTGTATTGACTGTACAAATGTAAAGGGTTACATAATAACTCATATATATATAGATAACCTTGAGGTCCAATCTCAACCACAAATCAATAAATAAATTAGGAAATTTATAATTCTGAATTAAAATTTTAATCCAAAGACATTATAGGTATTTTCTCTCATCTCTCCGTCCCCGGCCTCCGGACATCTTATATGTGCTTGGGTATCACACTAAAGTCGTTTGTGTGGTCTCTCCGTCTCTCGACCTCCGGTGATACCACAGTGGTATCATAATGCATCTTATATGTGTTTGGGTATCACACTGAGGTCATTTGTGTGGTCGATCGGGGAGATGTAACACAGTGGTATCACAATGCATCTTATATATTTGGGTATCACACTGTGTATTTTGTTTAACAGAGTCAGTATTTTTAGGTATCATAGTGTTATCACCGGAGGATGGTGGCCGGAGGACGGGGGACGAAGAGAGAAGAGAAGAGAGATGAGAAAAAAAATACCTAAAATGTTTTTTAATTAAAATTTTAATTCAAAATTATAAATTTCCTAATTTATCTATTGATTTATGATTGAGATTGAATCTCAAGATTACCAAATATATATATATATATATATATATATATTATACTTAAAACAAATTAGTTCTGAGGTTCCGGAGAAGTTCTCCACCGGCCCTATGATTCAATTAACAATGACCACCAAAATTACTTTCCCTCTTTTTTCCTTTCTAAAAAGCGAAAATATGTCTTTTAATTGATTTCGATGATATATTTGAATGATGAGATGTTAAACCAAGGCCTTAATTAAACTAATTCATGTTATAATTAGAAACCCGTCATGGAGGTGGACGTAATAAATCATGAAATTACCCGGCCTTTAATTCAAGCGTATACATAGTAGTCAGATCGAAAGCAGCTGATGTATCATATAAATGTGTGTGTATATATATGTGTGTGTACCTTATCTTTCTGATCAACCGGGGGCATGTTCCGGCCAAAGAAAGTTCCCTGATGACCGCTAGCATCTTCATAGATAAGATCATTGAATGTCCCAACTTTCACCAAATTGTACCTGTTATGAAGATGCCTGCGTATGCCCAAGTATACAAGTCCCAACAACACCGGCAAATGGTGCCATCCAATCCTTGACTTATCAACACCGTGAATCATCTGCACGTTCACACACACACATAAACAATCTTCCATCCTTCAGAATTAACCGACACATTAATTAAGTAATGCCATATCATTTTGTTAATAATTTAATTTAATTAAGCAACATGCATGCATGCAGCTAGCCAGCTATATCTAGATACGTACCAACAAGAGAATCCTGTCGACAAGTCTCATCCTTTGAAAGATATCATGCAAGTCGCGATGGAGGATCAAGTGTTTGATGGGTAAAAGAATAAGAGATATTGTAGAAGACATGAATGAAGAAATTATGGTCATGTCGACGTTGGTTGGTTTTGGTGTTGATCAATGAACAAAATGGACCGTTTCTGATGAGGTCGTTTACAACACCAAGATTAGGTATTTATATACTTATTATGTATATAGAGCTTAGATGGTGGGAGCTTATGACTCTTTTGTGGTTTTGACCCTTTGACGATTAATATTGAAGAACAAGTAAGCGCCATAAAGACTATTCATACCTATTACAGACTTGACTCATTTTATTTTATGGACTTGAATTCCTTTCCTCTGAGTTAAGGGTTTTCTGAAGGTCTTCCTCAAGGGACACTTGGTTCTCAAGGAGAGTGTTGGCCGGGGGCGGGGGGACTAGGGCCTTCCTACTTTTTACCCATATTCCTTATCATTCGATAGCTTAATTAGGCTTTTGAGCGAGCGAAAGCCATTCTAGCAGTAGTTGCCACCGACCAGACATGTCCTTGGACATGTTCTTAAACCCGCAAAAACAAAAAGAGGCGTAATTAGGTTCAAATAACCTTGAATATCGAGAATAAATAAAAAAGCTTTTAATTTCTCATGAGACTAATTTTATAGAAAACTCTAACAAAGCATACACTTTCCATTTCCCCTACCCTTTTTAGTTCCATTTCTAAATTAACCCAATGATTAATTTATTTTAAAGAATTTATTGTGTATTTCTTTCCCGTTTTAATTAAAAAACGCAATTTTTATTGATTTGATGATTTATTATTAATTTTAAATGAGTTATAACATTACCCAACACAACAGGGATTCATCAGGAATTTCAACCAACTCAATTATTGGCTTTCTACTTAATACTATACTATTGCTCTGTCTGTAACGATGGTGATGGTCATGGGGCCCACCCCATTTATCTCTTGGAAAAATTATAAATAAATTGATTTATTTTTTAATAAGTTAAATAATTATCATCATAATTAGTTATTTAATTTATTTTATATCATTTATTTTACATCTTTATTTTATTAAAACACATAATTATATATTAACTAAAATAAATAAAAAAGGGGATGTTTACGTG
>NC_037528.1:12342180-12345125 GCF_001531365.2 Cynara cardunculus var. scolymus | reverse complement strand
TTTTTTATGTATTTTAATTTATATATGATTATGTGTGTTAATATAATAAAAGTATAAAATGAAAAATTAAAAAAAATAAAGAATATGAAATAAATTAGACAACTAATTAGAATGATGTAAAGTGTAAAAGTAATTTACCAAAGAGAGTTTATGCATACTTCATTTTGTTTTTGGTAAACTATTTTTACACTTTACATCCTTGTCTAATTTATTTTATACCCATTACTTTTTTTTCATTTTATATCTTTATTATATTACAACACATAATTGTATGTTAACTGAAATACATAAAAAATACATTTCGATTTTTATAAATTACATCATTATAATCGTCTCATCAATACAAAATGAACCTAGTATTGAATATTTGTGAATTTGATTTTATATTATTAAATATTATAAATATGTATGAATAAATTTTAAAACTTACATATTCTACCCTTATAGTTATTTATTTAATGCATTTTTTTACACCTTTGTTATATTAACAAACATAATATACAAAGTATAAAATATAAGTACTAACAATAATTCGTAAACTTTATTATATTTAATAATATAAGATTGAATCCAAACATATTCAATATTGGGTTCATTTTAAACCTATTGACGAGACGATTATAATTGTGTTATTTGTAAAAAAAGAAACGTATTTTTTTCATGTATTTTAATTAATATACGATTATATGTGTTAATATAATAAAAATGAAAAATGAAAAAAAAATAAGAGATGTAAAGTAAATTAAATAACTAATTGTAAAAGTGTAATGTGTAATTTTCTTTTACTAATGTGTGGGCGACTTGGCCCACAACATAGGTCGCACCAAAGGTTGTCATCGTCTCTGATTTAGTATCACATGTTTATCATAGTATAAAATCTAATGTAATTTCGGCTGTTTTCATGTTTTTTATTTAATTATTGCTCTCGCACTAACCTGACTCTCTTTATATATAGTGAGAGACGGGTTCAAACGAGAACGATACCTATTTAAGAGAATAAGAACACAGTCGAATAAAATGTGACTTTACATTAACATCACATACAAAATCACATTTGATTCACGCGACTTTGCCCCTGCGACCTGAAGACGCAGCCAAATTCGTCCATAACGCACCTTCTTTTTACCGTTAGTTTAAAATCATATGTGATTTTACACGTGATTTGACCGTTTTTGTATTCTCTTAAATAATTAGTATTTTTTGATCTTCTCATCTCTCTCTCTCTATATATATATTTTGATTTATATTTTAGAGCATACGAATGAATCATTTAGCAACTATATGTAGCTAGGAAATACATATGAACACAACTATATTTGTAGTTACAATTAATTATATTGGGACCGTTGAAGGTGATCTATATTAAGAAATAGAGGCCCTTCATGGATTGCCTTACACATATAGAGTGTGGCATGTTACATCAATCAATGAATAATTAAAATGAATGTACCGATCAATTTCTATTAATTTTGAACGTGAATGATATGGTAAAATGACATCTATTTTTGGTATGCAAATTATATCTGATTGAATATGCTTGGACTAAATTAACTGTTTGTCTAATGTTTGTTATATTTGAAACATTCTGATATGAGCTTCGTAATACTTGCTATCTTCATGCCCTTCTTTTTACCATATCCTTTAGCAATGATACGAGCTTCGTAATGCTTGCTATTTCCATCTGGATCGTATTTGATTTTGAAGATCCACTTGCATCTAAGATTCGACACTATTTAGCAATTCAACAAGTTCTCAAAAGTTGTTTGTATTCATTGAATTCAATGCGTCTTCAAGACAAACTCCCTCCAATGAGTTGATTGGTCACAGGTAATGACATCGCAGTACAATGTAGGATGATTACATTTCTTGAAATCAAAGTTGCGTTGTTACAATAGGTAGATAATAGTCATAGTTTGTGGGCCACCTAGGTCGTTGTGACCTATATCATTTATAGGTTGTTGAGTCTTTATGTTTAACATTAATTTCTTCAATGGAGTAGTCATGAAATGACTATTCATTAATGTCGGTATCAATCGCGCTCTCATTTTAAGAAAGAGAAATAAACTAAAATAGTTGTAGGTTGGCAAGTGGCACCACCTTACTTTATGCAGAGGTCAAAATGTCTGTAAATTAGTCTCAACACCTTCGCAAGTGGTGGAAGTTTCACTTACGGACTCTATTTTACAAATTTGATCCCTTTGCAAATTGTGGACCTATCATTTGCCAAGGTAATGACATTTTGGTGATTTTAGAAGAAAATTGATTAAAAGGTGAAATTATAAAGCGAAAATGACTATTTTAATTAATTTTTTTTTAAGAAATTAAGAGCATTTTCAATATATTTTTTTAATATTTCTCAAATATGCTCAATGAAAACTCAAAATCCCAAAAAAAAAAAAAAAATTCAACCCCAACTTTATTTATTTTGGAATTACAACAATATTCAATAAAATATTTTCCCCCAAAACTTTTAGTTTTAAGGGTATTTATTTGATGAAAATAATAAATATTCATTTATGTGTTTTAAATAATCATTTTTAAGGAGTTTTCAAAAGGGAAATTTAACATCTCTCTTCTATTTAGAGAAAATTATGAACATTATGTTGGAGCAAAAAAATTAACCGAAATCTTTAATTAAATCTTTATTTTTTCTATTTTAAAAAATTTGTTAGAGATGCTTTAAACAATCATTTGAGGTAATCTAGTAGCAATTAAATTTGGATTGACACATGAATTATATGTGCATTTCATGATCAAGGCTCTTATAGTTCCAGTTTTTTAATCGACCCATTTCCAATGTTGAAAATTTTCAAGAAACTCTATATGTCATATGCCAAATTTTTTTGGTAGTCGTATTAAAATCTGCTTGATAACATATAAAGTGCATATATATATATAGGGGATCGATCAAATGCAAACCACTCAATTTGTACAAACCGTGCAAA
>NC_037528.1:12327527-12341900 GCF_001531365.2 Cynara cardunculus var. scolymus | reverse complement strand
AAATAAGGGCGGTTTTCATATGATCACTCCTATATATATATATATATATATATATATATATATATATATATATATAGTTTGGTTCAAATACTAACCAAGATTTTTGTGTTAACTTTGTTAACGAAAACAGGCTAGTCTCGCGTGATCTAAATATATATATATATATACACACACATATACTTTTTTTGGACCGCAAGAAAGAATTTATTAAGAACGGAAGAAAGGATTAGCGAGGAGCTAGTTGTTAACAGAGTACACAGTCTCAACCGGATTACAGATCCATCTCTCCCAGCTAAAAAGAATTGCTACCTTTTGCTCTACATCTAATCCAATCATAAGCCGTGAATTGAATCTCACTACAAACTTTCTTATCAGATTTGCTCTTTTCGTTGAACGTCTTGCGGTTCCTTTGATTCCAAATGGACCAAAAGAAAGCTGCCATAATCACCTTGCTAACCTCTCTTCTGCAGGTATCCCCTATCATTGAAATTGCCGACCACATTTGACGTGCCGAGGAAGCGTTTGCCGGCCACTACTCTACCCACGAGACCAAAAGCGCATTAATTACCTTTGCAGTGGAGCAAGTAACAAAGACGTGGTCCAAGTTCTTCGCCGTCACCAAACACGTCTGACACTCGTCCGAGTTGAGCACCATGCCACGCTTCAAGAGGTTGTCCTTTGTTGCTAACCGATTGTTAAGCGTACGCCATAAGTGGATATTAACTTTACTGGGAACACACACACATATACTAGAAGGGTACCCATGCAATACAACGATGTACATTTTGATTCTAATGTTTCGTTTTATATTTTGGGTTTATCGATGTTATAATGCAATTTTATGTGGTTTTGAGAAAAATAAAATGTTTTTATTTTTGAATGAAATATAAATTTGAAGATATTATAAAATCTTGAAAAAATAAGTGATATTGATATCAAATTAACTATTTAAAAGTTCTCGTTTTTGTGTATTTTTTTAATTCAAAATTTTATTATAATTTAATTGAAGTTTAAAAGCGAATTAATTTATTTTTGATTTAATAAAATAAAATTTTAAGATAATAATTAATTATTCTGTTAGAACTCAATAATTATCCTAATTATATTTTAGATATTTTATAATTAAAATGAGATATTTATCCTCTAAGATTATGCTTATCTGCATTTAGTTGCATGAATTCAAACATTAAGTTTTAATAAGTTGTATTTACGCATAATTTACTTGTAATATTGAATTCTAAGTAGTATGCATCAATAAACAGTACTTCATGCATAAAAAATGGTTTTTAAGATTTTTTATAAAATGTTTTATAATATAGTATAGAATATATGTATTATATTTCCTCAAATATTGACAATTATCTTTTATTTTACAAGAATATTCAAATACAAAAACTTACAAAACCTAATAGACATATATGACTTACTTAGGGACACGAAAATAAAGTGGTATAGGATTATGGGGTTCAGGTTTATCATCCCACACTGAAAAAGCACTCCTTGAGTTCATCCAACGATCCGTCATTTCTGGATAGTGTCGGTCCAAAACATCTTTCAAACTCTCCGTTGTATTCACCCATTCTAGCCCTTTTTTCGTGTACACATCTTTGTTAAAATCACTCGTAAAAAATCTATCTGCTTCGAGTCTCCTGTAAATTTAAATTAATTGATTAGTAGATTCGTTCAATATGTATTTTAATTTCTTAGGTAGTTGAGTTTTCTATACCTTGATGCCATGATGATAAAAATTACAAATGCAGTCTCGCTAATGGCAAACCCTTTGATCTTTTTCTCTGCTGACATTCCTACCAACAGATCGAGTTGCTCTACGTCGTCACCATATACTTCACGCAATGTCTTAATAGCTTCTTCATCTTCTGTTAGATCTTCCCAGTTGGAGATGGGGATAAGTAAAAGAGATCTACGGAACTCATTGTATCTCGCTACATTCCTTTCTCTGTCCCTATAAACTGCATCACCATGTGTTTTGATCAACGAATAAAAACATAAATTTACTTGCCCATCAAAAGACGTACACAAAAATGTCATCCTAACTACAATAAGAAAATTAATCTAATCCCAAAAGCTAGAGGCAAATGTATATTTCGAATCAAACTCTAGATTCTGATCATGTTTAAAGAAAGAAAATGATACTTACTCTCGAGGGAGGCTAAGTCCACATGATTGGGCCGATCTGTGCCATCAACATTTTGAGGCGCAACGTCCCTAAGCCACAACGGATAATTCCATAACTCAAGTGCCCCACATGATTGATGTCCCATTGATACCATTCGTGTTGTAAATCCAATTTCTGATAATTCCTCTTCTCCTTTATTTCCGATCAAATTTAACATATCTATTCTGTAAATTTATGATAATCATTCACATAAAAAATACTTTTACAAGAAAATAATCTGACTCATCTCATTTTTATTGATAAAAAAACATATGCACAAATCGTTAAGATATAATTTTCCTTATTAAAAAAGCCTGCTAATCTATATCGACTCATACGTGTCCAAAAAGTCTTACTTTTTGCTCAATTTTGGAGATTTGCGAAGGCCTGGTGTTGAATTAACATCCCTAATGAAGAGTTGATCGGGTAAAAGGGAGTGCATTCTGTAAACACTTGTAAACTCTTCTGTTAATGAGTACGGAATTCCATGGTTATTGGGTTTCTTTAACCCTATAAGACCTCCCAAGATGGCCCCACCAAAACGCCCAAACGTGTCCTTGAATCTTTTCCCTAGTAACCCATACCTGAATCAATCAAATTTTAACAACAATACTAATATTCCATTTCAAGAATAATAACACAAAATTAACACCATTACCAGTTAGCTCTCATCGCAGCAAGAAGGGTGTCAGTTTTGAGAAGCTCAACGGTCCAGTCAATGGTGTGAATTTTGGCAATCACCGCAGAAGTTACTAGTCTTGCATGACGATATAGATGTTCATCATCCAACTCACCATATTCTTCCTGATTATTACAAGTAATTTGAGACAAATGTTACTAGATATTAAATTGCAGTTTATTGCAAGAATGGATGTATGTATTTGTCATATATAATATATAATTCAGAAAAAGGGAAGATAATGAATGTGTATATATGTGTGTACCTTTAAGACATCACAAATGGCATTGTGCTCAAGGATGAAGAGGGCTTGTAAGGTCGATAACCCAATCCAATTATTACGAATATCACCCGCTATGCGCAATCCACCATTGTCACTTTGGAGGAGGCCGTCTTTCGCGATCTTGAGCTTTCCGTCTTTGAATGTCCTTACTTGCTGCAATTCACTAGAACCGCTTCCGTATATTGCACTCGCATCCCTGTATTTCAATGGACACAATAAATGATTACTGTATCTGAAATACATTGCCAAAATCATGTTGTTAATATGTTTCCAATGAATTAACAATTTCATTATCATATCATATGACATCTCATAAAAATGCCTCAACATTTTACTTTGTAACAAAGTACAATAAAATTACTGTTTTCATATTGTTCTATGCTATTAATAAACTCTCATTTCTGAAAAACAAACTATATATTTTTTGGGGAAATATCCCAAAATCTTGGGTAACTTATTATTTTACAAGACATGAATATAAGTTTTGCGGCTAAAATATGAATTTCACAAGTTTTCAGGGTCGATTAGTGACAAAAAATGTTAATGGAGTAATCAAAATGGTAGCACGGATACGATTTTATCAAGTTCTAGTGCATTTTATAACTCTAAAAAAGCTAAATATTTAAAACGATGACAAAAGGACAATTTATAAAGTTATGGGACATACCTTTAAACTTAGAAACACTTTAAATATTTAAATATATAGGAACTAAAATACCAATTTGTGAAACTTCAAGAAATTCGTGAATATGTTGAACTAGTCGGACTTGACTCAAGACCCGCTCTAGAAATCCAACGTGTTAGTCTTTAGCCGAAGAAACATATATGACGTAAATGCATGATGGTCATTTAAGTGATCTGGATCTAAATTATGACATGTATAGATTATTCAAGTTTAAACCTACTTCACAAACATAATCAAAACCTAATTGTATCAACTTATTCACAACGAGTTTTAAACTAGACAAGATTGTTGGATGCATTTTGGTGTAAACATCATTAAAGTCAATCGATAGTAGATCTCCCATACCCATATGTAAATATATTTTAAAATGTATTAAAATTGCATTATTATTATTATTATTATTATTATTATTATTATTATTATTATTATTATTATTATTATTATTCGGTCAACGACCTTTTTGTCCAGTAGTGGTTATTGGCCATTTAACAGAACATGTCCCTCAACTATCTGAGTTTTGAAATCCGGATGCCATACTTCTAATAAATGTCATTCAACCCCTCACAGTTTCTGAAATCAACATTCAACCTTCTTTACCACTTAAACTTCCAAAATTTTGAAAATTTCACCTTTGTTTTCAACATTTCCAAAGTTTCAAAATAAGTCTAACTAAGTTATGTTTAATAATTATAAACTAATCTATTTTTCGAGTTTATTTAAATTTATAAGTTATAACTTCAATTTTTGAGAAACAACATCAAATAGCTTTTAAATAAGCTTTAGCGGTGTTTTTTTTTTCTTTCTAATTGTCCCTATAAAATAATCAATTATTTATCAATTTAGATCAGTAATTTTATATTGTTAATTTAAAGTGTATTTTATTAATCAATAGAAAAAGAAATAATCTATAACATAATTATTGACGATGCAGAAAAACATGAGACAATGATTTTTGATCATCACAATTAGTGGTGAGTAGGGTGTTCCATATATGACAAATGTAAACATGAAACTTTGTAAGAAATCATACCACCATGAAGTTCTAATATTAAGATGACCTTTCTTAATGTCATCTAAACCGGTATCAACATTTTTAGTCTTGTAGAATTTGAATGATTTGAAAGGGCATTGACCGACTACTTCTGCAGGTGCCTTGAGTTCAATCTGCAGTGAAAATCAATGGTCATGTATTAGTGCACCATACGTCATATTATACATGCATGCGTAAATCTATATTGATGGAACCTGCTCTGTTGACTCCAAATGATCAATCCAATCATGGACCATGAATTGAATCCATGAAGCAGCAATCATGTTGAACTGTTTTTTGTTGTCTTTAAGTTCTCTGCGCGCTAGAAGCTTTGTAGCCACCAACACGGGATCTGGCTTCAATAGCTACACACAACGAAGATTTTAATATCTTTTTTTTTTCTTTTCGTGAATTACTTCTATTTGTAGTACTGTAAGTATCTGGAAAAAAGAATCGAGCAACTAATTCTGTAAATATAAAAAGTGAATAGTATCATATCAATTTAAATTAAAAAACCAATAGTAGCTAAAAATATAAGTGAATACTAGATATTTTTATGACCATTGATAATTTAAATGTGAACTTGAATAATAAAGTCAAAACCAACGAAAGTAGTCGATAGCATGCAATATTGATTATTTTTATTTCCATCAGGACAGGCACTTGACTTATCTATATGACTAAGGTGATGTTTGAAAACTTGTTGATAAACCAGTTGGTGACTGCTAAGCTAGATGGTAGTTAATAAAATAGGTGATGAACATATCATGTTTAACAAAACTAGCTGATAAGTTAGATGAAAAATGTAAAATGACCAAATTTTTTTTTAAAAAAATTAATCAATTATAACATTTCATAATATAATTAAAACAAAATCCTAATTATATAATATGTTAATTAATAAAAACAAGATAGTCAAGTTAAATAACATAATATGTTAATTAAAAGAACATCTAGAACTTCAGATTGAAGAATATATATATATATATATATAGGAGGTTTACTTTACAAACCATATTATTTGTACAAACCATTCAAATATCATTCAACTAATCATAATTTTTTTATTGTGTTCATTTTTTTTGTAGTTATGAGAGGTTGATTAATCACTTTTATTGTGACGGGTGTTAATCATGGATATGATCATCTTTATTATATTAATTTTAGAGAAATATATGAAACAGTTTCATTCAAATTTCATATGTATTATATGAAACAATTCATCAAAAAAGTATTATATGAAAGAATTTCATAAGATTAAACAATTTAATGAAATTTTTTCGTAAGATTAAATAATGAAATCGACAGACGAGGGTAGTTTGCACGATTTGTACAAATATGAGTGGTTTKCATTTGATCGCTCATTTCTCTCTCTCTCTCTCTTTTTATATATATATATATATATATATATATATGTGTGTGTGTGTGTATATGTATATAAATTTTCTAATATAAATTTTAGAAAAAATTAAAATTAATTTATAATTATAAATAACTATTTTATACAATATGAATAAAAATATTAATCACACATATACTAATTAATCAATAATTTGAAAAAAATATAATTAAATATTTTATAAAATTATTTAGCACCAGTTTTATTGTCTATAAACAAAATAAATATACCTTTAATTTTTATGTAATTTAAATAAACATTTCTAAGATTGTTATATTTTTGCTTTTTGAAAACTAAATATATTGAATAATAAATTAAAAAATAATAGTATAAAAATTACTGATATTATTAATTATAATTGTATATAATTTTGTATAATATATAACTAATTTAATTAATAATTAGCATTAATTAACAGTAATAATTATTTGTTATTCATAATTAATTTGTAGTGATAAATCACACTTAATATTAATCAAGATTATAATTGAAAAATGTATTAAAAAGATTCTAAAATACTACTCCAACTAGTGTTTTAATAAGTTAACTTATATCCATTTAAACAAATACTCAAAAAATAAGGTAATTTATGTTAAACAATACGTAACTAATATCGAATGGAACTTCATAAACAAAAGCATGATCATAGACCACCAGTGATAACCCTTAATCATTTTTAATCTCCAGTGCATCTCTTTATTGTTGACATTCAATTAGTATTCTTTCAAGGATGAAGATCTTTTCTTACGTTTTTCACCACAATCCAACCAGTAAAATTATAACATTGTTTTATTCGACTTTACAAATATCTACATCCTGTGTATTTCTCTTGCAGAGGAAGAGAAATAATAATGGAAAAAGAAAAGACAAAGATATGATATATAAGCTATCGGCCAAATTGATGAACAACTATTTGACAAAACTCTATTAAGAAATTGATAAAAAGAATTAAATATATTTATATCAACTTAAATAGAATTATATAATAAAATGTTAAATTGACTGTTTATTTATTGGAGAATATTAATTTCAACAAATAAAAACAGACACCGACAATTACTTGGCTTGTTTTATCATTATGTATTTATATTTATATTTAAGTATATGATAAAAAAATATTTTTTCAAAATTTGAGAAAACTAGCTTTTTTAATTATTGATTTTTTTTGTATAATAAGTAATAAACTATTAAAAAAACTATTTTAAATAGTTTATAATAAGCTTCATATTTTTTTTTATTCAGATATACCTATATCTTGAATCGAGATTGTTGACTAATTTGTCTGTATTTTAACTAATTCAATATCTAGTTTTTATATAACAGTTGAACTGATAATTTATGTTTTAAATATTTTTTAACATATTTTTAGATTGTTTTATATTTTTATCTAACTTATAAACTATTTTATTTAATTATAAAATCTAATTAATTTATCAAATAATCACTAGTTTATTAATCAATAAATTATTATCCAATTAACAATTAATTTATCGATAAGCAATTCTTCAAACTTTTAATAGTCACCTTATTTAAAACAGAATATATATTAACATTTTTTTAAATTAAACTCTTACCTAATATTCTTTAATAAACAAATTAACTTTACGAATTAGTAATTTATTATCTATTTACTTGTATTATTGGGTATTATTTAATTAACTATCAGAGACTAATTAATGTTTTAGAGATCATCAACCGATATCTACCTTGATTATTATTTTCAACAAGACTTTTTATTTTATTTTTTATTCTCACTATAATAAAATTGACCTTATAAAACATTAAAAACACCAAAATGTCCTATCACAATGTTTTATAGATTTAAATTTATAAAACTAAATAATAAAACGCTATATTTATAGATGTTCCAATAATTACAAGACATGTTTGAACATCGTAACAAATTTTTTAAAACATTTTTATAAAAATAATTTATAGAAGACTATTTGGAAAAATATTTTAAACAAGAGTGTCATATAAAAAAATGTTTTATAAGACATTCATTAAAAATATCATATAAAATAGTTATTACGACATTTTATTTTTAATTTTTTTTAAAAACTTATTAATTAAGAAGTCTAAAAACGTTTATAAATTGATTGCAACACTTTTAGATGTAATCTTTTATTGAATATATAAAATAATCTGAATAAGATACTTAAATATTATTGACGTCCTATAAATTCGATTTTAATTTAGTTTTTTTTACATTAGGTATTAAGTTATATATTTTTAGAGAAAAACAATATCCAATTTGGCAATTTGCTAAAAAAATCGAAATTTTGAATTGGTTTTATATGGATGTGTGAAAGAAGCGTTTGAAGAGCTTCATAATTAATTATAATTGTGACAGTAAAGGGTTTTAATTAATATTTATTAATATAATAGTTTTTGTTTTTTTAAAAAAATTAAATTATATTTCTAATATTGTAGCAGTTACAATAATCACTATCAACCATATACAAAACTAACAATAAACATCCAAGACCCAATCGCCCATTTTTTTTCACAAAACCAAATCCTTTGTCGTTGTCTATTCATCATAGTATTGAATAAGATTTCTTTGTCATCAAATCCCATTTTATCTCTTCCCCATTAACCATGTGAAGTTTATTATTTTATTTAATATAAATTTATTTCACCCATCTTTTTTATTTGTAATGATTCTTTTTCACATGTAATATGTAGAGAGGAAGGAAACATGCGATTTCAAACAAGAGTTTTATTTGATAACATTCTTGGTGGTAATCGATTAAACCGGCCTTCGTCTGTAATATTTATAGACACGTCTGATAAATGAGGTATCAAGTATTTTATAATGCAAGCTTATATAATTTCCCTCTCCAACCGATATAAGATCTTAGAGTAGATGTCGCTTTGAAATCAAGAAATAGTCAAATTTAATATTGGTGCATGGACAAGGCAGACAATTAATATATGATACTATTGGCCTGAGATGATATCAAACTGGTGAACTAGACTAGAGGCTGGGCTTCCAAAGGGTTGGATTGTAAGATCCTTTATCGGTTGGAGAGGGGAACGAAAGTTGTCTTATAAGGGACTGAATACCTCATTTTTCAGACGTGTTTTAAAACCATGCGTCCAAGTGTACATGGACAAAGTGTACAATATTTATTACGGGTTCACATGAGATGTTACAACATTACCACGACATCCTATCATAATTTGCGACACAAGACACTAGTATAATTAAAAACATCTTCAACAACTATGATAAAGTAGACAATTTTGGCAATTTAGAAGTTCTTTTCTTACTTCAATAGCTATGCTAAACTGTATGATAAACATAGATTAAAAATAGAGAAGATATAGAAATCTTCAAATTTGAATAAATCTATTTTAATTGTTTCCACCAATGAAGTTGAATGTGTTATAATATATAATCTACTGAATATTCTAAAAAATGCATGAGATGAGGAATTTATAGATTACTTTAATTTAATTAATAATTAGGTGTAATATGTTATTTTTAAAAATTTGATTTCTGGATATTTTATTTGAAAAAAGATACAGCTTAGATGTTGTAAGATACTCTAAGATTTGAATTCAGGATGGAGTCATCTTAATTATAATCAACACTACTGATGCGTTGGAAGTTGGAAGTAAGATTTGAGTTATAAATAAATCAATATTAATGGCGAGTCGGAAGTAAGATTTTTTATCCATAAATCAACATTAATGATGAGTTGGACGTCAGAAGCATATATACCTTATCTTTCTGATCAACAGAAGGCATGTTCCGGCCAAAGAAAGTTCCTTTACTGCCGGCAAATTCATTCGAAGGATCATTGAACTTTCCGTCCGCTGTTCTGAACGGAAAGTCACGGGGATTGAACCCATCCCCCACCGGAGTTTTCTCAACGTTCACCAAATTGTATTTGTCATGAAGACGGCGGCGTATACCCAAGTATGACAGCCCCAAGAAGACCGGCAAACGGTGCCACCCGATCCCAGACTTATCAACACCATGAACGTTCTGCACACAGTTAACATCACCATTTGTGCTCAAGTAAAATAATCAATGAAACAGAATATATACATGCAGAATAATGCAGATACGTACCAGAAAGAGAAACTTGTCGGTGAGTGTCATCCTTTGAAAGATTTCATGGAAGTCGGCATGGATGAAGCGTTTGATGGGTGAAACAAGCAGACGAGATTTTGCAGAAGACATAAATTGAGTCGTGTTTAATGTTGGGGAGAAATGGGTTTAATTTTATATTAATTACCACACCAAGATGGCCTATTTAAGAACTTTGTGGTTTAAATCTTGAAATTACGTATAAGTATAATCAACAAGTAACCAATGAAGAAGATGATGGGATTTTGAAGACGAGATTGATTTGCGACCAGATGACATATATATATATATATATACACACACACACACACACACTCTTAACCACTACCTATAAAAATTGCAATTAATTTTTAATACAAGGGTTGGATCGAATCATAAGTTAAAATATATTAATATAGATTTTTAATAGGAAACAATGTATATGAGCTGTGACTGGATTTTCTTAATTTTGATTACGATTTATAATTAAAAAAGTTGACGTCAACCTTGTTAGTCTTTGTAGTTTTATAACGTTAATTTTATTGACTTATTAAATTAAATTCATGAATATTTAATCTTCAATCACATTGTAATAATTTTGACCCATAAAACATTAATTGGACATACTTAAAATATTTTGAGTAACTAAAAATCAATACTAGAGTCCTTTTTTTTTCCTTTCAATAATTTACTGAATGATTAATTAGTCACTGGTTGTTTTGGCAATGTTTATTTCCAATCTAGTAACCAATTTTTTGCTTTGTTCTTTCTAATTTATAGATGCATGTTAGTAACGAAGAATCGTGTGAGAATAAAAGTTAAGGTGAAAAACGTGAGAAGGAAATGAACCCTTAATTTCAAACTCACTCATTAATCGAGTTTAATATGAGAATTGATCCAATGGATCTTGGTGCATCTCATTCTAACGTGTATTCAAAGATGAAGATCTATTTTTATGTTTTTCATCAGGACCCAACCCTACACATTGTTATGTATTAGTCATTCATAACTAGTAATTGTTTATCACAATTTCATTTAATTTAATTCTACACCACGCAAACGGAATAGCATAATTGTTGGAGTAAAAATATATCTTAATTCTTCACATTGTTATGCTCTAAGTTCCTTAGCTTCACGTGGTGTATAATAAAATTAAACGAAATTGTGATAAATAATTACGAGTTATGAGTGATTAATACATAACCACTATGTTAAATAGAGACCTGAGATTTAAGATATATTTTTCCTCAAACTATGCTATTCCGTATGTTAAAATAGAGAAAAAAATAAAGACGGTAGAAATCTCAAAAACTCCATACTTAAGAGAGAGAAATGATATTTTAGTTCACATGAGACATTGAAATTACTAGTATTTAGAAGAGATAAATAATATTTTATTAAATGTATCAAATATAGTAATTATATAATTAATAGTAGAACCGCGAAAATGAAATATTTGTTGAAGTTGGATATAATTTTTTTAAAAGATTTTTAATTTTTGATATCTATTTAAAAAAATTATAACATAACTGCTAGACTGCGCTTGGTACATTGGACTGGACATGACGGAACAAAACTCATTGTCCCACGTTTGACACGACATATGATAAGACAATAACTCAATGTCCCATGTTTGGTGCGATATGGGACAGAGACAAAATCTAGGACAAAGTGGGACATTGTTGGACAAAAAAACATTTTTCTTGTTCCATCAAAATAGATGGAGTAAAATGAGACAAGAATGAGATAAAAACTAAAATATTAATAATTAACCATCGTTTGATATATAGCCTTAATATGATATTTGTTTTAATTGTCAGCACCGCTAATCGCAACCGCCGCCATTACCGGTAGCCACCGTCGACCACCTCCACCTCCAGTACAACAACCTCTTCCACCAACTCCACAACCACCATCGTACATCGCCACCTCCACATCCACCGTCGTCCACTGTAACCATCTGCCACCTCCATCTTCTCCTCTTCTACAACAACCTTCTCCTCTTCTACAACAACCTTCTCCACCACAACCACCACCGTTCATCGCCACCACCATTACCACCGTAGCCCACCTCACCTCCACCATAACCACCACCATTGCCCACCACCACTATTGGCTACCACCACCACCATCTACCATCTTCACGTCCTCCATAATCACCGTCGGCCACTGATCGCCGTTGTCCATCTCCACCACCACCAGTATTGTCGCCCACTACCTACTCCACCATAACCAACACCACCTTCGCCAATCGATAAAAATCTTTCAAACCGAATAAAACACAATTTCTCCTTTGTACGAATAATTTTTTTTTTCAAATTACCATCATTTATGCATCAAATAATATATGTATGTATTTATGTATATGAAAATTGTGTAAGAATATTAATAAATAAAATTATTATTTTATTTATGTTAATTATAACTATCATATGCTATATAAAATTATAATAACTTTTGGGGACAACTTGTCTACTTTTGTCATGTCGAGTCCTAGTCATACCAAATACCAGATAGACACTTGTTCTGTTAGTCCATTCTCGTCCAATCAAACCCTTTTGTTCTTTTCAATCCCAGTATGTCATATCCAATTATGTTTATGTACCAAATGATACCTCTCTTAGTGAATAACCCTACGGTAAGAGGCAATTTTGTCCATTCTTTCATTTTCGTTTTGCAACCTCTATCTTTATTAATTATCATCTTTCAAACGAATCTTTACTCAATCAAATTCGATAATTAGAGGATCAAAATCTATACACTCAAATTTGCGTTTTAATTTTGATGATGACTATCCGTTTGATTTTGTCCATATTATTCAAATGTTCATTACATGAAGATTCACTTATGACTTAATTTATTTCTTTTGGTTTTAAAAAGAATTGATTTTTATATAAGATTAAGGATGAGAGGTTGAAGATCGATAATGAAAAAATAGAGTAGATAAAAACCTTTTCCTACTTAACGTTCTCTCATTGATGCCATTAGTTTGAAAAACAAAGTAACACAAAATCGATTATTTGTATCGTAAATATAAATAAAATCAATAAAATAAAACTATAGATTAATATAATCTAAGAGCTATTTTTCTAGTTAATTTCTTTTTTAATCAATATCAACGAATCTATTGATAACACGAACAATCAGTAACACTTAATATAAACAGCCGATCATATTTTAATAATTTATTGAAAAATTGTTCTTAAGTGAAAACACTTTGAACATTGGGCAAATTCCACAAGTCAATTCACGTGGTTTTATTTATTTTTTATTTAGTTAGGTAGGATTAATCAGTTTATAATAATTTCTTGAACGTTGATGTGAAGGGAAAACGTGTAGGAATTAGTTTCTCAATTAACAAACCTCGAGTGTTAGTCATATCGACGGTAAGACAAGTCTTTGAGGTATCTTTTTAGTCATCAGTTTGAGTTCCTCTAATGTCATTTAAGATTTTTCTAATTATTTTGCTGGGCTCATAAAATTAGTCAAGGTGCAAACAAACGGACTCGAATACCCATATTTAATTTTTTTTTAATCTTGTTATTTATTTATATTAGTGAGAAAAATGCACTTATCATGGCAACATTTCCATTCTAAATCTAACATGCATGTTATAGATATAAATGTGTACACCTTTTTTCCTAATTCGATAGAATAATGTATAATCCGAGAGCTATTTTTGTGTTTTAAGTAGTCTTTGTTTGGTAGGAGTTGATTGTAAAAACGATCCCATTTTAATAATTTCTTGGAAAATTGACTTATTGTGAGAACACTGGGTGCATATTTTGAAAGTCAACAAGTCAATTCTCGTTTGACTTGTTATTTAATTTAATTGGGTAAGGTTCTACATTAATTATAAACTACCAAAATTTTAATAATTTCTAGAAATTTGATCGAGGTGAGGTGAGGTCAACATCTGAATTAAAATTTTACTTTATTTATAGAAAACACCCAAATCTTTTATTTTATTCATATTTAATCAAGTATATATATATATATATATATATATATATATATATATATATATATATATATATATA
>NC_037528.1:12318992-12326102 GCF_001531365.2 Cynara cardunculus var. scolymus | reverse complement strand
TAATTATATTTTAGATTTTTATATTTAAAATTAGATGTTTATCTTGTATTTGATTGTGTTTATCTGCAGTTAGTTACACGAATTCAGTTATGAGATGAAATCGGATAGGGATGAAATTGTTTAGGAATGAACAGATTTAAGAGTTTTAAGAGTTTAAGAGTTTTTAAGAGTTTTAGCCAAATGCTTTATAATATAGTATAGATATATAAAAATTAGCAAAGTAATGAATTATAATTATTTTTAAATAATTGTTCGAAAAATTTAAAAAAACCCAAAAACTTTTTTGCTTTGAATGATTTAGTTCATAAATTAACTTTTTTTAAATGAAAGACTCATTAAATTTTTTTATTTTGAATGATTAAGTTTAAAAACAATTTTTTTAATAAAAAATCATTAAATTTTTCTTTCTAAATGATAAAATCACTAAATGTTTTCATTTTAATTGTTTAAGTGTTTGAACATTTTTTGATAAATAAATCATCATACTTTTAAAAATTGGTTGTCTATATTCTTTTATTCCAAAAAAGTTAGAATAATTGATTAGTAAAAGTTC
This sequence comes from Cynara cardunculus var. scolymus, assembly GCF_001531365.2. Lineage (NCBI taxonomy): Eukaryota > Viridiplantae > Streptophyta > Magnoliopsida > Asterales > Asteraceae > Cynara > Cynara cardunculus. Next base: position 12,325,549 of record NC_037528.1, on the reverse strand, counting down.
GATAGTTTATTTATTTAAAAAAAAGTCAGAATCTTAATTATTTAAAATATAAAAGTTTAATAATTTTTTATTAAAAAAATAATTCAAAAACTTATTCGTAAAATAAGAAAGTTTAATTGTTTTTTTATTTAAAAAAATAGTTTAGGTTGACTTTTCTCATATTGTTCTAGTAGACGACTTGGGCAACATTTAGACTAAAGGAAACTATCGTGGATTTTTTGTGCAATATAAATAAAATTATAAATAATTATTTTTAAAATAAAAAAACAATTACTTATTATCTTGAAGTGATGATTCAAAAAATGAAGGTAAACACATTATGCCATAAAAACAAGACTTTTTTTTTCTTTGATTTGATTTAACACCCAAATTATTATATTTATTCATCCCCTTTTTAACCAATATTAATTGTTAGTGTAACAGTATTCATTATGAGACTATAGAATATCTAATGGTTGTTTAGTTGGTTTTTTATTAGATCATGTATGAATAAAATTGTTTGTATAGATTATTCTATTTGTATAGATTAAAAAAGTTTTTTCATATATAAAATGAGTGTGTTTTTTAACTAGAAGAGACAAGTTTGGAAAAAAAAACGTATCTTTTTGTATAAAGTATTCATAGAAGCTTATTGAATAAACTTCTTTCTATATCATTAAGTCACTACCAAATAGTCATGTATAATTAACCGAATAAGCCATGAGTCCCGTTAACTCATTAAACTGCTAACAAACATGCTCTAAATGTGTATATGATAAGATTAAAATCTTGTTAATGTATATAAACACATAATATTTGGTTGTGGATGCAAAATATATCAATCTACTCATCACCATGTACACAAATATTGCGTTTCATAAAAACTTAGGTCAACGACCATATAACATAACATATTTTGTATCATTTGAATATTTATAAAAAGCTAAAGTTTTCACAAAGATACTGATTATAACAAATATTTAATTCACTTCGTGGTACTTGAATCAATCTTTCAGCAATGCTACTTTACTCGTCATATATTCAAATTTCCGTCCAAAACACACACACACACACACATATACACACACATACATACATATATATATATACACATATATATACATATACATATATATACATATACATATATATATATATATACATATATATATATATATATAAATATTACTTGACCAAAGACGGTGCAATATAATTGGTTATTCTTTTTATACCATAAGGCACACAAATACAACATTTTTTTTTTACAAAAGACATATGTAAAAAGTAAATTAATATCCAATAAGTATATCTTGAGCAGGGATCTTCGTCCTAACAAGGGGCTTATTTTAGTCGATAGCAATTCCGCTAAGAGACAAAATATGGAGAATTACTTAGGGATACGGAAAAAAATTGGTATGGGATTATAAGGCTCCGGTGTAGCATCCCACACAGAAAATGCACTAGTCGAGTTCATCCAACGATCAATCATCTCTGGATAATGCCGGTACAACACATCCTTCAAACTTTCTGTTGTGTTCACCCACTCAAACCCTTTTTTAGTGTACACTTCTTCATTAAAATCGCTCGTGAAAAATCTATCCGCCTCAAGTCTCCTACAATTCATGCACAAGTCAATCAATAATTAATATATTCGTTCAATTTACTTAATTTTGCTTTCTATTTTTCTTCGTTTATGCTGAGTTGTACCTTGATGCCATGGTCAAGAAAACAATAAAAGCAGTCTCACTGATGGCAAACCCTTTGATTTTTTTCTCAGCCGCCATGCCTACCAATAGGTCGAGTTGCTCCACATCATCATCATACACTTCATGCAACATTTCAATTGCTTGTTTATCATCCGTTAGATCATCCCATTTCGAGATTGGGATCATGAAAAGCGATCTACGAAAATCATTGTACCTTGGCACATTCCTCTCCCTGTCCCTATAAACTACATAACCATGTGTTAAGATTAACATTCGGGCATACACATTACAACACAACATTTTTTTATCACATACATAAACCTAAAGGAAAACCGAATCACCATAAAAGCCATTGTTCGAATTATTGTAACTGTTTTCTTTATAAAATATTAATATGGACATCATTCCAACGTCCTCGACTCACAATATGAAAATCAACATCAACAAAATGAAGTGTATGATACTTACTGTCAAGTGATGCTAAGTCGATATGATCAGGACGATCTGTGCCGTCAAGGTTTTGAGGCACAATGTTCCTGAGCCATGTGGGATAATTATATAGCTCAAGTGCCCCACATGCTTGATGTCCCATTGATACCATTTGTGTCGTGAATCCGATTTTTGATAATTCCTTCTCCCCGTTCTTCCCAATCAAATTTATCATGTCAACTCTATAAATTTATGATTAGTATTGATCAGAAAAACCCAATAAAGATACTGCTATCATGGAGCAAAAAAGTTTGACGTAGATGGTTTTATCAGTGCAAATCATCAAATGATCAATCCATGATAAAACTTTACGAAATTATCAAAATGGATTAAGATTATTTTGGTTTATGAATACGAGGCATGGGTATAGATATTTAATATGATTTTGTGAGAATGAAGATAATTTTTTAATTTAACATCGAGTTATAAGGGTGTCAAAAAGACTTACTTTTTGATTAATTTTGGAGTCTTGTTAGGGCCTGGCGTTGAATGAATATCCCTAATGAAGAGTTGATCAGGTAAAAGAGAATGCATTCTATAAACACTTGTAAACTCTTCGGTTAAAGAGTAGGGCACCCCATGGTTATTGGGTTTCTTCAATCCTACAAGACCTCCCAAAATGGCTCCCCCAACGTGTCCAAATGTGTCCTTGAATCTTTTTCCCAATAGCCCATACCTGATCAATTAAGCAATTTAGCTTTCAAGAAAATTTTAAAAATATCATCAACACACAAGATCATATTAATCAGCTAGTTAACCAAACTAGTTTACCAGTTAGCTCTCATTCCAACAACAAGGGCATCAGTTTTGAGAAGCTCGATGGTCCAATCGATTGTGTGGATCTTAGCAATCACGGCAGAAGTGACTAGTCTAGCGTAACGGTATAAATCTTCATCATCCAAGTCTTGATATTCATTCTGATGAATTACCATTAGTTATTATAAGCTAGAGGGAAATATTAGTAGTGATATGAAGTGAGTGGATTTGTGTATGTAACTACCTTTAATGCATCACAAATTGCATTGTGTTCGTGGATGAAGAGGGCTTGCAAGGTTGATACACCAATCCAGCTGTTACGAATGTCACCTGCTATTGGCAATCCATCTTTGTCATGTTGGAGGAGGTCGTCTTTTGCGATCTTGAGCTTTCCGTCTTTGAATGTTCTCACTTGCCTCAATTCACTCGAATTGGTTCCATATACTGCGCTCCCATCCCTATATGCATTATATCCCAATCTTAACTTCATATAATCCATGTATTTAGTTAAATGTTTGTGTGACTTTTATATACGCAAACTTAAATCTCCTATATTGATATATAGAGCTAACATAGATGACTATATGATAACTAGCGACTAATTAATACAAAAGAAAAGACACATACCACCAAGGAGTTCTGATGTTAAGATGACCTTTTTTGATCTCATCGGAACCTGTGGGAACTTCTTTAGTCTCGTAGAACTTAAAAGATTTGAGAGGACATTCACTTGCTACTTCTATAGGTGCCTTGAGCTCAATCTGCCATATAAATCCATGGTCATGTGTTAGTACATCGTGCCATTTTATGTTTTACATTAGAAGGATTACAAACATCCATGCATCACCCATATATATTAATCAAACCTGTTTTGTTGACTCAAGGTGGTCAATCCAATCATGGATCATGAACTGAATCCATGAAGCAGCAATCATGTTGAATTGTTTCCCGGTGTCTATAAGTTCTTTTCGTGCTAGTAGCTTTGTTGCTACAACCATTGGGTCTGGTTTCAATAACTGCACAAAATTAATTAGGGCTTTAATGCATTTATCTCACGTTATTTTCCGAAATAGTTATTCCATAGTTACTGAAAAAGGTAAAAATATCTACTTATATAAATAAGTACACACTATATATGTGTGTGTATATATGTACACTTGTACATGTATGTATTAATATGATAGCACCCAATTTTTCTGATTCGGCTGTGGAGTAGGTTTTAGTAGTTAGAATGGTTACTATCATCCAATACATTAGAAACAAATCTAGCTAAAATACACATGCCCACATTTGAGTGGAGATTGACAGCTTGGATATATATCGTATTTATTGGATTCCATATCTTCTATTAAAAATAATACGATATAACCTGAATAAACTAATAATAATGTTAATAAAATTTTGTTGTGTGATTTAAATATAAAAGAGAATGCTACATCGAGACTCCTTGGACATATAATTTGAAAGAATAACAATCAAGTAATTAATAATACAATCTTGCAACTAAGTTTGTAATCTATTATTTTTGTGAATAAAATCGTTTTTCATGTTTTTAATATGAATTAACATGTATGAAAAATGCGGTGTTCCAGCAGTAATGTTTATATATGAAACTTTCAAAGTTGCTTCAAGTGTGTGGAAAAAAATTGAAAATACGTGTGTATATATGTATATGTATATATATACACACACGAGAACACACATATACACATGTATTTTTTATTGGTTTTTTCCTCTTCTAAAAAATTATAACATGTTTTTTTAATGTTCATAACAAATTAATAGCATATATGATGATTTGATATATTTGTGAGACTGAATCTGATCGATTATATTAATTATAGTTTCATATCGGCTAGACTTAAACCACATATATTTTTTATATATGTTGGAACATTTCTTTTATCTTGAATAATTCTTTTGAAAAGTAAATTTGGGGTTCAAATTATTCTCACATGGTATTAAAGTCAAATCTAGTTAGTATTTGGGACATCTTTGTCTGCCTAACCCTCCCCTCCCTCAACACTCTAGTATATCTTTGTTCGTCTAGCCTTTATTGGTCGACGCGTTAAAGTTCCACATGATTATATATGTTAAAATATTTGATCTCTATCTTGAGTGGAGAGTAAATCGAGAGGTTCCATGTTTATATTCTTACATATTATATTAAACTAAGGCGTTAATAAAATTGAGTGTCAATTAATGTTATAAGAAACTCTTTATGACTTTGCCCGGTCCTTAATTAATTCAAGCGTATAATAGATATATAGAGTCCATGCATCCACCATTATACCTTGTCTTTCTGATCAACTGGGGGCATGTTCCGGCCAAAGAAACTCCCCTCACCACCCACACCTTTATCAACAGGATCATTGAATTTTCCGTCAGCTGTCCTGAACGGAACGTCACTTGCATTGAACCCGACCCCCACCGGAGTTTTCCCAACGTTCACCAAATTGTACTCGTCATGAAGACGCCGGCGTATAGCCAAATATATAAGTTCCAAGAACACCGGTAAACGGTGCCACCCAATCCCTGACTTATCAACACCATGAATGATCTGCATATATAAACACTCATGAATCCCATCAGAAACGACAATTAATGCATCATTTTGTTAAAAAGTTAAAACTAATTCAAAAAAGCAACATGCAGGCATCTCTCTCTCTCTCTATATATATATATACACACACACACACATATACTCATTTGAATAATGGGGTGTGTGTGTGTGTATATATATATATTATGGTTCAAATGAGTATATTTAGCAGGGTAGATGCGTACCAAGAAGAGAATCCTGTCGATCAGTGTCATCCTTTGAAAGATATCATGAAAGTCGGCATGGACAAAGTGTTTGATGGGTGAAAGAATAAGAGATATTGCAGAAGAAATGAATGAAGAAATCATGTTGGTTGGTTTTGGTATTGATGAGGTTTAACTACAAACACCAAGATGGGGTATTTATATACTAATTATTATGGGGATGGATGAGGTAGGGAGGGCGATGGTAGGAACTTAAGACTCGTTTGTGAGTTGACCCTTGACAAGTTCAAAAGTAAGGAGCCATAATTACTTGAATTTAAATCAATTAAGGTGAGTTTTGAAGTCGAGATTGTACAACCAAATCACCGTTGTGTAAAATTTCATTGTGCTACAAATAAAAGGATTCATGTGGACAATAACTTCAATGTGCATGGGATGCTAAGTTAGAACATATAACTTGAATTTTGTATTCTTTTTATTACAACTAACACATTTTTGTTGATATCAGTTGAGTCTTGATTTTGTAAGAACGAAAGATTTTTGAATCGAAGTTGATATTCATCATATATATATATATATAATTATTTGTATTTGTAAATCATTTCATTTTGGTGGTAACTATTTTGTGAAAAGCCATATATAATATGCTGGTAACAAAGAGAAAAAGATAAAAAGTAAGATGTAGACATTTATAAGCATTATTCAACCACTTGGTACTAATTCACATGCGGTGCATTTTCACCCCAAACAATTCAATCATTTGGTTCTAATCATATTTTCTTTTCATTTTTTTAACTGATATACGTGTGTGTATATATATATATATATATATATATATATATATATATATATATATATATA
>NC_037528.1:12316664-12318792 GCF_001531365.2 Cynara cardunculus var. scolymus | reverse complement strand
CATGAAACAGTTTCATTAAGTATTATATGAAACAATTTCACAACCATATATGAAACAACTTCATCAAAAAAAGTATTATATGAAACAATTTTACAAGATTAAACAATTTCATGAAAAATTTTCATAAGATTAAACAATGAAATCGACAGATGAAGGTGGTTTGCACGGTTTACACAAATGAAGGTGGTTTTCATATGATCACTCCTCTCTCTCTCTCTCTCTATATATATATATATATGATAAAACTTGTACATTACTTTATAAATTAAAAAGTGGGTCAATATTGGTTTCCATACCCAGTCCGTTCAAAAGATTTTAGTAGAAAAACAAAAAAGAGGAGGGGTTAATTCAAAGTCGTGTTTGTTGAATTGTGACATGTTGCGACCTTCCACTTGGATAGAGTCGGGTGTTGATTTGATTCATTTCCATATATACATACACATATAGAGAGGTATATATAGAAAGAGAGAAAACGTTTACTTGTTGTAAATCATATTTTTTATATAAACCAATTACATTCATCCATTTTTGTGATCTTTTCAAAGATCACGATTAAAACAAGTTATTTTATTAAAATAAAAAATAAAAGAAAATAAATTATTATTATTTTCAACAAGAAAGGGTAAAACGGGAACAAACTGTAAACTGTTGCGATCATTGAAATCCCCTTTCCTGCAATTAATCCCGTGAACATGTTTCATTGGATACTATGAGATTGTTAGTGATGGGACAATAGGCTATTTAGAAATGTTAACGATGAAACAAAATTAAACTATTAATGATAAAACATAATGAAACTGTGATATTGGACAAAATAAAACAGAATGAAACTGTTAATGATGAATATGTTAATGATAAAACAAAATGAAACTGTTAATGATGAAACATAATGAAACTGTGACATTGTACATAATGAAACTGTTGATGATGAAACATAATGAAACTGTGATATTGGACATAATGAAACTGTTAATGATGAAATAGAGTTACCTAGAAACTATATAAAATGAGGGATATTTTAATAAACGATGAAGCATAAAAATATTCTTTAATCAACAATTATTGTACAGTTTTCAAAGATGACAATTTGTATCAACATATTTAATAGATAAAATCAAGATATAATACATATTTATATATAATTAAAGAATTATCAAACTTATCTATTATACTAAATAATTATCAAACATAATTTAATCTTAAAAGACCATAATGTTCTTATAAATTAAAAATAAAGAAATACAAATAGATTTATGTGATTGGTTTCATAGGGTTGGGTTCACGTGATACCAATGGTTTTTCATGAGACCCGTAAGACCAACTTATGTTCATTGATTTTAACTTCATAAGTCAATGATCTAATGGTTTAAAGTTGTACGGTGGCAATTTGTGATTATTGAGAAGTCTCGTGGCGTTTATGAATGTTCAGATTATTTGACTGTAGATCTAATCCAATGATTAAGAATTGGTCTTACTGGTCTCACAAAAAAACTTTAATCTCACATGATCTCAAGTCTAGTTTCATATATATATATATAGAGGAGCGTTCAAATAAAAACTTGCCCCATTTGTGTAAACCGTGTAAACCAATCTCATCCATCCATATTCTTGATCAATGGCTAAGATTAGTTTACTTTATTTTAAGAAATTAAAAATTAAAAAATAATAAATATTTATTTTATTTCAATACTAAGGACAAAATTGGTAAACAAAGTTAACATTTTGTAACTCCTTTCCAGATTCATTTAATAAAAAAAAATCAATTTTTAATATTATAATATATTAAAATCTTTAAATCTTTTTATGAATATGTTTCATCATCATGAAACGAGTGCATGAACATGTACAATATTAATAAAATAAGCAAATAAACCATTTTATAATSAAAYCTTCTCATATGAACATTAATTGCATAAAGAATAAAATATATTATGCACCCGTTTCATAATTTTTATTATGCATACTAATATATTATGCACCCGTTTCATCATTATGAAACATTTTCATATGAACATTATTATATTATGAACCGATTTCATTATACCAACCTTAAATCAAGAATTCATTCCATAACAAGCTATAATCTTAACAAAACTTTCCAGATTCATTGAATAACAAAAAAAATAAA
>NC_037528.1:12314009-12315831 GCF_001531365.2 Cynara cardunculus var. scolymus | reverse complement strand
TATGATTGGTTGAATGCGGTTTGCACGGTTTGTACAAATTGAGTGGTTTGCATTTGATCGCTCCCCTATATAGATATATATATATAGAGAGAGAGAGAGACGTGTGTATGTATGTCTGTGTCTAATTAACTCATGTTTCATGCATGTATAGTTGTATAAGACACTTATTTATTTATTATATTTCATGTATAAAAATGTATTTCAATTAGGTTTTGTTTTTATGATGCGTTTTTCAAAACCCCCCCCCCTCCCCCTCTCTCTCTCTCTCTCTCTCTCTCTCTCTCTCTCTCTCTCTCTTTCCTCCAGTTATCATCTCTCTGTGGGACTTGTTCCCTCTTCAACTCAACGCTTTATAGATAGGCATTTATTGAAGGTTGAGAAAGAAGGGTCAGATGTGTACGAACAGAATAAACCTCAGACAGAGAAATAATTAAGTGATGAAATGGTGATGAAAATTTAGACAATCCTTAAAGTTTTATTTCATTGTAGAATAATAACATTTTTAACAAAATTTCTAAAATGATTTAAAATAGATAATAAAAATTCAAAATCTATAGAAATAATTCACTTTTTAAATTGAACAACTTCTTCATTTTGTGAAAATCATACTACTAAAAGAATCCTTACATTTAATAAAACATTTTGTTTTCATCTAAATATTTACTTTCAAGGTTTTTTTTTTAAATATAATAACATTTCTTATTGTAATTCTTTTTGGAGGGGTTTTTTTTAATTTGAAGAATTTTAAAGCTCTTTTAACAGATTCTTTAAAATGAAGAATTAAAAGTCAACATCTGTAAAAAAAATTACGTCCATTCTAAAAGCTTCTCCATTTTAAAAATGAAATACTAAATAACAAATTATCAAAATATTCAAATATAATCTATAAAATATTATTTCTCTCACTAATCATTTAATTTTATAGATTTTCGTTGATAAGAGCAATAAAAATCATTTCTTTTTCCTAAGCATCATTTTTGAAAAGTTCTTAAAATTTGAAGAATTTTGGTTACTTTCTGATTTTAGAAGAAGTCACAAAATAATATATTGAAAGAAAAGGGTAAATTGACTTAAATAACCATTTCCCACACCCAAATTGGTCTTCTAATACACGGGATACTGTTCATACTGCCATTTCTTATTCATTATTTGATTTAGGCATAGCTTTGAAACCATACATGCCTCATTATTCTTACGGAATCTATATATATATTAAAGGAGAAACCAAGGTTGATGACTTGGCTTCTCCTAAAAGTTGGAAACTTATTTATCTTTTTTTTTTTCATTCATCTTTGTTTAATTTTTTTTTAATTTCACATTCTAATTTCTATAAACATTGATTATTCATTTATGTTTGCATTTAACACAATCTTTTCATTTTTCCTAACTCTTCTTCATAAATTTTCATCATTCAATCTCTTTTTCTCCATCTCCATCACTTGATTTGTTTTTCATTTCATTTTTCTCCATCTCCATCACTTGATTTATTTTTCATTTAATAAATTGTTATTTTTCAACAAATCTATTTTCAAGTTTATTTCGAGAAGACTAATTCAGGTATGCGTTCTTTTTTATTTTTGTTGGGATTTTAGAATTTTGTTTTTTTGTTTACTTTTTTCTTCTGTGATTTTCTTAATTTTCTCAATGAAACGGAGTGTTTGTTCTTGACAACACTTTTAGAGTTTTGATGGCAACAATGGTTCGATTAATCGTCTGATGATAGAATCTTGAAAGTATTACAAACCATGATGTAGCCTCAACAAATTTCAACATATTTTTGTAATGATTATCTTTTTTCAAGTATAGTTTGAGAAAACTAATG
>NC_037528.1:12306947-12312854 GCF_001531365.2 Cynara cardunculus var. scolymus | reverse complement strand
ATCTTTTAATTTTATTTTTTATCACAATATGAGGTTATTGGGTTGTTCTTGCGTTCTCGTAAATCACAGGGGTTCTCGTTTGAACTCTTCCCTATATATATATATATATATATATATATATAAATCATTTCATATAATATAAAATTTAAATATCTTATTAAAATTCTTAATATATACAAAATATTTTATTTTATTGTTTAATTTATATTAAAAACAACAACACCCTCTCCCTCCATATATATATAATGGCTAAAAGATTTCATGTTAGTTGATTCACATAATAATAATATTATTATTATTATTATTATTATTATTATGTATAAGACTAATTCAGGTATGCGTTCWTTTTTATTTTTGTTGGGATTTTAGAATTTTGTTTTTTTTTTTTTACTTTTCTCTTCTATAATTTTCTTAAGTTTTCTTAATGAAAATGAGAGTTTGTTCTTGACAACACTTTTTGAGTTTTCATGACAATAATGGTTCGTTTAATGGTCCAACAATGGAATCTTGAAAGTAGGTAACAACACAATGTTTGCTTGATGAATATAAAATTTTATGAGTTTATATGTAAAAGACAAATTGATATGTATTATGACTAAACAATTCTCATAATACACCTTATATGATTATAATCAATATTTTCACATATTTTTTTTATGATTTTGAACTGATCACAAAGTTTGATATAATAAAATATTGATATATAAGACTTATTAAACACACACACACATATATATATATATATATATATATATATATTAAAAAACAACCAATAATGATAAAGTGGATTCATATATCAAATGTAATATTGATTCTTATTAGTTTAATATATAAATATGATCATAAACTCATTTAGCTAACTTCAATAATTTTAAAAAGAATTATTGTCACCATGCAACGCATGGTGTCAAACACTAGTGTATATAAACCAAAAACCTAGGTTTATAAGTCGTTAAAAATGTCTAATTATTATAATAGACTGTTTGTATCTCGTTAGATATTCAATCAAGTTCCTTTGATTGGATTTCATCTAGATACCTCTCTACCCCAATCTCGTGGGATGTTTGGATAAAATCTCCAACCGCTACTATTTTATAATTTTGTTCCTTTTTCGTCTTGATATGATGTGTTCTCCTTTTTTGTGGGTCGCTTTCTTTGTTGTCGATCATTTTTTGTTTTTTTTGCTTTAGTTTTTAAAGGTCTTGTTTCATTGATGATATGTCCCTTGCTGATTCATTTATTCTATAATTGTGTATCATATATATATATATATATATATATATATATATATATATATATATATATAAAGGAGCGATCAAGTGAAAACCACCCTCATTTGTAAAAACCGTCCAGACCACCCTCATACGTCGATTTCATTGTTTAATCTTATGAAATTTTTTCATGAAATTGTTTAATCTTGTGAAATTGTTTCATATAATATTTTTTTTTTTGATTAATTTGTTTCATATATGGTTATGAAATTGTTTCCTATAATATTTAATGAAACTGTTTCATGATTTCTCTAAAATTAAAATAATGAAGATGATAATATCCATGATTAACACCATTCACAATAAAAATGGTTAATCAACCTCTCATAATTACAAAAAAATGAATAAAATGAAATTATGATTGGTTGAATGAGATTTTAACTGTTTTTACAAATTGAGTGGTTTTTATTTGAACGTTATATATATATATATATATATATATATATATATATATACAAACATTGCAATATATTCATTGAAAGTTTTAGGAGGTATTAACAATTTTTTTTGGACATTTTTAAAATAAAATATCGTATTACCTTTTTTGCATGACATTTTTGTTAAGTACCTTATAAACACGTTTCTTTTTATAAACCACTTGTTTTTTTCAAGGTTCCCTATAAGATGAAGCGTGACGTCGACACGGAGACAACAATATTTTTTAAGATGTGACTTAATTATTAATTAAGGTGGCAAATATGTGTGTGTGTGTGTGGGGGCACACATGTTAAGTATTTTGAATACTGTTGTATAGCATTTTTTAAATTTCTATAAACGAATAAAAATATCATTATTATAAAATATATAAAGCTAATAAAAAATGATATCAAAACTAAAAGATCAAGATTAGGTCTCTAGAGTTTTCGGTAGCTGTTTTCTTTAATCTCCAAGGAGTTCGTGTTCGATTCCTTGTGTACGGAATGGGACTGATTTATATAGGCTTTTAATTTTTTTTTTTTTTTTGTCTATTCAATCTTAATTAGTGTCATACATAATTATCATCAATCCCCAATAGTTGTATATTAAAAAGGTAATAAAAAACTCACACCTTACAAAATAACACATTGTAACATAGCATAACATGTTATAACGCAAGCCACAAGGGTTAACGCATAAAGCCAAGCCTCAACGTCATTAACTGGGCCCTAATAGTTATTTAGACATCATCTTCATAAGATATATTTTCTCAAATAATGTCATATAAAAATTAATAGGATACTTTATTTTAAAATTATTAAAAAAATCGTTAAGATGTTCAAAAACGTCTTATATCTTATTGCAATGCTTTTACATAGAATACACAGTAGTTTGAAACTTATAATCCTAGAAAACAGTCTATTACAATACTTTTAGATTTATGGTGTTTTGGTATAGAGAGGGTCACAATAGAAATCGAAGAGCAAATCGAGAAAAGCACACAAAAACGAACGTGGGCTTCGTACGGCTCAACCCGCGTCAAACCCGCCTAACAACAGATCGACTAACTGTTTGGACGTCTGCCTTTCTTCTTCTTCACGACTAGCATGCGACTAACCTTGCATGAGAGTCGCCAGTTCCCATGCATCACCCACCGGCCCATGATTCCTTGCTATTTTCTTACGGGGGGTTTGGTTAGCAGATTTTGAAGAATTCTGATTAAATTGGAATGTTAAATTCAATTGACTAAATCTCATTCCATCGTCGATCTGAACCACCACAGACCACCACCGATTTGAACCACTGTCGACCATCGTCATCTGAACCATCGCAGACCACCATAAATCTAACCACCCTGGACCACCACCGATCTAAACCACCATCGATCTAAATCACAGTCGACCACTGCCGACCACCATCGAATTAGTTGTTTTACATGATAAAGAATTAACTATTTTGAGACAATTTTAATATCGATTTAGTAATATCGTTTGGTTTATGGTTGTATTTTGTGTATTTTATATTGCTTTACACATTACATAATTATTTCATTAAAACTCTTTAGTTTAAATTTTTTTTCAAAAAATGGCATCTTAGTCATTTATCAATATTTCATTTTAAATTTCAAAGATACATCATGTGAATCAAACATACAGATTCCAATTATTTAACAGATTTCATTCTAATGTCTATCAACCAAACAGGTGGTCAAACCTGACAACAGTTCATTCAAATTCCTTTAAAGTTAAATTACTTTGACAGAATACATTTCATCCAAAAACATTGTGCAAACCAAACACCACCTTAGCGTTCGTTTGATTTGCAGGGTTGTTTTTAAAGGTATTTGGAATTCATAGAGAGATTTGGATTGGAATGAATTTGAAATCATTTGTTGCGTTTGGTTTGTAAGATTTGGAATGAAGTTGGATTCCGTTATTTATAAATAATCATAAAAACAATTAAATTATATTTTTATTAATCGATTATTACAAGACAAATGTTTTTAATATTTTCAAAACCTTATTTCATTAAAAAAAATCCTAAGGATTCAAAATCCTATGTTTGTAGGACTTCAATTAAATCCTCAGATTTTAGATCTAGACAACCCAATAAATTAAAGATGAGATTGGAATAAAATTGAAATCCAAATCCTCCAATATACATTCAATTTCTGCAAACCAAACGATACTTTAATTATTCTTTTTCTTTTATCTTTGTGATTATCCTTTTTACTTTCCTAATTTCCCTACAATTATTTAGTCTTGTTATATATTATCCTCTTCCACAGCTTAGATTATAAATATGATTTGTTTCCCCTCATTGTTAATCAGATTATTGATTAATTTACCATTCTTTTTTTTTTGAGATTTTTTTTTTAGTTTTACTAGTCGTAATTCTCAATCTCGAAAAATTTAGACGCTTGTGGATCCTTTCATAAATCTACGTTGTGTCATGGTTATAAATAAAAACTTAATTTTTTATGATAGTATTTGTTGCAAGGGAAGAGTCTAAAAAACCCAATGGACTTCAGTGTTTGTAATGATTAAATCATTCGCCAATTTTTTGGAAGAAATAAATATTTGAACATTCCAAAACCAGTTAAATAACCCAATGAACTTTCATATTTTGAACGAAGTTTTTAAACATTTTTTGTACCAAAAAAGTATTTACATCTATAAAATGTAACAAATATACCAAAAAGTACTTAAATTTAAAAAAGATTATGATGACATTTATTTTAATAAAAAATAAAAAATATGTTGTCAATGATTTTTCAAATTAAGAAAATAAAAAATAATTTGATTAAATTATTGACAGATTAACGATGAAATTTAACTAATACATAATTATTTAAAATTCATTGCTATTGTTCATTTATATATATATATATATGTGTGTGTGTGTGTGTGTGTGTGCGTGTGTGTGTGTGGATTACTTAAATCTAATTGATGGCAAACTTGATCACCATCAGACGCTCTAACACATTAACATGTTAATAAATGTGAAATATCGTGCTTGAATCTTGTCGGTGATATTATCAGACGCTCTAACATAATAATATGTTAATAACTGTGAAAATTTGTGCTTGAATCAAATCGGTGATATCATTTCATCGACAGATTAACGATGAATTTTAATTAACTATGTATTTAGTTAAATTTTTATCGTTAATCTTTTAGTAATTTAATCAAATTATTTTTTATTTCTCTTATTTTTAAAAATCATCAACAGAATATATTTTATTTTTTATTAAAATAAATTTCATCAATAATCTATTTTTTTTAATTTGAGAAATCATATACGGAATATATTTTAAGTTTAATTAAAATAAATTTAATCAGTAATCATTTTTAAATCTTTTTTTAGTTTGAAAAATCACTGACATAATATATTTTATTTTCATTTAAAATATAATTTCATCAATAATTTATTTAAATGTAAGTACTTTTTTGGATCAAAAAATATTTAGGAACTTAATCGTTCAAAATATGAAAGTCCATTAGTTTTTTTTACAGATTTTTTTCATTATTTTACCACATTAACCAGTTGTATAAGTTAGAAAGATGTATCTAACAGGTTTTAGAAAATCGAATGAGTTAAAAATTACTTATTTTTTTTCCAAAAAATTATAAAGACTTAATTATTCTAAACATTAAAGTCTATTGTATTTTTTTTTTGGACCTTTTTCTTATTATATTTGATTGAATGCATGTGTAGTAAAAGAAATAAAAAGAGTTGAATATATGAAAATGAGTTTTAAGATAAGTATGCTAAAAACACTGAATGATGAAGGTATGCAAACCCAAAAAGCGTTCAACCACACCATGAATAACATATTCACACGTGTTAAATAAAATAAGGATATTAGAATACTCCTAATCAAATTAAAAGGATAAGTTCGCAAAGCAGTTGAAAAGTATCAAAACAATATAATAACTAATTTTCGTTTGGGTTTAAAACTATTTAATTTTGTGCCCATTATATATATATATATATATATATATATATATATATATATATACTAGAAGCATACTTGCGTAATGCAACGAGATATATCGTGATTTTAATATTTCATTTTATTTTTTATCTCATTCGATGTTATAATATGACTTTATGTGATTTTGAGAAAAACGATGATGTTTTTATTTTTGAATAAAATATATGTTTGAAGATATCATAAAAATTTGACAAAAATATATCGATATTAGTATCAAATTAA
>NC_037528.1:12286488-12305476 GCF_001531365.2 Cynara cardunculus var. scolymus | reverse complement strand
AATTCAGATATGAATATTTAATAAGTTATACTTACGCATAATCTACTTGTAATCTTGAGTTTTAAGTAATATGCATTAATAAACAGTACTTTACGCATAAAAAGTGGTTTTTAAGAGTTTTTGTCAAACGATTTATAATATAGAATATATTTTATATATATAATTTAATTTAAGTTCAATAATAAAACAATTTATTTTTGGTTTAATATTATAAATTTATAAAGATAATAATTAAGTATTCTGTTAGAATTTAATGATTATACTAATTATATTTTAGATTTTTTATATTTAAAATGAGATGTTTATTCTGTATTTGATTGTGTTTATCTGCAGTTAGTTACACGAATTCAAATATGGGATGAAATCGGATAGGGATGAACGGGTTTAAGAGTTTTTAAGAGTTTTAAGAGTCTTTAAGAGTTTTAGCCAAATGCTTTATAAGATAGTATATATATAAATATATATATATATATATATATTATTTTGAATTATTGATCAATTATATATATATAGCGTTATATTATGTACAAATTATATGGAACCGTGAAAGTGATATGACATAAAATTATTGAATAATTACATGCGGATCATAAAAACGGAAATACATTTTTTTTTATTTGCACCATCTATGAAGCTCAATGAACATGTCGTTGCCTAGGGATAACTATTAACTAATGGATTGCCTTACTCTCCTTGAGTGTGTTATGATACACAAGAGTGACAAAATGAATGGAGTGAGTTTGCTTTTAAGGTTAATAGGATAAAATGGTGTCATTTAGGCAGTATTTGATGTATAAACATGAAGGAAATGGATAAAATTAGATTGTACAAGTTGTTTGTCTGATGTATAATACAAGAAAGTTGGTACTAGTTGTCTGTTTGACATTTAATACAACAAGAACAAATTAAACAAGTTGTTTTTACAATGTTTGATAACAAATAAGACACTGTTGTTTTTTAAAATAACCACATTGTCACCACCTCAAAATGTCACTTAGGCAACAAATGAAAAATGTTGCCTAAGAGGAGTTTATATGTTGCGTAAGGCTAAGGCAACAAACCCGTGTTGCCTAAGCAGTGTTGCCTTTTCAATGTTGCATAAGAACCAATGCAACATATGCAAACATAATATGTTGCCTAAGCGAAAAACATATGTTGCCTAAGCGGAAAAACATATGTTGCCTAAGTGAAAAACATATGTTGCCTCTAAGATATCAGTTTAGACAACATACTCTATCTGAATATGTTGCCTTAGATATCAGCTTAGACAACATACTCTATCTGATAATGTTGCCTAAGATATCAGCTTAGACAACATACTCGATCAGAATATGTTGCCTAAGATATCAGCTTAGACAACATACTCTATCTAAATATGTTGCCTAAGATATCAGCTTAGACAACATACTCGATCAGAATATGTTGCCTAAGATATCAGCTTAGACAACATACTCCATTTAGATATGTTGCCTTTAAACTGTAATTAACATAATATAATATTTCTTTTAGGCAACATTTATATTGTTTAATTGTTGTCTAAGATTTTTGTGTATCATGATGCAATTTTTTTCTTGCACACTTTCTACAAATGAATCTCAAACAAGCAAACAAACAACCAAATGTTGTATACAAACAACTTTTATAACCAAACAAAATTAATAAGTTCAATAATTGAAAGATAATTTTTTTCCTAAATAAGTTTTAAAGTAGGCAACAAGTTCAATAACACAAAATTAAAAACTTAACCTAAAGCGTGATAGGTCGGGGTTGTTGTGTTCGAGTTTGAATCACTAGCACCCAACATAGTCATCAATGATTGAATCATATTTCTTTGTTCGGCAGCTTCCTTTTTTGCCTCATGTTGTCCCTCTTTTAACAATCTAGTCTCCTCGTCACGCTCGGCAAGTTGTTGCCGCAAATCTTCCCCATCAACTGCAGATACCGGCTTAGAGAATCCTTTCACCGGTCCTCTCATCCTCGCAGGTCTAACCGCCAAGCTACCCATACCTCGAACAACCGTACCTACCGACGAACCAACAATTTGCTCGATGATTGATATTTCTTTTTCAATTGGGCAACGAATTGGAGTCCCGGCAGATTCCGGAGTGCCTTCAGAAACATTCTTAATCTTCTCAATCTCTTCCTCAACAAGTTTTTGTAAATACGATTCAATCAATTGTTTTTATTACAATTATATATTTCCCGTCTATCATCTCTCATTAATGAGTTGAAATGGTAAAAAACGAACTAAATTAATGCGTTTTTATATTTTTACAGGTTTGGAAAAGTTGGAACGAAAAATGGATAAAAGAATATTTTTGACAGCTTTGTGAGACTATGGTATTTCGAGCATATATCACTCGTCCGAACTCAAATTTAAGTGATTAAAGATGATCTGGAAAGCTAATAAACGGTCCTACAACTTTTAAGTTTTGAGATTCTATAAATTCAGGCTAAATCTAAACTAAAACGGGCGTCAAAGGTGAAAAAGTGATGCTGGACAGCAAATGAATAAAATATAAAAATCATGATCGCAAGAAAACAAAAGTTC
The DNA here is from genome assembly GCF_001531365.2 of Cynara cardunculus var. scolymus. Taxonomy (NCBI): domain Eukaryota; kingdom Viridiplantae; phylum Streptophyta; class Magnoliopsida; order Asterales; family Asteraceae; genus Cynara; species Cynara cardunculus. Next base: position 12,302,925 of record NC_037528.1, on the reverse strand, counting down.
AAGTTTACTTACTTTACGGTCTTCACTTGTAGTGGTCTCGGCAATTGTACCGAGATAAAGAGCCACATGTCCGGTAGCTTCAAGGTTGTTAGCCCTAAACCAGAACAAAGTAGGTCCCGATTTGTTCTCGATCCTATTCTTTGACAACCTTGCTTCCGTCATTCTCTTTGATTTATTCTACAACATGAGAAACATTTATTTTACAATCTAAACTAATATATATATATATATATATATATATATATATATATATATATAATTATTTACTTATTAAATACCTTCCACGTTTCTTTCTCAAAAAATGTGCACAAAAAATCCCACTAATCTGGCCGATGTACAAAATTCTTTGGGATTGAGAGACGGCCTTGCTTCTTATATAATGTGTGGCAATCAGTTTTCCACCTATTGTATGCGTGACGCGCAGTTAGGTGGATCCAATCAAATAATGTGTCAACCGGTGGTCCATTCCAATCAATCTCAAAGAAAACCTGAAAAGCGTATACAAATCAAATTGAAATAAAAAATTAAGCATTATTAATTAATAAGACATAAATCATAAAAAAAATAGCAATACAAATATACTTACGCTAAGTTGATCAACCACAATCTTGAGTTCGTCTTGTGGAAGTTGTAAATAACTATCGGTCAACATTGGAATATGCTCACGAACAATGCTCCCAATTTGCTTTGTGATCCTACAAACTTTGTTTGTGTCGGACAATTTTTTTTCCATGGACCACTTGAGAGGAAGACGTTTATTTTCATTGTTAGCGATGTCTCTCTTAATCGTCTTTTCGGTGATAATTCCTCGTTTTGCCTTCTTTGTAACCGGTTCTTCCGTCGGTTCCACTTGGATGCAGCGACAATTGATACGTATATCTAGAGCAAGTGGCCCAGGTGTACTCGTCTCTGGTAACGCAGGTGTAGTTGGTGAGTCCAAAAACGGAAGGTACAATTGGCGTTGGACGGAAGGTGTCGTCTCTGACGAGATTTCTACCGAATCACCCTCTAGGCGTGCCGTAGTCCGCCCCAAGACCGACGCCTTTGCTAAATTAAACGTTTGAGTTCTTTTTGGAGGCATATGGATCTACAAAAAACAATGTCTAACATGTTTAAGAACAATACTATAGAACAATCTGTTTTGAATCTTTTGTTAATTACACCCTTTTTTGTTTTTCTTTTTTATTTTTCTTTTTTATTTACCAATGGTTATAATATCAACCATAAATAATATAAAAAGAAGAGAAGAGAAGAGAAGAGAAGAGAAGAGAAGAGAAGAAGGTGATGTGCATGTAATCCAACAACCTTTATGTTCCCTCCTTTTTTACGTTCTTCTTAACCCATCAATATCCCTTGTCACTTCTACTGCTACTTCTTCCTTTTCCCACTATTCTTAATGGAGTTTTACTTTTCTTTATAATATATATATATATATATATATATATAGATATATATGCCCTTTATATATTTCTATATATATTCTGTCAAAAATGTAATTATATATATATATATATCTTTTTTAAACCGTCAAAAATATAATAATATGTTTTAATTTTTTATGGGGCTTAACTTATAACCTAAAAACCACATCAATTTACTATGCACGTAACATATACGGATATATACATATACGGATATCTTCTCGATGTGCATGACATCCAAGGCATGTCTCACTCTAGATTTCTTCCAATACGGGAGTTCCTAAAAGATGTTTTTGTGAGTCCAACACAACTTTGGCTCATTCATCCCCTAATATTAACAATAATCTTAGTTTAATTTTCATATATGATAAGTAAATACAAGTTTTGAATGTAATATATTTACAAACCTGTTTCGATTCCTTCTCTTTAACCAAACTCAAACGAGGGTATCGATGGAAGACAGTTTCCCTATAAACCTGAATCGCAGTTCGAGTTTGTGGAGCTAGTTGAAGCTCATCCTTTCCATTAAAATTTCTCCCTTGAATTCGAAATTCATGATTCATATCTAACCATCTACTTGCTCCCATATATGACATCCTACCATGAGAGAACTTAGCATCAGTGTCATCCAAACATATGGGACATGCCTTGTACYCTTTCGTCTGAATACCACCTAACATTCCCAACCCTGGAAAATCACTAATAGTCCACATCACTGCAGCTTTCATCATAAAGTACACTTCCCCGTATCGATCCCATGTCCTAAAACCAGTCTCCCAAAGAATTTTGAGCTCATCAATCAGTGGTCTCATAAACAAATTGAGACATTTCCCTGGGGATTTTGGTCCGGATATCAACATCGTTAGTATATTAAATTCCTTTTGCATGCACATTGAAGGAGGTAAGTTGTATGGAATCACAACAATTGGCCAAAGGCTATATGGAGTAGCAGAAGCCCCGAAAGGACTAAACCCATCAGTCGATAAAGCGAGACGAACGTTTCTGAGGTCACTCGCAAATTGAGGATATGACCTATTATGTGTCAAAGAGTACAAATCTATTTAAAACATTTACTTGTCAAAAAATATAACCATGTTAAAAGAAATTGCATGTCAAACAAGTATATTAAAAATATTTACCTATCAAAATTTTTTCATGCTTCACCATCAGCTGGGTGTCTCAATACATCATCATACGTGGACGTTTCCCTTTGACCATGCCATCTCATATGATCTGCAGTGTATTTTGACATGTACAAACGTTGCACCTCGGTGTCATAGGAAAGTAACGAATAGTCTTCATCGGTACTTTGTTACCGACATCGTCATATCTTGGCAATCCACATACGGGGCACTGGTCATGTATGTCACCCTCTTTATAGTATAAAAAACAACCATTTAAACATGCGTGGATAAGCTCATACCCCATCCCAACGCCTTTAAGAATCTTTTTCGTCTCTGCATATGATTTAGGAAACTTGTTTGGAGTGGGCAATAAAAATTTCTGAAAGCCTAAATGCTTATCAAATGCCTCGATAGAAATTCCAGTTTCTTCTTTTAGAGAAATTGCTCTTAGAAGGGCACCCAAGGAAGTTTCTGTACAACCATCGTACAATGGAGTATTCGTTTCTGCTAGCAGTCGCGCATAGGCATCAATGAATTTGGAAGCAACAATGTCCACATCACAAACTGGAGTACTCTCATGGGCGATTGATTCACCATCATTGTACCGCTCACGAAACAGAAATGCATCTTCCACAAAATTTACAATAGGATTGACATTGTGACTCAAAGACGCTCGATCGCGTATTATATTTAACATTCGTTGTGATGCAGTAGGTATATTTGTAACTTCACCGTGTTGATCCCACACAGTATAATTTTTCATTATACCAACATCTTTCAAATGGAAAATTATATCTGCCTCATTTTGAAATAACATGTTGCCACAGTCTATGCAGGGGCATTTATAATAACCATTCCAACTAACTGAATTCTTTTTAGCAAATTCAAAAAATGCATATATTCCAAAAATGTATTTTTTTCTCGTATCTTATTAAATTCATCCAACTTTTGTCCACATTTTCTGTCATATCTATATGTGAAAAATAAATGCATGCATATAGTAAGAGCTATAGATATTTTTAGACACGTAGTAATCCAAATTTACATGAGATAAACATAAAATAACTATAAAATTAGACAAAATACGATAATAATTACCTAATAATCTTTAAATGACTTTTGATGATGAATACAACGTTTGTTGGAAGACAAAACTCGGCAATATACTCCAAATCACGTCCCAAGCCCTTRGAAACAAAATGTTGGAAATGAAGATTAGATGTTAGAAATGGGGGAACTACAAATATTTATAGTTGATTTTCATCTTAGGCAACATAGAAACAAGAATATATGTTGCCTAAGAAAGCTCTAAAGCAACAAGCACAATAGATAATATGTTGCCTAAATAAATGTGATAGATTTATCGTACAATACCAATTGTCAACCTTAAAACTTATGTCAATCTTAAAACCTTCAACTGCCAGGAGTTATTATGTTTTTAAGCTTAGGCAACATAGAAACATGAATATGTGTTGCCTAAGTAAATTATGATAAATCTTTTGTACAATGCCAGTTGTCACCTTGGTAGCATCAATTTTTTTACCTTAGGCAACATAGAAACAAGAATATATGTTGCCTAAGTAAATTAGGTTGAATTTATAATTTTTACCTTAGGCAACATAAAAACAAGAATATATGTTGCCTTAGTAAATTATGATAAATCTTTTCGTATACTGTCAGTTGTCACCTTGGAAGCATCAACTTGTTTATAAGTAAATTAGGTTGAATTTATAATATTTACTTTAGGCAACATAGAAACAAGAATATATGTTGCCTAAGTAAATTGGGTTGAATTTATAATTTTTACTTTAGGCAACATAGAAACAAGAATATATGTTGCCTAAGTAAATTGGGTTGAATTTATAATTTTTACCTTAGGCAACATAGAAACAAGAATATATGTTGCCTAAGTAAATTGGGTTGAATTTATAATTTTTACGTAACATAGAAACAAGAATATATGTTGCCTAAGTAAATTATGATAAATCTTTTCGTACACTGCCAGTTGTCACATTGGAAGCATCAACTTGTTTATAAGTAAATTGGGTTGAATTTATAATATTTACCTTAGGTAACATAGAAACTAGAATATATGTTGCCTAAGTAAATTGAGTTGAATTTATAATTTTTACCTTAGGCAACATAAAAATAGGAATATATGTTGCTTAAGTAAACTTTGTTGGATTTATGTTTTTACCTTAGGCAACATAGTATAAAAATATATGTTGACTAAGTAAACTTTGACGGATTTAAAAAAAAAAACTATGAGTGTTCAACATTGAACTAAGGCAACATAGGTTAGTATGTTGCCTAGGATATATACACGCAACATAGAATTATTTATATGTTGCCTAAGGTTACAGTTAGGCAACATAAAACCATATGTTGCATGTGTTCAACATTGAACTAAGGCAACATAGGTTAATATGTTGCCTAGGATATATGCACGCAACATAGAATTATTTATATGTTGCCTAAGGTCACAGTTAGGCAACATAGAACCATATGTTGCATTAGAGGAAACTTAGGCAACATATAATAACATTTGTTGTCTTAGCGTATCTTAATCAACATAGGCAATTTACATTTGTTGTCTAAGGCAACATTTGGTGTAGTGTGTCACTCAAATGATGGATACTATGTTTTTATATCATATAATAAGATGTAAATAATACAGATCAACTAAAATTTAAATAATTTTATTTATGAACATTCATAAGTATGCTTACACTACATCTATAAATATTTAAACATAGTTTTCATATTATTAAGTTTCTTACTATATATATTTACCGTTGGTGGTGCTGAGCAACGATAATGTATTTTTTTTTACAATTTTGCATACCAAGTTTTTAATTTGTCTTATCCCAGAGGTGTTTGTGAAAAAGGTATTTTGTTAAAGTTAGTTATAGTTTGGATACATCATGTCAATAAGGTATACTTTAAGATATGATTTGTAAATATACAATGTATTAAGTATAACTTTAAATGGTTTAAGACCATGTTATAATAAATATTTTAACATGCCGAACTACTACATTTTTCTGAACACAACTTGGACGTATTATATTATGATGATAAAGTTTAAGAAAAAATACGGATGTTATATTTGACGAACTCTCAGTAGTACTACAACTTCAATCTTTATATCTCCAAGCAAAAACAATAACAAGAAAAACATAGAAACAAAATCAAAACCACAAGAAGTATACAAAAAAATTAGTGCGGGATACGAAGATAAATTGGTATGGGATTATATGGCTCTGGGGTAGCATCCCACACTGTAAAAGCGCTCGTTGAGTTCATCCATTTATTGGTTATTTCAGGATAATGTCGATCTATTACGTCTTTCAAACTCTCTGTTGTATTCACCCATTCAAGCCCTTTCTCTGTGTACACGATCTCATTAAAATCACTTGTGAAAAATCTATCTGCTTCAAGTCTCCTGTAATTCATGCAAAAATCAATTATACAACTTAATTTTATTGTGCATGTTTAGTCAACTCTAGGTGTTTTTCTTATTGTGTCATGAACTCAACCTCGACGCCATGATGAGAAAAATGACAAAAGCTGTCTCGCTGATGGCAAACCCTTTTATCTTCTTTTCAGCTGCCATTCCTACCAATAAATCAAGTTGCTCCACGTTGTCGCCATAAACTTCATGCAACGTGTCAATGGCTTCTTTATTGTCTGTTAGATCGTTCCACTTAGAGATTGGTATCAGAAAAAGCAATCGACGAAACTCATTATATCTTGGTATATTTCTCTCCCTGTCCCTATAAACTGTATCACATATGTTAGGACCAACTTTTATACATAAAAAGCTTGTAGGAATGAGGAAAATTGAAAACACAATATTTTTTGGTTTAAAAATTTGCAAAATGCATAATCATTCCTTGGATTTCACAATTCAGTTGTGAATTGCAGACACATGAAAGAAGATTGAATAACTGAATCTACATAGTTATCGTATATAAATCAAGTTTAGTGAAAGGAAAACAGTATTTACTCTCCAGCGATGCCAAGTCAACAGGACTGGAACGATCAGTGCCGTCGACGTTTTGAGGAATAACGTCCCTAAGCCACAACGGATAATTCCATAGCTCAAGTGCCCCACATGCCTGATGTCCCATTGATACCATTTGTGTTGTAAATCCAAATTCTGATAATTCATTCTCTCCTTTCTTTCCGATCAAATTTACTAAGTCAACCCTACAGATGCAAGATAATTATTCCAAAAACTACTCCATGAGATCATGACTTTTTCGATCAACCGGAATCATTTGTAAGATAAATAAACACAAAAAGAAACTACACAAAATTGGCTAGCCGAACTTGTTCAAGTAAGCCCGACTTCCTCGGTATAATCCATCGTACTTGAATTTAATTTCACACTTGTGCGCTTATTATATAAGAACCTATGGATCTTTAAAAGTAAAAAAATCGATATATTCAAGATAAAATTTTCATGGATGTGAAAATTTGAACTTACTTTTGGCTCAATTTTGGAGATTTATTAAAACCCGGTGCAGACTTGATGTCCCTGACGAAGAGTTGATCAGGTAAGAGAGAATGCATTCTATAAACACTCACAAATTCTTCAGTTAATGAGTAGGGTACCCCATGATTATTGGATTTTTTTAACCCTATAAGACCTCCCCAAAAGGGTCCTCCAACATGCCCATATGTGTCTTTGAATCTTTTCCCAAATAGTCCATACCTGATATAATCCATTTACATTGTATTTCAAAAACATAAAATATAACAGTATTAGTTAACTAATTGATTCCAACGTATTTACCAGTTAGCTCTCATTCCGGCATGAAGGGTATCGGTTTTAAGAAGCTCAACGGTCCAATCTATAGTGTGGATCTTAGCAATGACCGCCGAAGTTACTAGTCTTGCGTGGTGGTACAGATCTTCATCGTTCAACTCATTATATTCTTTCTGATCACAACTAATTAGTAGTTTGAAAGTGAGAATATCATGCGGGTTATAGTTAATTACACAAATGGATGAGTGTATGTACCTTCAAGGTTTCACAAATGGCATTGTGCTCGAGGATGAAGAGGGCTTGCAAGGTTGATACACCTATCCAGCTGTTACGGATGTCACCTGCTATGGGAAACCCTTTCTCGTCATGACGAAGGAGTCCATTTTTTGCGATCTTGAGCTTCCCGTCTTTGAATGTTCTCACATGGTTCAAACTAAAGGAGTTGCTTCCATATATCGCGCTTCCATCCCTGCAAAATACTGGCATCTGAACTTCCTATTTTACGTATAACAGAAAGTTTGAGTGAATTATATCTATATAAACCTAAATCTTGATGTTCAAATTAATAACTCGCTAATGGTTCATCATGTGTACTGTGTTTATTAATTGACTTGAAATGGATGAAAAATGGATTAATTCCTACGTACATACCACCATGAAGTTCTAATGTTGCGATGGCCTTTTTTGATGTTAAATAAACCAGTACTAACTTTTTTAGTTTTGTAAAATTTGAAGGATTTGAGAGGGCACTGATTGCCCAATCCTGTAGGTCTCTTCATCTCGATCTGCAATGCGAATCCACAATCATGAACATGTGTTAGTACATAGTACTTCATGCATCATACTGAATTAATTGTAGATTAGAAAGTTATACATATATGCATGGATTGCATAAACATAATTGGATATAGATACACCTTAATGGAGAACCATCCATCTATATATAATGCATATATGCATATATATCTTAAAGTAGTTAAACCTGTTGTGTTGATTCAAGGTGATCCATCCAATCATGAATCATGAACTGAATCCACGCAACAGCAATGACATTCAACTGTTTTCCAGTGTCTATAAATTGCCTACGTGCCAAAAGCTTTGTTGCCACGACCATAGGATTTGGCTGCAATAACTGCACACAGAACTTGGCTATCAATAACTTTACCAAGAAAATACTTCTTTTATTTATTGCTTTTAGAATGTGAAGTTAATTTGTGCAAAAAATAGGTTTGCAACCACTAATCCTTAAGCCTTAAGGTGGCTCGTACTTCGCCGTCATGAGAGGATTTAGTGAGAGACAAGTTAGGTAGAGTCGACGATGCACCTTTTTTCTCCAATCAGCTGGGTGGATATTCCGGCCAAAGAAACTTCCTTTACTGCCGGCATATTTATTAAAAGGATCATTAAACTTTCCGTCTGGTGTCCTAAACGGAAAGTCAGCAGGATCAAACCGAACACCCACCGGAATTTTGCCAACTTTAATCAAACTGTACTTGTTATGAAGATGCCGGCGTATAGCTAGGTAGGTCAACCCCAAGAATACCGGCAAACCATGCCACTTAATCGGTGATCTATCAACACCATGCATGATCTGCATATACAAACAATCAATAATCCTCAGCACCCATCGGATCAATATGCTGAACTATTTAAGCAACATTCATGCGTATGGCTAGGTACCAAGAAGAGAAGCATGTCGAAGAATGCCATTCTTTGAAAGATTTCATGGAAGTCAGCATGGATGAAATGTTTGATGGGTGAAAGAAGAAGAGCTTTTGCAGAAGACAGAAATGGAATCATGTCGGATTTGATCTTGAGGGAGGAACTGGATGTGTTAATTACAATCGATCAGTTGAAAAATAGTGGAAAGTTGAGATCGAGGCGTTTCTGGGTGGACTTGAATTATTCAACAAAAAGTGAGGATAACACATATACATAACTCGGAACTTATGTATAAGAAGAGCAAATCATTAACAAACCATAGTATTACTACATATCAATCCATCTCGTCTAATGGATGTTTGACTCAATGAATATCTACTTGTTAATATAAAACGTTGATCATAATAAATAAAGTCTGATAATTTTTCCATAAATATTTAGATAATAATAAATGAACATTCATCATTTTCATAAATATCTTAATTTATTGGTTTAAATATCAACGTTTTAAAGATTTATTTCATCATCTTTTTTGAATTAAATCAGTTTTTGGAGACTTGAAACAATTACGAATTTAATATGCATGACGTAGAATACGTGTGTAAACTGCATTTTACCGATTTTAGGCATCAAATTCTTTAAAACACCAAATTAAAGAAACATTAAACGCATGACCAAACAAACAAAACCAATAAGATTAGAATGAGACCAATTGGCCAAAAAGATAATGGTTCGCAAAATAGGGAAGGTTCCATTAAATTTGTGATTTGAGATGATATACCAGAAAACAAAAACTTACCATAAATAATTATTTGAAAAATAATTAATGAGTATAATATATTAGTTTCTCTAAATGAAATAATTTTATGTATAATCTTATGCTTTCATTTTAACTACAGATTGAAATATATTGAACTTTATGATTTTGTACATGGCCCCCTTGAACCATGCACTGCCCCCTTTGCACCACCTACATTCACTTCGGCCATCTCCTCCATTTGAGGAAAGGAGTAACCTTCGATGTTTTTTTTTTCTTGATTAACCTAAATATCTAGTTGAGGAATCCTCGATGTTGAAACCGATGTTGGTGGGTTTGAGCAACCGACCTCATAACTCTCCTTCAAAACTAACCTCATCATCACACTCTACCACCTCACCCAAACAAAGACTTTGATAAACCCATATTACCAAAAGTGCAAAATTGAGGTGATAGAAATGTTGATCTCCAATTAAACTTTCTACCTCAAACTTAGATTCAATTTACCCAAACAAAAACAAAATTGAGTGATAAGACGTTGTTCTTCAGATACCCACATCAGTTTCCAAAAAATGCAAATCAAAGCTTTATGAAAAACCTAGATCTGCAAAAATGGGTAAAAGATTTGAAGAACAATGGTGGAAAATGCTAATCAAATATGGTGCTTTAAATTGTTTCTTAAATTAATAGATGAAAACAGAAAGTGTTCTTTTATATTTAACAAATTTTTCTAATTTAAAAGATCCAATTTATAAGAAAAATAAAACCATAAAATCATATTGATGATAGGTGTAATTGTTTCGTTTAGATTACTCAATCCAAATTTGAATAAAACCATATGAACAAATTTTGTAGTTTACTCTTTAAGTATATGTTAATAGTCGGTTTAATTTATGTTTATCAATTAAATTCATTGGTTTTTATACAACATATTGCATGAAAAAATTCAAATACTTGTAATCATTTTAGCATTTTAAAATAAGTATAAGATATATAGCAATTGCATATAAGAGAAATAAACATTAATTAAGAATGTTTGTGTAAGGGGTTTTTCAGTTAGTTTTTTATTAAGTTCAATTTGTATGAATAAAGTTGTCTGTTTTGTTTAAGTTGTCTGCATAAATCTAGTGAAATTGTTGTTCGATTGATGTACAGAATAAATAATCTGAACGACGAAAGTGACTATTTTACATTTGATCTAAATGCATTAAACATTATAGATCAAATTTAAAAAAACAACAATATTTACAGCAAAGTGATTGATCAAACAAATCATAAAACTGTAAACAAGTCACAAAACAACAACTTTGTTATTCGATCAATCTTATTGACAACAGAGTTATCGATCAAATTAAACAACGGTGTTCAATCAAAATATCAAATGATAGGAGCTTCAATGAGGTAAACATTGACTTGCGCGTTGAGTCCTTGTACTTTATTTTATCATTTTGATAAAGCAAACTTAGGGGCCGTTTACTAAACGCTTACTTGGTAAATGCTTACCAAATAAATTTCCTTATCGGATGAACATGACAAGGCCAAAAATCTTACCAGGTAAGAGCGATGAGAATGATGGAGAGTCTTACCCGGTAAGTGAAGATTACGACTCTTACCCAGATAATTAAGCTCTTACCCAGGTAATTAAGCGCTTACCCGGTAAATTGTTGCATTCAATACGTTTTGATGTACTAAAATTTTACTCATCAAAATAAATTATAGTTTTGACTCCTATATGTAAGCACTTACCGGGTAAGCATTTGGGTAAACAATCCCTTAGTGAAGTTGATTGAGTTTTATCCATACGATTTTACTGAAAAGGAAAGGATAAAAGTTGGGCATCAACTTGATATGTATCATGTCGTTGTTCATCGAGATTAAAAAGATTTACCAGCTTGATATGTATCATGTCGTTGTTCATCGAGATTAAAAAGATTTACCAGCTTGATTGGTACTAACGACCTTGCTAGATTGAATGTGGAATCAACAAAGCATCTTTCGTATCCTTTGGTTTATATATAGATTATTATTAAAACTTGCATTGGTTTTGCCAGTTGCAACTGCTACGATTAAACGACCTTTTTCGTCAATGAAACTTGTCAAGTCGGATTCACAAAATCAAAGAGGTGACGAATTTTTGAATGATTTGGTCATTTGTTGTGTAGAAGAAGAAGCGTTTGCCTTGAACACGAACGGAGACGTACTCAACCACTTCCAAAAGACGAGTCTCGTAGGGAACAGTTGTAGGCGGTAGTTTGTATCTCATATTTTCATAAAATTGAATTTTAGCTAAACTTTTATTTTGGTATATATTTATATGAAAGTTATTTTCTGACACCATATCAAAAAGTTCCTGAATCCGTCTCTAACTATGACAAAATTGGGTTTATATGACATTTAAAATGTCTAAACAAACTAATAGCATACTTTATAGGACATACTTTTATATAGTTAATAATCAATAATATCATGTTTCAAAAGAGTAAAAAGAATACAATCCAAAGTAAATGGTCGTACGGATAAGATCCATAATTAATATAAGTAGGTTAATAGTCTCATCCCAGTTAATGACTATAGACTATATTAGGCATACTCAGCAGGGGAGCAGCCAGATGCCAAAAAATAATCTTTGATTAAATATTTAAAATAAAACTTAGAAAAGTAATTAATTTTAAAACTTCGTTTTAATCATTAGTCTATGACGTGTATGAATTCGTGTAATTGTCAATGGTTTGATTAAATAAATCTACAAAACTGTAAATCTAAAGTTAAAAATGTAAAAAAAAACTAAAAAAATAACTTTATGAAAAAAAAATCACGTCTTATGCATGTTGTGAGTTACACCTTAAAGAAACGCTATATATAAATCTTATCGTAACGACGGAGACGCGTCTTACACCATACTATCATGGATCAAGGACGTCACGACGCACATTTTTGAACACCGGGAAAAGTGACAATCTCATAACCCCCTCCCCTTGGAGCATCTCCAATAGATATTTTAAAATGAAGAAAATAGAGATATTAGAGATTTTTGTCATGTTCTTTGCTCCAAAAATATTATCCAAAAAAATTCTCCAAAATAGAGAAAGAGTGTAAAATCTCGAAAGTTGAAGAATATCCTAAAAATAAATACATTAAGAGAAATATTTTTAATATATTTTCACCAATAGAAAACTTTGAAATTAAATAGTTAAAAGAAAGTAATATTTTGTTAGATAAATGAAATATTTTAATAATATAATTAATATTGTATATTTAAATAGAGGATCTATTAAAATTAAATATTTAAGAAATTTTAATAAATAATGTGATAGCTCTTATTAATGAGCTCTAGTTGAAAATCATAATGGTGCTTTAAATCAAAATTTGTAACACATTAACATTTGTTTTATGTGTTTAAATGCATATTAATTCGATTTTAAGTTGATATAAATATAATGTACAAGTTCAATGAATAGTCTCCGTTTAAAAAGTAAAAAATAACTAACATATTTAATTCTTAATCAAATCAAGTCGAATCAAAAATTCTAAAATATGATCACCTAAAAATTGTTTAAGCAAACATAACTGATTTTTGATAGCATTTGACCTTTTGGTTTTATAAGCATATAGTAATAGGTGTGGTACGTAATTGTATCCGACTCATTGGGGAACCCGATTCACCTTCTCCAATCGAGGCCAGATCCGAAGATCACCTTTTGTCTAAAATCGCGGTCGAGGCCAGGTCCGAAGATCACCTTTTGCAATTATTTCCATTTGTTGGTGCACCTAAATTTGTTCATCTTTAACTTTCACATTAATGTAGTTTCTAGTGGGGGTTAGTAAATTACATACATGTTATTAGGAGTGTTTATGAGTTGTATAAATCGGGTTGAAGTTATTTGAACAATTCAACTTAATTTTTGCGGTTTGAAAAATCTCAACTTAATCCAAATCAAACCAAAGTGCAACTTGAATATGTTGTTTTTTCTATGCATAATTCATTTTTCATTATCAAGCAATTGATACAACTTATTCATACTTCTTAATCTTTAGTACATTAGATTCAACTACTATTCTGAATTTGCACAAATATGTTCACATTTATTGAACATGGATACGAAGAAGTTATATAGAAACGAAGAGAAGATTGAAAATATATGTATATGAAAAAGATACATGATGATGTAATTGTCTAATGTACATGTTAATAATGACTTAACAATCATATAAAAACAAAAAATAAAAGATATTATGTCCATCGGCGTAACTCAATTCTAAGCCAATAACTATGTTTTGAAGATTTTATAACTGGATCAATTAAACATCAGGCTAGGTTAGTTTTCGCTGAATCAGGTTAGTATTATTTATATTGTTATTGTTGTAATTTAACTAGGGTTAGGTTGCATCATATTATTAATGTAATTTGAGGTTTTAATTCCTCATATGAATTATACATTGCGAAAGTCGTCTTTTTTGTTTTATTCTTCTATTAATTGATACATAGCCATTTGTAGTTTTTCTCTTTAAGGGACATTGAAATATGCTGTTGGTTGATCATGTAAAATCGTATTGATGTAATCATTATTTCTTTTGTCTCTTTTAATAATATCATTTTCAACTTACGAGAATTGATAAAGTTATTTTTCTCTGATAATATATATCAATCAACTATAATTAATACGTAAAATCTTATATTTTATACTAACCAAGCGTACTCCAGACCTAATTAATTGGTACCATATATTTTCAGTTGATACATATTGATATTTATTTTGTACCAATTTCAAGTTACATATATGAAAACATACAATTTTATTCACATTTTGAGTTTGTAGGATAACACGTGTCAATTTTAAGTATTTTTAATTATAAGAAATAAATTTTACAAAATATTGATAAAAAAAGGGAAAATTGCACCAAAATAGAACCAACTTTCACATAATTTCTATTTTGGGGAACCAACTTTCAAAATCATCATTTTGGGGAACCAACTTGCACCTGATTCCTATTTTGGGGAACCAACTTGTATATGATTCCTATTTTGGGAACCAACTTGCAAAATAATTATAGGAAAATAACTAAAATTCGTTTTTTACCAAAAGTTAATGCAATAAAATTTATTTTTCACTTCAAATCTTTTTTTTTAATTCAGATATCAAATTAAACATTAAAAAAAATCCAAATTACCACAATAAAAATTGTTTTTTACTAATGCAAAAAAATCAATTTAATAGAAAAAAATTAATTGATGCAATTGGTTAGATATAAAAATCTTGAATGTGATATTTAATATTTATTTTTTATTGCATCAATTAATTTTTTTCTATTAAATTGATTTTTTTTGCATTAGTAAAAAGCAATTTTTATTAAGGTAATTTAGATTTTTTTTTAAATGTTCAATTTGATATCTGAATTAAAAAAACGAGGTTTGAAATGAAAAATAGATTTCATTGCATTATTTTTTGGAAAAAAACGAATTTTAGTTATTTTTCTATAATTATTTTGCAAGTTGGTTCCCCAAAATAAGAATCAGGTGCAAGTTGGTTCCCCAAAATGATGATTTTGAAAGTTGGTTCCCTAAAATAAGAATTAAGTGAAAGTTGGTTCCATTTTAATGCAACTGTTTCTCGAGCTTCTCCCCTCCAACGATAGACCCCAGCAGACATTCTTTTAGAAACCTCCAAAATATTGGAAATTATGGGTTTTTTGTTTATTTGATGTCGTTCCTATAATTTGTTTATTTCAAAAATTCAGGTTAATTTTTGTTACGGTATGTTTTAGTGGTTAAATTTATATATATATATATATATATATATAATATGTGTGTGTGTCAGTGTTATATATCATTTAAAGGTATTTTGATCATTTCATTTAAGTATATGATTTAACATTTAAAAAAAATGTAATAATAAAACCCCCCTTAAACTCTTGAAAACGTTATTTTAATCACACAGTTTCTTCACTAAATTCGCATTTATCGACTGTTTTACAAACATGAATCTTGAGTTTATATCCATTAGGAAGGATGCAAGAAGAAGTAGATCTAAAAAGTTGTACAAAGGCAGATGGTGATTTCCTTAATTATTCCTCTTTTTAAGTATTTTCTTTGCATGATTAATTATGTTTTATGAGGTGAGGGAAAGGGGAGGGGGAGAGGGTTGAACCAGAAAGAATTGGTGGAAAATGAGTACTTACGCTATTAGCTGATAAGATAGCATTACTAAATGAAAAACTTTTGCCTATAAATCTTTTTTTAGAAAAATTATCGTTAAAGGGTGATTTATCACAAAACCCTCACAAAAATTGATGGGTAAATTGTTGAATGGTGGTAATTCAAATCAGGGGCAGATTACCTAGGAATTCTCTGGGTGATCCATTAGTATTTTCTCGAAAAATATCAGATTCTACTGACACATTGGTATTTTCTGGTAATCCGTCGGTAATCACCGACGGAAATTTTCCTAGGTGATTTTTGTGGGTAAAATTCATTTTCTTTTAAGTGTAGCTGATGGCTGATAAGTAAGTTGGTAGCTGGTAAACTAAATGATGGTTGATAAATTAGTTAATGAACAAATCATGTTTGGTAAAAAATAGCTGATAAATACGTAAAATGACCAAAACTACATCTTGAAAAATTAGTAAAAAAAATTAAAATAATATAATATGTTAATTAAAAGAATTTTAAATTGATTATTATATATATAATAAATTTTGGAT
>NC_037528.1:12257194-12286101 GCF_001531365.2 Cynara cardunculus var. scolymus | reverse complement strand
GAGGTAATAATCGGAAAAAAAAAGTGACAAAAAATATGTATATAAGCTACTTCAATTAGCTTTTTAATATTATATATAAGCAAAATACAAGATACAAGGTGTATTTCATCAAATACGTTTATTGTTTAATTTATTTTAAAATAAGACATATAAACCAAACCCAATGTAATCGCAAACTTCACACCATAAGCATATACAAAGCACCTGAATCATTCAGGGATACGGAAATATATTGGTATGGGATTATTAGGCTCCGGTGAAGCATCCCACACTGTAAAAGCACTTGCTGAGTTCATCCATCGATCGGTCATCTCAGGGTAATGTCGGTTTAACACGTCTTTTAAGCTTTCCGTTGTGTTCACCCATTCAAACCCTTTCTTTGTGTACACGTCTTTGTTAAAGTCACTCGTGAAAAATCTATCTGCCTCCAGTCTCCTGCAAATTTTGATTAATTAATATTTTTGTTTTAGTTTACATATTTTCGGATTTCGCTTAGTGTCGAGTGCATGTACCTGGATGCCATGATGATAAAAATTAGAAAAGCTGTTTCGCTAATGGCGAACCCTTTGATCTTTTTCTCAGCTGCCATTCCTACCAATAGATCGAGTTGCTCCACATCGTCATTGTACACTTCACGCAATGTGTCAATAGCTTCTTTATCATCAGTTAGTTCATCCCATTTTGAGATCGGGATCAAGAAAAGCGATCTGCGGAAATCATTGTATCTTGCAACGTTCCTCTCTCTATCTCTGTAAACTGCATTACCATGTATTTTAATAAATTCATTCGTTCTTATAATTTTATAATTGACTGCCTAATAATTGTAATAGTACATAATCAAGATCAAGTTTAGTTATATAAAAAAAAAGATGCTTACTCTCGAGTGAAGGTAAGTCAACATGATCGGGCCGATCTGTGCCGTCAATGTTTTGAGGCACAATGTCCCTAAGCCACACCGGATAATTCCACAGTTCAAGTGCACCACACGCTTGATGTCCCATTGATACCATTTGTGTTGTAAATCCAATGTTCGATAATTCCTTCTCCCCTCTCCACCCAATCAAGTTTATCATGTCCATCCTATCAGTTTTTTATAAATATTTCAAAATTTACATCAACAATAATTATCTTTTCGATGAAACAACTTAACAAAGATCAACCCAAATCGTGTTAATCATCATAAATCATTTTTACAGCAACAAAACCGACAGATCTACTGAATTTTTTTTATAATCAAGGTCCAAAAGATCTTACTTTTTAGTCAGCTTCGGAGACTTGTTCGGACCCGGTGTTGAATTAACATCTCTAACAAAAAGTTGATCAGGTAAGAGAGAGTGCATTCTGTAAACGCTCACAAATTCTTCGGTTAACGAGTAGGGTACGCCATGGTTATTGGGTTTCTTTAACCCTACAAGACCTCCCAAAATGGCTCCTCCAACATGGCCAAATGTGTCCTTGAATTTTTTTCCCAGTAGCCCATACCTGAAGTATATATAATCCATTTTACAAAAATAAATTATATATATGTATATATATATATAGAGAGAGAGAGAGAGAGAAGTGGGGGAGTAGGTTCATACGAGAATGATACATCTTTAAAAAATATAAAAAATCACATGTCATTTTACATTAACGGGCAAAAAGGTGGGTGCGGACGGCTTTGGCCGCGACCTCAGGACGCGGGACAAAAGTTGTGTGAATCACATGTGATTTTATACGTGATATCAGCGACGGATCTGCAAGGGAATTTCAGCGATCCCTCAGTGATCTGCGAGGGATTAGCGATGGAATGAGTTTTTGGCCAGATCCCTCACTGATCTGCGAGAGATCAACGACGGAATGACCAAAAACTCATTTCGTCGCTGATCAGCGTGAGAATCTGTTTTTGGTTTTTTTTCCTCACTAATCTCTCGCTGATTAGCATGGGATTTTTCCCCTCACTGATCTGTGAGGGATCAGCGACGGAATGACCAAAAACTCATTTCGTCGCTGATCTGCGTGGGAATCTGTTTTTGGTTTTTCCGTCGCTAATCTCTCGCTAATTAGCAAGGGATTTTTTCCCTCGCTGATTTTCGTTGATGATACCTTGTTTTTTAGTAGTGTATAAAATCACATGTGATTTGACTATTTTCTTGTTTTCTTAAATATGAATTATGTATCATTTTCGTATGAACCCAACATTTTCTCTCTCTCTCTCTCTCTCTCTCTCTCTATATATATATATATATATATATATCTCACAAAGGTATATTAACTAGTTAACTAATAAATTTCAACTAATCTAAGTACCAGTTAGCTCTCATTGCTACATGAAGCATGTCAGTTTTGAGAAGTTCAACGGTCCAGTCGATGGTGTGGATCTTGGCAATGACAGCAGAAGTTACTAGTCTTGCATAACGATATAGATCTTCATCACCCAGGTCATGATATTCTTTCTGATTACGATTATAAAGTTTGCAAATGAGCATTGCCAATAAATTGAAGTTCATTATTAAGCGAATTGATGCATGTATACTAATACGTATGTACCTTCAACGTGTCACAAATAGCATTGTGCTCAAGGATGAAGAGGGCTTGCAAGGTTGATAGACCAATCCAACCGTTACGAACATCCCCTGATAACGGAATTCCATGATCGTCATGTTGGAGGAGCCCGTCTTTTCCAATCTTGAGCTTTCCGTCTTCGAATGTTCTCAATTGATGCAACTTACTCGAGTTACTTCCGTATATTGCGCTCCCATCCCTAAAAGATTTAGCTTAGCTTCATATTATATATATGTATATATATATAGATATATATATATATATATATATATATATATTAATAGACGAAAATTTCTTGCAATCGACTTAAATGGTTGAAATTAGATTAGTTGAATGTTCATACCACCAGGGGGTTCTGATATTGAGATGACCTTTCTTGATGTCATAAAAACCGGTATCAACTTCTTTAGTTTTGTAAAACTTGAAGGATTGGAGTGGGCATTGATTGGCGACTTCTTCAGGAGCATTCAACTCAATCTGGTCATGTAAATCCATGGTCATGTGTTAGCACTTCATGCATGCGTCATAAGTTCTACGTTAATTTAAAGATTATGGATTAATATGCATGGGCCGATGAACTAAACTTGTTGTGTTTCCTCGAGGTGATCGATCCAATCGTGAATCATGAATTGAATCCATGAAGCAGCAATCATGTTGAACTGTTTTCCGGTATCTATAAGTTCTCTGCGTGCCAAAAGCTTCGTTGCCACCACCATAGGATCTGGTTTTAGTAGCTGCATATATAATTAAAGTTAGGACTTCCATTACATTTTCCTAGCACTACTATTCATGGTTTTTGAAATATACCATATTGGCTCAATATATCTAAAATGACAAAATATATGTATATGAAAATTTGTCAAGATCTGTCAAAATAACTATTATATCTATACTATATTATAAAATATTTGACAAAAACTTTTAAAAACAAATTTTTATGCATAAAATACTGTTTACTAATGCATATTACTTAAAATTCAAGATTATAAGTAGAATATGCATGAGTACATCTTATTAAAGCCCCATGTTTGAATTCATGTAACTAACTGCAGATAAACACAATCAAATACATGATAAAAATTATTTTAAATTTAAAAAATCTAAAATATAATTAAGATAAATTATTGAGTTCTAACAAAATACTTAATTATTATCTTAAAAAATTATTTTATTAAACCAAAAATAAATTAGTTTGTTATTAAATTTCATTTGAATTATAATAAAATTTTGAATTAAAGAAGTTGCACAAAAACGAAAACTTTTAAATAGTTAATTTGATACTAATATCGATTATTTTTTTTCAAAATTTTATAATATCTTCAAACTTATATTTCATTCAAAAATAAAAACATTTTATTTTTCTCAAAACCACATAGGATCGCATTATAACATCGATAGACCCAAATTATAAAACAAAACATTAATTTCAAGATGTATCTCGCTGCATTGCACGAGTACCCTCCTAGTATATGATAAAATATATCTTTTGGTCCATATAATTTGTTTTGTGGTTTAATTTTGTCATTAGAATTCATAAAAAATATCAAGATTAAATTATAAAAATTTAAAATGTGATATAACTCTTAATTAATGGTGTTTTAATAACTATTCTAATGCTGTAGCAGGAGGTTAATTAGTAAGAATATACCTTTAACTAATAGTAATTATTTAATATTTTAATTTACCTCATGAAATCTAAGTTTCAAACATATTGAATAATATTCATAAAGTAATTATTCTATTATGTTTTTTTCAATCCAGGGAAGTGTCTGGTCCGAATCAGCTCCATTTGTATATTAAATATATAGTGACGATTATTAATTAACATGTAAAAGTATAAGCAATCTTAAAATAATTTTATAAAATGAGTATTTGAAAGAAAGGCAATTCATAATTAATTAAGCTTAAGGGATTTTCTCATATATATTATTCACATCACTTGGATCAAAAAGTTCCGATCGATCCAACTACCCACCGGCTCTCAGGCACTTGCATGATCATATTCCATGTTTTTTCATAATCAAATCTTAAGAAAGAAAAATTAATCAATGCAATATATATATATATATATATATATATATATATATATAAAATTAGAAAGGGTTGGATGCATGTATATATTCCTGCACACAGAAACCAGAAGTTGGTAAGAGTCCTTCCATGCATAATACATAGATGATAGATACCTTATCTTTCTGATGAACCGGGGGCATGTTCCGGCCAAAGAAAGTTCCCTCACTGCCGGCACCGGCGTTGAAAGGATCATTGAACTTCCCGTCATCTGTCCTGAACGGAAAGTCTCCAGGATTGAAGCGAACACCCACAGGAGTTTTCCCGACGTTGACCAAATTGTATTGCTCATGAAGATACCGGCGTATGGCAAGGTATATGAGCCCCAGAAACACCGGCAGACGGTGCCATTGGATTCTTGACTTATCAACACCATGAATAATCTGCAAAAATGAATTACCAATCAAAAACCCTAGCTACCTAGAATTAATTATGCATTATATATATATATATATATATATATCAAAACTCGGTTGAAGTATAACTATTAAAGAATTTAGTTAATTAATAATTATTATTAAGCAGATTGCAGACGACACGCACAATGAAAAGAAGCCTATCGATGAGCGTCATCGTCTGAAAGATATCATGAAAGTCATCATGGATCAAGTGTTTGATGGGTGAAAGAAGAAGAGATTTGGCAGAAGATAAGAATGGAATCATGTTGATTGTTGAGGGATATTGATATTAATGGTAGATGGATCAAATATGCATGCTTTGTTTTGTGAGATTAGTTGCAATACAAAGATGGCTTATTTATAGACTTATTGTGAAGCTAATTACTTGAGGAAAATGGGTGGGGGCCTCAGTCACAGTCACATCTACCTGTGGATTGATCCATAAACATTAAAAAGAAAGAAACCAAAAAACGAAGAATTGAACAAAGAGGCGATTGTATTAGGGAAAGACGTTTTCAAGATGACCAGAAATTAATTACTTTTCACGCCGATATTGTACAACTACATCATATGGGCCCAACCTCATATCATATATATATTGCTATCCTATCATATATAATTATAATGTTGCTATTGAAATTGCATAAAAAAATCAACTTTCTAAATTTAATTAGCTATATATTTGAAATAGAAACAGATAAAGAATCCCTATTAATCAGTGAAACCTGTAATTTAAAATCGCAAATATTATGATAAATCTTTTTTAGGTATATATCTTGTCTCAAAAATAAAATAATTAGAGATTCGACTTGTCATATATTTAATAAAATATTTAATAGGAATCTTATTTTCCATTAGATTGCAAGATAATTGTAAATGTTTCTAAGAGATAAGCATATGTTTATCTCTTAATTCATTTTTCATTTTATTTATATATCATCTCCTTTTTTTATTTTTTATTTTTCATTTGTGGTGGAAGGCTGTTATTTTAATTTTGGTTATTCACAATATTAATTGTCACAATTAAATAATGCCACATTTAACCTAACGTGTAAAAGTAAACGAAGAAATAAATACAAATTCGGAATGAATTACTGACATCTAGTTTATTTAATTTGCTACCCAATTAGTCCACAAGTCACACCTTACAAATTTCTATTCCCTTTAATTGATATAGTACGTATTTCATTCCGATTTAGTCTTTCTCATGTCTACAAAACATCCTTAAGGTTACGTTTGTTACATGGGACAAGGACAAAACATGATTAACGGGACAAAACTCAATGTTTTTCGTTTGACGCAACATAAAACACAGATAAGAACTTGGATCATGTCGGACCATGGGAGAAAAAAAGGTTTTTTCTTGGAACAAAATGGGACAAGAATGATACATAAGTTGATATATATATATATATATATAACCTTAATATCGTATTTGTTTTAATGGTCACCATCGCTACTCGCATCCACCACCACTATTGGCGGCCACTGATAGCCATCGCCAACCACCTCCTCTTCCACTAGAATAACTTCTTCCACCACCTTCACAACCACTAACGGCCGCCGACCACAACTATCTATCGCCACCACCGTCGACCACCGACCACCACCATCGTCCACCTCACCACCACCATAACCACCACCACCATCATTGGCTACCACTACCTCTACTTCATCGGCCACAACTATCTCCTTCACCACTGTCAATCGCCACTCGCGCCACTATCCAACATCTTCACGTCCTCCACAACCATCGTCGTCCACCAACAACCATTACCTCCACAACCACCGTAAGTCACCAACCACCACCACCCATTGCCACCACCACTAGTACCATCGCTACCACAACCACCATCGGTTATCACCACCACTACCTCCACCGCATCAGCTACAACTACCTTCTCCACCACTGTCGGCACCGCCACCACTATCCACTAATTTCACGTCCTCCACAAAGTCACCATCATCCACCAACCACTACTGCCTCTACCTCCACAATCATTATTGTTGCAACAACCTTCACCATGCGTTCGCCAATTGATACATATCTTCCAAACTGATTAAAACATAGTTTTTTTTTCTTTTGTACTAACGTGGTTTTTTCAAAATACTATAAACTATATCAAGTTTTCATTCAATTTGGTACTATTATATATGCATGTTTTATGTATATGAAAATTTTGTAAAAATGTTTACAAAATAAATTATTTAAATATTATATGATATATAAAGTTATCAAATAACTTTATATGATATATAAAGTTATCAAATAACTTTATATGATATATAAAGTTATCAAATAACTTTATATGATATATAAAGTTATCAAATAACTTTTAAGAGTAACCTGTCTAGTTATGTTCTATCCAATCCTAATCGTACCAAACACCAGACATACATTTGTCATGTCTGGTCCTGTTTTATCCAATCTTGCAATCTTATTATGTCAAGTTTTGTCTAGTCCATTCATGTCCAATCATATTTGCTTACTAAACGCTACATAGGTAGCTTTATCACCACATCTTCGGTAACATTAGAAAAAAATAAAGATCACAAGATGGATAACCTAAGAAAACACTGCAACAAAACTGAAATTTTAAGACGCCTAGAAGGTCTAATTTCATAATAAAATAATTTATATGACTTCAGTTTATAAGACTAAACCGAAAAACGTCATACGTAAATAGATTTATAAGATGTTTTTAGACATCGTACAAGTTTTAGAACATTTTTAAAATAAAGTTTCGTATTAACTATTTTATATGACAGTGTTTGAAAAAGTGTCATATAAAAAGATGAGTTTATATAACATTTCTCAAATGTATCCTATAAAATAGCTAGCATGATGTGTTATTTTAAAAGCGTCTTAAAAGACTTGTTAAAATACTCAAAAGCGTTTTATAAACCTATTACATTATTTTAAGATATGATGTTTTATAGTTTGATCTTATGAACTAAAGTTATCTATTAAGATGCTTAGACATTCTAGATGTTCTATAAAGCTAATTTGTTGAGTGAGAATAAATATCATATGGGTGTATGTGTGTGTATATATATATATATATATATATATATATATATATATAATCAATATGTGTGTATATGTTTGAACATGAATAAAATTATTATTACATCTAGTTAAAAGACGAGGATCGAAAGCATGTTGTAACAATCCAACAAAATTTAATTAAGTAAAGTAAATCAAACATATTTTGTTTTATCTAACTTTTGTTAGGGTATGAAGTGAGAAAATAGGAAGTACAAGGGCCTGAGTTAGTATATCTTACTTGTATTTTCATAATCATTGATGTTTAAGATTTGATAATCTATATATATATATATAGAGAGAGAGAGAGAGAGAGGCGGGATCAAATGAAAACCGTCTAATTCGAAACCGTGTAAACTAATTTCGACCAATAAGAAAATTCTTTTTTTCTTAATTAAATTTAATCATTAAGGAAAGATTTGTCATTTACATTGTTTTCTATTAAATATGAAAGTTATTAATAAATCTTAATTAAGGTACTATAATAAAGGAAATTTTATAAATGGTAATATTTAAAATGTTTATTTTAATTAGAATTTTAAAAATTGAATATTGTTATTTGGTTTCTTGGTTTATTAGTGGTAATAATATGAAAATCGAAAATTATTATATTCATTAATCCATGTAATCAGTAATAAATCCAAACAAAGATTCATGAACCGGTAAAAATATAATCAGCTATGAAACAGATTCATGTTAGATTTGTTCATTAAAATGTTCATTGAGGAGCTTGTTTTATGAAACGTATGCAGATTGGTTCGTGAAAACGTTCATTGAGAAGCTTGTTTTATGAAACTTTTGAGGATGAACTGGTTGCGTAATATAATATTCTTGCATAATCTTGTTTTCTTATCAACAATATTTGATGAAATTGTTTCATTTTTTTTATTTTATTTTTTGTTTTGTTCACTTAATGGTTAACAAATGATGTAACGGTAAATGCATTGACTTTATGAACCGTGTTCGTATTGGAAGAAATTGGCTGATGAAATTAGTGCATGAAGAAAGTGAAACCATTTCATAATTGATAAGAAAATGGTGTGTAATTAGCAAACAGTTAAACCATTTCATTATTACGATGAAACGGATCCATCTACCAATAACAGTGAAACCATTTCATAATTAGATTGAAACGGATTCATTTACCGGAAACTTGAAAATGACAAATGTCTCATCTAACATTACGTTGATTTGTGTATTGATGAAACTGTGAAACCATTTCGTTCATGAAATGTAGTAGTAATTTTTTTATTATTATTCAAAAGGTTTCATTTGTTAAATTGATTATAGTGTGTTTTATTTTTATTGTTGATCTAATTTAATGATGGATGTTATTTTTTTAAAATATTTAAACATAAAATTAATATATTATTTTACAAATGATTTTGTTTCATTAATATTACGATATACATTATATGGTTACCATTAATATTACAATTACCAAAGTTATCATTTTGTCCTTTTTGGAATTATAAAATAATTTTTTATTTTTTATTTTTTTAATTTCTTAATATAAATTAAACTAATCTTGATCATTGATCAAGAAAATGAATGGATGAGATTGGTTTATATGGTTTACACAAATTAGGGCGGTTTTCATTTGATCGCTCATCTCTCTCTCTCTCTCTCTCTCTCTCTCTCTCTCTATATATATATATATATATATAATAATTATTGGAAAATTTAAAATTTGTATGCTAGAAATGCATATCTAGAATATTTAAAACTACTTTGACAAGTTATTAGATCAAGCATATCTAGTCGATGGTTTTTGTAGTTCTGTGGATTTGTCATTTGTGATTAAATAACATTGACTTTCCGTTTCATATATGCATTAAAATGAATAACTTTTAAAATTTAGTGAAAATATCAAAAGAAACATATTGGATACATTTGGTTTGATATGTTTTATTAGAAACAACATAAAATTTTACGATAATAAATTAAACAAATTCGAATAAAGCATCAAAATTTAAATGCGAGAAAATTTAAACGTTCAATAATTCTTATTTGAAATCGTTGGTTTTTATATATTTGTATACAAATTATGTCATTTGTGTATATAGAAAATCATGCATCAAAAGATAAAAGTCGAAGGTTGAATTATTGTTTTTTTCCGTTTTCAAAAGGGTGTGGTGAATATAATATTGGTCAGTCTAAAGCCTTTGTCGTAGTTGATTTTGTTGTAACTCTAGATCATATTGGCTTATAAAATATTCCAACATATGATACCTATTTAATGTCTTAAATATGAAATGAAAATTAAAGTATAAAAATATTATAACGTGACAAAATTCAAACATGAAATTAGAACTTATATCAATAACGTGTGATCTAGTCTTTGAATAGTTTTCGTTTTTTTACTTAAACCCTAAATTCTAAATCATAAACCTTGAAACAGTAACGAAATAAAGCTATAATATATTGAAAATAAATGCAATTAACAAAATATTTTTGAAAGTTTATTTCACTTCAAACGATCTTTTTTATTAACCGTAATTTTATGTTCTTAATTAAACTGATGTCTAATACCCAATTGAACTAAATCAAAAGCTCATTCCTTTTAAGATCATTTTATCTCAAATTGATGTAGGTTTACATGTTATTTTTCGAAAAAATTGGGTAAAGCTGATTAAATAAGAGATCTGATTCGGACTAGTGTGAACCTAAAATCATTGTTTATTTAGTGATTTGTATTAAATGCTGACTCAATAACAATGATTTTTATTAAGATTAATATTATTATAATATTAATAGTTTAAATATTATTATATTGTTCATTTGATTGATGGATCAAGTCATTCACTCATTTGCGATAAATCAGCACACTAGATGTTTGGAAACTGTAGGAATTCTTTTAAGAAGTAGCAAGATTTATAGAGAGAAACAAGAAGGTAAAGTTATAGTAAAAGAACACAGGATTCGAGAGTTCAAGGTTTTTTTTTTGGGAATAGCAAGGGTACAAGTAGAATAAGCCAACAATAGAAAATATCATTCTCGATAATAGTTACGGCACATTTCTATCGCAAGAACATTGCACAACATTAGTCGCAACCCCGTCACAACCCCCATGACAATTACAAAATGTGCTCGAGAAACAAATTCAGGGCACACAGATTATCACTCCCAAAAGATATCATTATCTCAAGGTACCATATGTCTGTTGTGCAACTCCACACACCCGATATAGCAGGAAATAACTTAATTTCATCAGCCGTAGAAGATGGTAAATTTTGCATATAAAATCATTAATGCACAAAAACCATAATCAATACTCTTAAAACATTTAGTAATGTTCACAAATTATAAACCGAGGTTATAAAACTGGATCAAAATCGGGTCCAGCAAGGCTAGGTCGTGGTTAGATGCATAATTATTTAATATTTTAGAGCATCTTCGATGGGATTTAATTATTTATATAGGTGGGATTTACACAAAGGACCAAGAAGGTCTACACGTCAAAGGAATTAAGGTACGTTCATGTGACTTCACAAAACTGGATTGGCCAGAAACGAGCCAAGGGAAGCATGCCATACATTGGGTCGCTTCTATCAGGTAACCTTGATCTAATAACAATTCTGACCACATTTGTTGACATCATCAACAATAGATGATATTATCCAATATACAAGGTAGGTTAGGCGACTGCAACTGGCTCATCCCTTCTTTCGCTTTCTTCTCAAGTTCGGTATACCAGACAAGTGCGTTACAGGTCTCGTCTGATCATCTTCTTCATTGGACACACCCACCACTATATCAGCCTCAACATTTGGGCTAATTGATGATGCTTCTGTCTCCCCTTCATTGGTTGCTTCATTCAACATTCCGGTCGGCTCCTTGTCACCCTCCTCCTCATCCAAGCAAAACCCACCCCCCATTTTGAGGTACTCTTCAGATAATTCGATCACTGGGCCGCCTTCTTCCTCTTGACACCAATGTTTATCAGAACGGATACCGCTTCCTGACAACATGAATTTGTCGTCATGACTGACCAACCTCTCTTCCTCCCTCGATGGCTCTCCATTGCCAGCAACCTCTCTGGCTTCATCCATTTCAGAGTCTTCATTGTTTGTGGAGGATATCACCGATTTCCTGACACGCTTCGACTGACAACCGCACAATTTATCAAAAACTCATAAACATGGGAATAAAGACATTTCCTAATGGCTTAAAATCTAGAGATTTTGTGGCCTGACTCGATTCAAAGATAACTATTTTCTAAATCTAAATCCATGTAAGCAACAGTTTGATAAGAATGAATGACACAAGTAAAGTGACCAGGAACAGTAGAGCTTACCTTTCGTACTTCATGCTGCCCTTCTGAATGTTCAGCATGCACTTCCTGCACATAGTCGCTGTTGTTTCCATCATCAGAACTCGTCCCAGAAAGTTCCAGATTATACTTTGTTTTCCTTCTCCGTTTTCCAACTGATTGACCTCTTCCTCTTCCTCTTCCTCTTCCTCTGCCTCTGCCTCTGCCTCTGCCTCTGCCTCCAACACTTGATCTTTCCTTGGTGTTTTTCCTCTCTCCCTCTTGAGTTGACAATTCCGATTTCTCTGTAGGAGCGGTAAGCTGCTCTTTTGTTACATCAACATTACCTTCTTCATGCTTCACTTCTTTTCTCTCCTTTCCACTGGATGCATCAAGCTCATCATAATCCATTGACTCAGACGTTTTGCTCCCTGCTATTCCTTTCACAGCCTTGCTTATTCTCTTGCTACGGATTTTCGCAAATCTCTCATTGAAAGTGTAAAATGCTTCCAATCGCAATTGAGTCTGCAACAATGACATCATCAAGCACCATCAAATCAGCCATGTCAGTTTCCTTTTGCATCAACTTGTAAAATAGAAAAGGAAAACTGAAAGAATACACAAAAGAAGACAGAGCACCTCATGTTTGTTGTACTCCTTTAAAACAGGTTGTAACAACTCATCAGCCTTCTGGGTACCCCATCCAAACTTTTCCCAACACAATCTGTACAAAAGCAGAGATCATTGGAAACTATTCTGCAATGCATGCAACCATCAGATATAACTTTGTGGGTTGGAATCTAGCATAAGGACAAATCAAAATTGATCAATTTGAATTATATCTTTGCTACTCACATTGATCCATAGAACCTAACTCTGAACACGAATACCATAATATCAATGGTCGTCTATATCCAAATTGCGTTTTATGTTAGGCATATAGAAGTGCATAACGTATATATGAATCTGCCATAACAGGCTAACAGCCCCAAGAATTTTCACAATCCTCACTACTTTGGCATGTAGCCTTACTATTGCAAGTCAACAACGAAAGGTTCCAAGGAATGCCTACAAAGAATTTTATTATGGAGATGTTTCAAATACAACTCACTTGCGGAGAACAAAAAGATCTGGCTTTCCCCATGAAAAAGGCTCTGTCGACTTGTCTACTTGTGGAGAAGCATATGCAGAAATCACTGCATCACTTGGAAAAGTGGAAGGAATATGCCAGTTTTTGCTCACGTTTCTCTGCAAGTTAAAGTTCAAACAAAGATCAATGATGAAGAAGTAAAGGAAAAAGTATCATAGAAATAACTCTCAGAACGAGAAAGATGATAGCCTCAAGCAAATCTGTACATGCTTATCCATGAAAATTTGCTTCATCCTGTGGATGTCATCATCAGAATTGGTAACACCTTGATTGACTGTAGAAGCTTCTTCAGCACTGCTATTCGATCCTCTCTTCCTCGTACTCGAAGCCTTCCCAAGGATAGTTGGATCTGGTGATTCTATCCACTCACGAAATTTTTGGAGGCCATCTTCCTCGGGAAATGCATTCAGGACTTCTGTAGCATTGACAATACCTATACCACTACAGAATGACACAAATAGAATCAGGGTGCACACGTGAATCTTGAATTATCACATTTACATGAACCACAATCTACACCATATATTACGCAGATCATTCCATTTATCATCAAAACCTCGTCAACAATGTGACAATGAGCACAGAATACTGTAATCTCAGAATACCTAAATGATAATTTGTAAACAAGCCTAGTTAAGACTATTGTGAACAGTAATTGATAACAATAACTGGAGTGCGAGATGTACCAAAGAGCATCTTACCTGATACCTTCCGTGTAATCACTCCCCAGGAGCATTGCCATACGAATCAACTTATCTCGCGTTAAGCCAAGCTCAGTTTCAATGTCCTGACAAAACCATAGGCATCAGATGTACCTACAACTTTTTGAACCCACTAAAGAGAGGAAACTTGATTCCCCAATGTACAAGAAAGCTTAAGACCACAAATAGGACAACAGATAGAAGTGAAAAAATTGAGCTCTAGCTTCACAAACACTGCCAGGCACTATATTTGGTTTCAACAAAAATCGCTAAGTCTTGCACTGCATGATAGTGCTTGTCATATATTATAACCTAAACAGTTTATTGAAAAAAATGATGATTGGATAACAAAGTAGCTTACTTTCAAGAGGTAAGCTTCTCTCCCAGTGCTTGATATAATATCCAATCGTTTCTATAAGATTAAGCATAACCCCTAATGCCTTCTAGACCAAAATTATAGAGCTTATTTACTGGAGGAAATAATATAAATGTCTAAAGAAATAGATAGTTGCCTTTCTTTGGCTAATTACTAAGGAAAGAATATTATTTCCTTAGTATTTAGCATAATTGTCTTCAATTAATCTTCTTGGAATGCCTGTAAGCAAACATGGGCTTGAAACCGTGTGTAACCCTAACATCATACATGACGCATACCTTCATAAAGTACGTCTCTACATATTTCCTGTCATCAAATATGTTTTTGTAAACACTTCTTGCCCCAAACAACAACACATCAGAGTCATCAGTAATAACACCATCGACAAGGTTCTCGAGTTCCATGTATGCACATTGAGCTTCAGCTTCCATTGGTGCGATGATATATGGCAAGCCAAACATTTGAAGAAGTTCCTAAAATATACACGAAATTAATACTTTGTAAGATATATAGACAATTTAAAGAGAATTTTGATGAAGGAATACTGTTAGTGAATAAAAAGAAACAATTAGACGTGTGTTTGTTAATCTGCTACGAAGCCCAACCAAATGTTGATAACTGCAATATTATTGTGTAACAAACAAATTAATGTGCATTTAAAAAAAGGTTGTCAATGTGACACCTGAGGATCCAGGCTTCATTTATGTGGCAGCACATCAACCCCTCTATGTAAGACACAGATGATTTTTTAAGGTTTGTTAAATTTTATTAGTTTGAAGATGCATATCATATTTTATGTATTATCATGACCCAACGTTTGTCACTTTCACCACTTGAATGCATCTTCAATGAATCATCTTCACATCTAACACCACCTATCTCGTTGTGAGCCTCTAAAGATGCCAAACAAGCTGTAGTTCTTACCTGGCATTCTGCAAACATCTCACCGCTTACAGACTCTGCATTGCGCTCAAGCCTTTTTTGTTCATCACCCAGATCTGTGCGCTCCTTGGTTAAATTTGTCATTTCCTCCTCCAAACTAGCCTTCGCGATTTCAACCTGTTCCTCACTCATGTCAGTCAAAACAAATTTGTTGACATCATCTTCCCGTTGCTCATAGGAAGCATAATTGTCCCTTTCCTCAGTAACCTTCAGCGCAACATCAAAGTCATGTTTTGATTCGTTAACAGCGGTTTCTTTAGGTTTTGTTATCTCTGGAATATGGTCACTGACCAAAGCTTTGAGCTCACTTTGTTGAGCATCAGCAAGAGGGGCATCAGGCATGCCAACATCAGGTTTAGAAATATGATTTGTTGTGCACGAAAAAATATTTGAACTGATAGGCGTCTTGGAATTCCCTCCACAATTATCCTCGTGCAACTCGATACTCGATTCAGTTTCATCTTCTTTGGTTGGATTTATGACATCTACATGTTCAGTTTCTCCCTGAGAATTATCTACATGTTCAGTTTCTCCCTGAGAATTTCGATCATCACATGCTTCTCTAATTGAAAGTTCAGGATGGTATTTCAGATCGCTTTGGTAGGATGTTTCCATCCGCACTTCCATTAAACTTGGATCATCTGAAGTAGTCACCTCCAACTGGGTAGTAGGAGAACTATTAGCCTTCTTTATCTTGGTTTCATCCACGCTATCCACCCCATCGTCAACTCCAGCCACAGTTGCAATGGACAGTTTGTTTGGCGGAACACTCTCTGATGGTAATCTTGGAGCAGCTCTGTCCGTTTCTACATATTCAGACACAAAAACTGCACATTCAGTATCCATATTTTTGTTACCTTTAAACTCTTCAGGTGCAGATGATGCATCAATATCTTTCTGGCACCTCATATCTTCCATACTCAGTCTAATTGCTTCCTGAAGATCTGCTTCTTCCAATAAATCCCCTTTCGAGACCGTTTCCCTGCATTCAATTTCACATGCAGCACCTGACTCAGGTTTATCAGAAGGTCCTTCCTCCCATTCCACTTCACTTTCATCACTAGTACTATGACCAGCAAGAAGTCTTTTTCCTTTGGTATCTCCAAGCATTCCCTCTTCCCATTCACAATCTGAAAGAGTCATAGCGGGTTGTTTCGCAGATGAAGTATTATCAGCTGAAGTGACTACTAAGGGATCTCCAGCAACTATACAAGCAAATACATCATCATCGCTGTCTACAAACTGTTGCTCATTGTCATCCTCGAAGGACACCTCTATTGAAGTTCCGCTAACTGGGATAGAATCCTGATTAGTTTCATTGGAGCAAACTGATCGATCATGAAGAGAAGTTCCAGGAAGCTTGGAACTTTCTGGAACTGTGCTTGGGAATGCTGTTTCTTTACAATGGCTAATTCTATCATTAGATTTTATACATGGGTCAATCCTATCCTGTTCAATCTCTTTCATTAGATCCAGATTCCTTTGTAAATCACGAGTCATACGAATTCCCATAGCTCTCACCTTGCTGACTCTTATACTTCCCCTCTCATCTCTGTACGTCTCAACATCTTCATTAAATGCCTTTCTGGGCTTATTCATGATAGACTCAATTGTGCTGTTGGACTTATTGGTTGACACAACATCATTAACAGAACCAGTAGAGGGATGCCTTGTTGCTATCTGGCTTGGCACGTTGCTGTTTCCCTCTACTCCAGAAGATGCAAGGGATCTACAAAGTAAAGCATGTTACTGAACAAGGAAGCCACAAGTGACCATGTCACAATATCAAGGGAGGAAGGACACTGTAAGTTTGTCACCAACAAATACTCACTGCCTATTGCCAGTAAAAGAAGATGAAAAAATAAATTCCCGATTCGCTTCGGATGCTATACGTGAAGTCTTAACTCCACCAATTCCCCTTCCACCAGCTGCTTTCTGCACTTCATCTATCTCCCTACGGAAGGCAACTGTTTTAAGGTAAGCCTCTATTTGCAATTCAGAAAATCTTGCAGGGGCCTACACACACAAAAAAAATGCAATTAAATATCTCAGAATATCCCTGCTTTGCAAAATGCTGTGTCAGTGCAAAAGCATTCATGTGCAGAACGGGAGCAATCCCTTCTGATAACAGCTATGTACCAAAGTATCTTACAGGTCCTATTGACTTGATCAGAATCGAGGATTATGTATATGTTTAATTAAAATCCCTGATTGTCTTTAAGGTAAGCCAGTTGATACTATCCTTCAAGTCCCAATATTTGCCTCTAAGGAAGCAAATTTCACCTGTGTGTCCCAATAACCACATTACAAGTGAACTCCTTTGCCACTTGCATGCAGCATAAGGTGAATTGCCTAGAGTTCCCCCCTGCAGAGCCTTAGCTAACACGTGGCCAAGAACATTCACAAATCAAAATAAATTAGCAATTTAGCATTGCAGAACATGTTAGTACCAGCCAGAATCATATCATGATAACGATCTCACTTTTAAATACAAAATGGAAAATTCTAAAGTAGGAAAGAGGTAAACTAAATAAATTTCACAAAAGGTGATGACCACAGGCCAACATGTATTCCTCAGACTTGAGATATAACCTTGGAAAGGGTGGGGAATGGAAATAGTACAGGTCAAATAAAGGCAGCCAAAACATTTAGTCATCAAGTTGAAAAACAAATACCTTCTTGACTTTTTGATATTTTTGTCGGTTCTCTGCCATCAACCTCTCTCTCATCTACAAAAAACAAGGCCATGTCTTAGTATCAATCAAGAAAAGCTGTTTAAACTTGCAGAAGACATAAACGATGTTAATGTCTGCACTTACTTGCACAAGAAGATCAAGTTGCATAGATGGTGGTAAAGCAGCTAGAACGGCAGGATCAACCTTTCCTTGTAGTGCTGGCTGAAAAATCAATTGGATAGAAGAAATATCATGAGGCAGGAACATCAACATTACATCTCCATTCAACTGTAGTTTTATGGTATATCCTTGAAATATGGGCCAAGTATCTCGAGAGTAACAGTTGGTCCATATTCCAATAAAAATTAAGTGACGTGATTTGTCCATCTAGATGCTGTTTAATGTTCTAGTTGCGTTAATCAGAAACTTCTTTGGATAGTGACACTTAAATTCTACATGTGTTTATCTAGATTATATTCTGAGCTTTGCCACTGGATACCATTTAACTTAGCAACTCTGTTGAGTGATTTACTTAGTTCCCAAAAGCCCACGTTTTCATGTTATAGAACTATAATCTACGACCACCCTTTCTCATCTGAAGCCGCAGAATTGACACCTGAAAATGCCAGCATGAACACAAACGAAAAATGACCAGAACTTGATTAAAAAAAACTGTTGAGTGGATATAACAAGAGAAACAAAAAGAAAACAACTACACTATTCTGTATTAAATAAGAGCAACAGACTGCTGGTGCATTTCATAAGGGTCTTAAACTAGTTGCTATTTTTTTTTTTTGATTAACCTGGATATCCAACTCGCTATGCGAGCCGACTAATCCCAGGGTGACCACCTACTTTGCATGTAGTCCGGAGTCACCGCATTTAGAGACAACCGGACCGCTAAACAGTTCATCGAGGGTAACCCCAATAAGGCCCGAATAAAAGACCCAAGCCTACATGGACCATCTTCTCTTCTTTAACTAGTTACATGAATAGCCTATTGGGCTAGTAGGGGATTTTTATTCCTCCTTGGATTTGAACCTGGGACCTCCATGCACTTTTGACCTTTGGAGCCCAAGCTCAAACCAATCAGGCACCACCCTTGTGGTTAACTAGTTGCTAATTTTTAACATTGTGAAAAATTATCACAAGCAGAGTGCAAATTTGGAGCATATAACTTGTTATCGTCAGGAGGACAGCTAAATTACACATCTACAATCTTGTCATGGTGTCAGTACCCAATTATTCTACCAATTTGTACAGGTGATCACTTTGTAAAGGGCAAAGGGGTAAGCAAGATTATGTAAGAATGGCAATTGTACCCCTCAAACACCATCAAATAGTTGAGCTACAACAAAATACACAGTATCTTTGCAATGCAAGTAGCTATTGTGTTATATTGCTATGTATAAGGGATAATCTGGTGAGAGAAAAAAACTGAAACTTGCAAAATTCTTTTTCAAACTCCAACCAACTTCATTCATCAATGATCTCCATCTCTTAAATAATAAGCTAACTTACAAGTATCATCTCTTCATCATCATCTCCATCTTCATCTTCTGCAAGAAACCCAGCACCAGATGTTGATGCATCACCTATAAAACCTTCGCCTTCCTCTGCCTCAATGGATGCTGCCAACCTTAACCACCAAGTAAAGAAAGAAAAAAGAGAATTTGAATCATCCAGGTCCATCCTAGAAAAAAAAAATTGTATATGATAAAAAGATAGATGTTCTTACATGGCATCCAAAACTTCTTGATCGAAAGCTTTTGTATCCGATGAATTTGTATTTAAAGCAGTCCCAGAAAGATCAGCGTGGTCTGTGATCACCTTTTTTCCCTTATCACCGTTGTTCTTTCTCTGATTCTCCAAATCATTTGCCAGTTCTTTCAGCCTCGTTGCCTTGAGCTATAGCCAATTAATACAATCATATTATACTAAAGCACCAAAGTTTAGCTAATAAATCGCGTGAACTAATAGTAGTCTTGACTGCCGCTGATTATCCCTTCCCCCTTGATTCCCAAAAGAGATACAAGTTGTGAAATATAAGATTCAATGAATCCTCAATATCACAGAAAGGAAAATGCAAAGAAGAACATTATCAACGAATAACTCACATGACTAAGAAGTAACTTTTCAGCAGTTTTCCGGATCTTGGCTTGAGCATTCTCACGCTGACGACGACGTGCAATTACGGTTCTTCGCTTTAGGGCAGGTGTGCCACCGTCAAAAACAAACACTGGTTTTGTCCGCAGAAACAGTAGCTTGCAAATTCGTCGAAAAAACCCTAATATGTGCGCATTCCTCACCATATCTCCCCGTTCATCTCGCATCGCTTTCATGAACTGTATCATCCATATGCTGGCATCTGTAAAAGTAACCCACTACCATTTAAACTCAAACAAATAAAAGTGTAAATTCGTATTAGAAAATCAGCGATCTTAGACACATATTTTATGATGAATATGCAGATAGAAAGAGAGACCAATCGCGAGTCTTTTGCCGGCGAGGGTTTCAACTGAGACACGTCGGCCGACGGGAGATAACAGGTCCCAAAGGCCGTGAACACCCATATTTTCCTCCGCAGACTAACGATTCCAATGTCCGTCTATGATTGCCGCCAATTTCTTGAAGGGTCGGTGAGGGGTGAAGAAGAGCATCGACTGGAAACGACACCGTTGCTATATTTTCACTTCGTTTTTCAAATGGCAAATAATTTGATTCCTAATTTTTCGGACAAATTGCATCGACGGTTTTGTTTACACCCCGGTATATATAGTTCAATTTCAATAAAAGGAAAAGGGATTTATCATGTGGTTAATTGGAAAAACAGGAATTATCTGTAATTTAACCAAACCTTAAGGGTAAGTTTTGTAATTTAATAAGATTAAGACAAATACCACTTTTTTTTCTTTTTTTTTTGAACGGCAGACAAATACCACTTGGGTTACCAAATCAAGTTCCAAGAGGAAGAGATAGTTGGATTCCTTCGTATCATCGTTTTAAGTTCTGGAGGTTTTACATTTTTGTGATTAAGCGAGATCCGAAGATTTTTAAATGGATAATATGGGAGCCACAAATCGCGAATTCGAAGATTTATTTCCAGAGAAAAAGCGTGTCAGGAATCCTTTCGTTCCCATTGGTATCGATCGACTTTCTTCGAACCCTGGTTTTACTTGTTAATCATCGACCTGCAAATTTACGGATTTGCCATGCGTTATAGATTGTTTATTTAGTTTCCATGATTTTTCTTCCTCCATGCTATTTCATCATTACAGTATAAAATCTTAGGTATGATCATGCTTTGCTGCTTCATTCCTGTGTCTGGAATTATTAAGCTTATTGATTCCAACATTCGAAATCAGCTTATTAGCTAAGGGTCTTGTATAGAGATGCAAGACTGAATATTCGAGTTGTGTTGGATCCAAATAGCAGAATCGGTAGTGTTGAGATGATGAGGGCTTGGCATGATATGTGCAATAACCGTAATTGCCTGATGTTAGATCCTAATAGTAGAATCTGTAGAATTGAGATGATGAGGGACAGTTAAGTGCAATAACCAAATGGTTTCTTGAGGCATTTTTTTGGCTAACTTTGAGAATAGACGAACTAAGGTTCTAATGAACTACAGCTATCGTAGATTATATGAGGTCCATAATGCTTAATCAAAGGACCGACTGGGTTCCAGTAATCCTTGTCAAAAGAACACATTATGACCGTTGCCAATCTTCCTGAGGACATAAGGCAACATGAGATCTCAAGGCTTCAAAATTTTCATCCTGTTACAAGATAAAGCATAAGGGCATTTCACATCTCAAACGTTTGCCCTCATCATAGGCTTGACACTGCTTCTCCCAAACATATTGCAAACACTCCACAAATGCCTAGTCTTGTTCCATTGTATGTAAATCTGGATCCGCCATGCACAAATGACAGATGTCAGGATTGCATTGATTTTACCCTCCCAGACCGCACCTCCGGGTAAGGTATACCGGATTCGTTTGGTTTGGTTTGGTTATCCATGAACAAGTTTCTTTTTGACACTTGAACAAGTTTCAGAAAGTTGGAA
Organism: Cynara cardunculus var. scolymus; assembly: GCF_001531365.2. Classification (NCBI taxonomy): domain Eukaryota; kingdom Viridiplantae; phylum Streptophyta; class Magnoliopsida; order Asterales; family Asteraceae; genus Cynara; species Cynara cardunculus. The sequence continues at coordinate 12,263,878 of NC_037528.1, read as the reverse complement.
ATGAGATTGTATGCATACTTATTACTCAATTTAAGGTATCAATGTAAACCACAGAAATTTTCATCAGCAATCATTCAAATTCTTCAGGTTACCTTTAGTATGTGTAAAGTGTGCTTCAAGATAAGTACCTTGGTTGCTGCTCAAATTTTGTGGTGTTTATAATCCATATTAGTATATCATTTTGTTGCCTCTCAATTTCATACCTGAGATTTGTTTCCAGGTGCGTTGCTGACAGCAGGGGTGCTAACAGCTGGTTTAATAAGTTTCAAGCAAGGGAATTCTGAGTTGGGTCAGAAATTGATGCGAGCTCGTGTAGTAACCCAAGGTGCAACGGTTGCGCTAATGGTTGGCACTGCAATCTATTACGGGGAGAAGCTCTGAAGGGTCTTCATGAACCTGTTCCTAAGTGACCATTTCTTACCTTTGGGGTGCAATATGTGTTAAACCCCTGGGTGTCTAATGCTTCAAGTTCTTAATAGCTGATAAATGATTTACCTTTTTGGTGAAATATGGATTCATTTTTGTTTTACATCTGAAAAAAGCAATAACACAACCGGAAGCCTGAGAATTTCCTTCTGATGCTAGACAATTCTCGGTGTATGTTTTGAAACGATGCAGTTACTAAATGCAAGAGTGAAAACATCCTTGTTGAGATCTTGTGTCATCAATGTTGACTATTTACATTTTTTTTTATTCATATGAAATTTCTTTAATATTCATATATGAATCTTCTCTGTAAGCTTTACTTATTACCTTATCTCGATATTTAACTTTGTTATTTGAACCTTCCACCAGTAAACTAATATGATTGATTTGTATAGATCAAGGAGTCCGTGTATAAAGTTTTAGGGGGAGTTTAGTTTGATTAAATGGTTTTGAGAGATTTGGATTTTCTTTAACCGGAACGGAATTGAATTGCATTCCTAATGGATAATTTGTTATTGTAATAACAAATTATAAATGATTATAATAATTAAGTTACTTTTTATTAATTGATTCTTTAAAAACAAATAGTTTTAACATATCCTTAAACATTATTTATATTCGATGAATTTTAAATTTATGAAATTAAAATGGATTTAAATTCTAAATCCCTAAATTCATTTCATTCCTCCAAACTAAACACAACACAATAATCATGTAAATAATTAAAGATTTTTATTATTTACTATTTTATCCAAATTTTATAAAATTACCGATTATAATCATCTCCATCTGATTGAATTATTAACATTTATATTTTATAATTTTGTTTGATCAAGAATTAAGATTGTGAAAAATTAGTTTGAAAATAGAGAAATGATTTTTTAATAGCCACAAAGGAATCAATTAACAAATATCTTTCAAGAATTTGAACTGAAATTGGATCGTAAAGGCTAAGCCTATAAAATCAGAAATTATTTTATGTTGATGGGTTCTGAAGGAGCCGTTAGAACATCTTTGTTAACGGGAAGAAATCTTCCCCAAATTATGCATTCGCTATTTCAATTTTCCCTTTGGAATTCTCCATGCTCATCAAAAACCTCCATCAGGAAGGAGAATTAGGGTTAGGGTTTACGACAGCAAGCCGCTAATCCAACATTCTTGTTTCTCAATTTTTATAATTTCAACTTTAATGGCATCAATACCAAGTTATATCGGCATTGATGAAAAATTATCCGAAGAGGCCGTGGTCCCCCGGAGAGGATGTTGTTTCTGGACGCCGTGTATGCATTGCGATCGTCTTACGTTTTCCATCGGATCGAATTGGTGGTCAGGGATCGCGGATGACGCTAAGACCGACGTTAATCGGTGTTGGTATAAAGGATTATCACCGTTTAAGAAGATCAAGGAATGGTCGGATCTTATCGTCCGTCCGAAGCTCAAGGCGCTTATCCGTCGGTTTAACAAACAACGGTGTAGGCAGGGCAATTTCCAGTACGATCTAACAAGTTATCTGCTTAATTTTGATGAAGGTCCAGGACATTCGGAAGGCAATCATCGGCTGTTACGCAATTTCTCGACGACGTACACATCGATTCTGATCCCCGCGAAATCTTCGATTAAGTTAGGCGATGATAGGCCGGCATTCACGTGATTATCAATTGAGCTTGATTTCAGATCGCCGGTGAATCAATGCAGCTCCGAGGGTGATAACCTAATATAACATGAACATCCGCCGGTAAACGTAACATCCGCATGGCGCCGGGTGCGTTGCGTTCTTTTGACTTCCGATGATCAGTTGATCGAGTCTTTATTAATTACTTTTCTGAAACATTTTCTTTAATTTTCTCAATTTTTATAATGCATGGTATTAACATTTTTTTTCTTTTAATTCATGCAAAATTAAAACTTGAATCAGCACGTTGCACCTAAATCAGGTCTAAAATTGACAAGCGTTTACCGATTGATAATTGTGTCTTCCTTCGTACAAGGTAAGATTTTTAATCCTTATCGGAAATGAACCGATAAGGACTTACCAGATTAAGTGTTTAATAAACAGCCTTTTAGAAAAGTTTAGATTTATCTATTTTTATGTATTTTTGTACGATTATTTATGTCTATTAGATCGATATAAAAAGCTTGGTTACTTGTTAAAATTTGTTTATCCCAAAAGTATCTCCAACAAATTCTTCGTAACAAATATTTTGGAGATTTTTGTTCGATGAGATTTCTCAAAACCTTATTTAAAATGAAGAAAATACGGGTGATTTCTTCAAATATGAAGAACTCTCTAGAAAATGATTAGTAGTTATGAAAGAGAAAATTATTTTTTATTCTTCCTATCAATAAAAATCCCTAAAATTAAATGTACAAGAAAAAAAGATAAGATTTTATCAAATTTATTATATTTTTTAATAATATAATTAATATTGTAATCTTTAAAAACAAAAATGTTAGAAATTAAAAAAATTAGGCGTAGTGAGGTAGCGTATGATACGCAGACATGACAGAACATGACAAGAGGGTAGCACAAGACTAGACAGAACCTAGCGGTGATGACCATTAAAACAAATATCATATTAAGGTTATATATCAAACTATGATAGATTAGTAATATTTTAGTTTATGTTTCATCTTCTTCCACCTATTTTGGTAGAACAAGAAAAAGCTTCTTTTGTCTCATATTGTCCCACCTTATCATAGTTCTTGTCTGTATTTCATGTCGTGTCAAACGTGGAACGGTGAATTATTGTTCTGTCTCATGTTGTACCAAATATGGAACAATGAGTTATGTTACATCATGTCTTGTCTCATTCCATTCCGTCCCGTCCGTCCCATCCCATGTACCACGAATCTATTTGGATGTTATAAATAAAGTAAAATATTATTTTTAGAAAAATGAAAGGGAAAGGTGATGAGAAAGCAAAGATGCAAGGAGCAGGCGGTTGCCTCCCTGAATACAAAAGTTTGATACCATCATACCATGACATGCCATGCCATGCCCTACTCATATATATTTTGAGTTCACCCTTTTCCTCAATTAATCTCCTGCTATTTCCTCAATTGAACTCTTTTTAAATTCGTTACATTTTTAGTCTTAAATTGGTCGAATATCCTAAAAATATGATGGTATTAGAACCATATGGCTGAACCAGAACCAAAACACATGGATAGAAAGAGCAATCCCACCATCCCCATTTTTAGAACCAGCAACAAACAAAAGATTCTTACACTACATCCACATCTACATCTGTTGGATAAAAATAATAAATAAATATAAAAAAAGTAAAAGTAAAAGTAAAAGACAATTTTCAAAAGCAAAAGCAAAGTTTCCCCTTAAATTATGCTCTTCTTGAAGGCAAAGCAGTTGTAAAGATGTTGCTTCTTCAATTCTTAATCAAGAAAGTTTCATATTCATTCATCTCCATCTTGATTAGGGTTTCTTTTCCTTTCAGATGCAACCCATTTAATTTAACCACTTTGAAGTTCTTGCTTCTAACCCATTAAATTTAACCACTTTGAAGTTCTTGCTTCTAACCCATTAAAATTTAAAGAAAACCCCAGTTTATGTTTCATGAAACATGCTCATTTATCAGTATCAAACACCAGATGCTATCATTCTAAAGAACTGCTAATCATTGAAAATTAAATACTAATTATAATAAACAGGATTTAAGATTTAAGATTTAAGAACCAAAATCTTTTCATCTACCTTGCATTCTTCCCATCCAAGGTAATTCCATGTCAACTGAAGAATTCTCTGAACAACTTGCAAATTTTCCCTTCTTAGGCCATAACCAAATCTTTGAAACCGAATAACTATCGGTTTTAGCTTTGATTGTGATCTTCTTCCCTTCCGTCTCCTCACTAACCCTTAGATTTCCATTTGCATCTTGGCTGTCTCTTTTGCGGTTTAGGGCCACCTTAAGACTTGTATCACCAACCACATACTCATATGAACCCATTGAATAGCATCTTCTTGCATCCAAATTACTGCTGCTACTAGACTCTCCACCTGTCTCCTCTTCACCTTCAATCAATTTTCTGAACTTCCCAAGTCTCACCAAGATAACTCCTTTCTCAGCAATCATTTGTTCAGGTTCCATTGTCTTTGGACCAGCAGCTAACCCACTCTCATCTGCTTCCCTCGTATCATCGAATTCGAAAATCGGGTTATCCATGGAAAACCCAGGATTGAAAAGGGTATTTCTGCAAAGGGGACATGTTGAATTCGATAGCAGCCATGTATCGATACAGTTCATATGAAATGCATGGCTGCAGGTGGGGAGCAATCTCAATTTATCCATCTCACGGAATTCAGACAAACAAACTGCACAATCAAATGATTCTTTAGCACCCACAACCTCTGTGTACATGAAAACAGGCAAGGCATCAATAAAGGCTTGATCTAAGCCTGAATCATGAAGATGAAAAAGCTGTTGAAGCTGTCTTTGAAGTGCATCTGAGGTAGAACCATCTGGGTATCTAGTAGATTGAGATGGATTGGAGGAAGAATGGTGCTTTGTCAAGAATCTCACAAGCAAGTGAAGCAAACCAGATATGAAAAACAAGAGGGCCAAGATTACAATGATGAAAAGAACAGCTGGGTTGATCTTAGTGCCTGAAGAAGAAGATAAAGTGTTTGATGTTTTATGAATTGTAACAGCAAATGGAGGTGAAAACGATGATGAATACAGATGGGGTTGTTGGAATTCCACATGTCTCTTGTGGATTTCATATTTCAACCAAGACATTTTTACATGGGTATGTTTAGAAACCCATCTTTCTTCTCCAAAATCCATCATCATCTGCTTAAAAGATCATTGGTTGATGATAATTCAAACCCTTAAGCCCTGAGATTTGGGCAGAGCAGGTGGGTATCTCCCAAGAACGTTGTAGTGAACAGGATGATTTAAAAAAGCTTTGTAGGTTAATGAATACGATTTAGAGGAGATGATGAAAAGGGAAGTGGTGAATGTATGTATATATTGGAGAGGCAGCAACAGGAAGAGCAGTTAAAGAAAGAAAATGCAAATAAATGGTTTGGGTGAGAGATGGGAATCATATGATGACTCGTATCAAGATTACAAAAAGTAGATTGTGATGTAGACCTTGGAATTGGAGCTTCCAAAACTCCATTGATGAAAATAGACCGTCTTTCTCGTCTAAAAACTCGATTTTCATATTAAAGAAAAAGAAAAAGAAATTATTCAAATTTGTGTAAGGGTATATATTTGTGTAAATAATTTAGATAAACCAGAATGATACTCGTGTAATACAGTAAGATACATCTCGATTTTAATGTTCTATTTGATTTTTTGTATCTGTCGATGTTATAATATATTTCTATGTACTTTTAAGAAAACAATAATGATTTTATTTTTGAATAAAATATAATTTGAAGATATCATAAAAATTTGAAAAAAAAAATATCAATGTTAATATCAAATCAACTATGTAAAAGTTTTTGTTTTTTATATAATTTATTTAATTTTTTTTATTATAATTTAATTTAGGTTTACTAATGAAACAATTTATGTTTGGTTTATAATATAACATTTTATAAAGATAATAATTAAATATTCTGTTAGAACTCAATGATTATCCTAATTATATTTTTTTATATTTAAAATGAGATGTTTATCTTATATTTGATTATGTTTATATGCAGTTAGTTACACGAATTCATATATGAAGCTTTAATAAGTTGTACTTACGCATAATCTATTTGTAATCTTGAGTTTTAAGTAATATGCATTAATAAACAGTACTTTATGCATAAAAAATGGTTTTTAAAGATTTTTTGTCAAATGTTTTATAATATAGTATAGATAATTTGTTTTTTCAATCTGAAAATAGGTTTTATGCAAATGCGTAATACTTCTTACTTATGAAGATTAAAGCCTGACTTTATAAGATGTCAAAGATTCGGATATTGTAGGCCGAAACTCTTTTAACATTATTCGTAATGTTGTGAATTTATAATTACATTTATAATTTTATACCATTATGTCATGTCTATACTATATTATAAAGCATTTGGCTAAAACTCTTAAAAAAAACTTTTAAAACTCTTAAAAACTCTTAAACCAGATTTCATCTCTATCCAATTTCATCCTATATCTGAATTCGTATAACTAACTGCATATAAAAACAATCAAATACATGATAAACATCTAATTTTAAATATAAAAAATCTAAAATATAATTAGGATAATTATTGAGTTCTAACAGAATACTTAATTATTATATTTATAAAAT
>NC_037528.1:12238936-12255456 GCF_001531365.2 Cynara cardunculus var. scolymus | reverse complement strand
GATAAAGAATAAAATGAAATATTAAAGTCACGATGTATCTCGCTGCATTGCATGAGTACGCTTCTAGCTAAATAAAATATATTCTGATAATTCGAAACTAATTGATAGTTTCGTCGTTCACAGTTTTCCATCAACGTTTATTTTAAATATTTATTGCCGTTTAGACTATTCGTTCAACTCGTTTAATTAACAATAATTATTAACAATCATAGCGTAAATAAAGCAAGACAACACTAACACTACCCATGTCAAGATTAGGTAGAAGCTTTGATTATATTTTACGATACTTTCACCAATCAATAAATAACACACAACATGGTACCGTAAGACTATATCAAATTAAATATTTGACATGTCTCATGATTAAAGCCAACTTTTTATAACTTCACATTCATTTGTTAAAGACTTTTAACTCGAGGCATGTATTCAGTAAATGGTAAAACGTGTTGATGATTGTTGTTTGCGTAAGATTACACAATAATTATCAGTTGGTGGTTAATTATTATACAAACACACAGCTAATATAAAATATACAAATCAACATACTATGTATCACAATAATAATGCAAGCAAATAAAGCATACAAAGTATGACATTATGATATAATGAGGTTCCACGGTTTTACAACAGTGTGAATTTGTTCATTTGGAATCTGAGTTCTTCTACTTCATTTTTTATGTACTTATTTTATTGATTTTTATTTAATATGAATATTTTTCCCTCTCTTTTTTTATAGTATTCTTCAAGTCCCATAGGTTTGATCCTTTAGAATTGGACTCATTTTCTCATTAAGGGAAGGGTACGGAATAAATCAGATTGATTAAAAGCACTATGTGAAATATTCGGTTTTTTCYTCTTCCTCTATCCCATAGGTACAATGTTTGAATCAATCGAGAACCTTTTCTTCTGTTAGAATGAGTGATTGCCCTTCTCTGACCCTTACTGCCCAACCTGACAACGGATAGCTAATGCGTTCCACTTATTGAACAGGGTTCTATGGTCGGTCCGTGACCCCTTGGGGTAATCTCGTAGTTCCTATGGGGTGGAGATGATGGGGTCGGTCCATGGATTTTCCTTCCTTTTGCAGCATTTCGCTCAAAGGGTTGAAGGGAGATAGTGCATCAAGCTGTTCGCAAGGGCCAACTTGATCCTCTTCCCTAGGGATCCCCAATAAGGGAACCCTAGGAGAGTCGCCGAATCCAACTACCGTCCATGTACGATCCATACTAGATCTGACCAACTGTCCATCCTACCTCCTCTACGTTCTTGACAGCCCATCTTTGTCTTAGTAGAGTCTTTCAGCAGCATGTTTCGGTCCTCTCCCCCTAACAAACCATGTTTCGGTCCTCTCCCCCTAACAAACCCGAAATTATGAATTATATTCAACAAATAGTAGGTCATCACAAAAATTTGACCCGAACAATTACAACAATCCAAATATTAGCAAATAGCAACTAAGCCCCCTACTTTGAAGTTGGAGATGAGAGATCCACAAGTGTGTTTTTGCCCAATAGTGTGTAAAATAACCTATACTGAAAATGACCTTACACACTTTGGCTGTCAATTTACCGTGTTATTCGTTTGTTGTCTGACAGTAATCTTCTTTGGACATTGATGATGCTTTATTTTTCATGGTGAGCATAATTATGCACATAAACCTCCAAATAATTGTTGGTGGTATGTGTTTTTTTTTCATGGGCTATGCTTTAATCATTAATTATCATTATGGAATTATAGTTATCATATAGACCAACAAAAGATGATCATGAATATATTTTAGGTAGCACAACTGAAATATAAGATAATTTTTTTTATTTTTCATGTCATTTATTATAATATATATATATATATATATATATATATATAGAACTGATATTTTCATAACTGAGTTGAATAAAATGATTTCTATCACGTATTTTTTATATCGAAAAAAGTACGAAGAACGGAACATGTAAAGCTTTTTATCATCTTGACATCAAGGATTAAAAGCACGGATAATTTGAAAAATTAGGAGTTATTCTTGTTGCAAACATTCACACCTGGTTTACATAATTTTTACAGATGATTTTTGAAAATAAAACTTACAAATAATTACTATATATCATCTATACTATATTATAAAGCATTCAGCAAAACTCTTAAAAACCAATTTTTATACATGAAGTACTATGTATTAGTGCATATTACATAAAGTTTAAGATTACAGGTAAATAGTACAACTTATTAAAACTTCATTTTTGAATTCGTATAACTAACTACAGATAAACATAATCAAATACAAGATAAACATTTTATTTTAAATATAAAAATCTAAAATATAATTAGGATAATCATTGAGTTCTAACATAATCATTATCTTTATAAAAATTTGATTGTTAAGCCAAAAATAAATTACTTTACTATTTGAACAAAATTAAATTATAAAAAAATGAATTAAAGAAATTGTATAGAGAACGAGAACTTTTAATAGTTAATTTAATATTAATATCAATATATTTTTCAAAATTTTATGATATTTTCAAATTTATTTTTATTCAAAAATAAAAACATTATCTTTATCAAAGCCACATAAACCATATTATATCAACAGAGACAAAAAACAAAACAAAACATTATAACAAAGATGTATCTCGCTGCATTGCACGAGTACCATTCTAGTATTTATAAAAATATTTATCTACCTCCAAAAAGTTGCATTGTTATGCTATGTTTATATTTCAATAAAATCTTTTGATTAATTTGACATGAAATATATAAAATGTCATTTCATAAAAAATAAAAAGTGAAAATCTGAGCACAAATGATTTCACAAACATCCTGTATAATTGGGCCATTTTGTTGTGAATATTTAGATTTTGCAAAAGATTAAAGAGGTCGTTTTAAATAATTGGGCTGATGCAGGCCGATGCCCATGGACCGTCCACTGGCCATAATTGGGCCTGAGGTGCATTGAATTTATTAGTATTATTGACTAAAATAGGTCCGGCCGGGCCATCGGTATCAATAAGGACCGGTTATGGACCAATGGTCTGCGATCGTTTATGTTTTTATGAAAATTCGAGGGTGGCCAGGCCAGGCCTGATACCGGTTACGGGACCGGGACCGGTTATAAATAAGTCTGACTTAAAAAAATTAAGTTTTTATAAAATTATATATCAAGATTTTCAAGTTTTTTTAACCAAAATTTCGGGTATTCTTTTCAAGTCTTTCAAATTACTTTTAAAGTTTTTGAAGTTTTTTTAAGTGTTCCATTACTAAATTTCAAAAATCGTAATTATAGAATTATTTATAACATTTTTTGTATGAAAAGTATTTAAAAAAGATTTAAAGTGTTTTTAAATGACGAATTTAGAGATTTTAAAAGGTATTTCAGTAAGATATTATAAAAAAAAAAAAAAGTTTTCGAACAAGATTTTTTATATTTGTTTAAATTGATTTTTGGGGAAAAAAATTAGGACTGATTTGGTCCTGGCCTGGGAATGGGACTGGTTTGTACATGGAGAATGGGCGATTGGGCCGAGTGTTTTTGATACAAAAGAAAATTCTGATTTGGGCCTCGTCTTTATATTTTGTATCAATCAATTTTATTTTATACTCTTTTTAAAATACAAACTTCATTTTAAAAAAAAACTTTTTTTTGTACCCTCGTCGTTATGCTTTTATATCAACAAAAATCATATTGTTTACTCTTTGTATCAATGGGCGTTAAAAGGACAAATTAAATGAGGGACCTTTATAAAACATTTTAAATAGATGAGGATAGATTATCTATACTACTTTATGATCTATATTTGTCAAAAGTCATAAAAACAACTGATATGAGTACAGCTATTTTATGCATTTAGTCTTCAAATCTTTTAATAACAACAAATGAAGCACAAAGTACTTACATTTTAAAGCTTAATCTTTAAAAAAACTCTTAATTATAAATTTAATAGCGTGATGTACAACTTTTCATTGCAAAGTTGATTAATCTACAAGAATTTATATTCTCAACAAGCTTAATTCACCCCTTTTGACCCTCATCATTCATATTTCCATCCTCTTGGTCGTCTCCCCCTTCTCTGTTCTCTCATACCTGCAAGTGATTCACGACGTTCACAGTCCCTATCGGTCTCCAGTTTCTCTTTCAACATTCTCCATCCGGTAAGGTTTTATCTCATCTTGACAAGTAAGGTTTTACGGCTTTTGTTTCCTTTTTCAAAGTATCTTGATTCCTTGTTGATGAAATAACCAAATACACCAACTCCAACTTTAACCCCCAAATGTTTATTTGTTGTATGTGTCTCTTAATTTACAGCTTCAGATGTTGGGCTCATCAATGGTTGAGAGGATGAGGCTGCAAACTAGAAAAGGGTGCCAGAAGAAGCATTTTATCTCAAGTTTCATTTACCTCTTTCTCTTCAAATTGGCCGACCGATTGTTCCCATCTTTCTTCGAGTTTTATTCATTTTTTATTTCAAGTCTGACTTTCTCCATTCGGAGGTAACTGTTTGATTGGTTGTGGGGTGTTGTGTTTTAATCAAGATCTTCTCTTTGAAGAGTTGACTAGACCTTGTAATTTATTTTTGTTTGATAGGAGGGATGGAACCGGGATTTGGTACATGAGCGATGACTATTTAACATCTATAAGGTACTTCAGCAATGTTTTATGGATCAAACCTATAACGCATAATCCATTTGTAACTTTCAGATCTGGAGATCCTATGGACATTCTACATCTAGCTAACAATTTGTTAAAACAGAGAACTAGAGGGTGAATTTATATCAAGACTAAGAATTATTTACTTCTTGAAGGGTCTATTATGAAATTTGTCAAATCGGAAAAACACTTGATTACCGTTTCAAGATGGCATATGTGTAACACCTGTATTATTTTTTTTATCTTTTAAAGAGTACATTATATATATATATTTTTTATAAAAAGGGGGGGTCTATGGTCATGTGACCCTATCTTGTCCCATCCACTAAAGAAAAGCTGAGAAAAGGAAAAGGGGAGGGGATTAGGATTTAGGGACACATTTCATTGCCACCTTGTAACATCTAGAAACCTACCCAATTTCTTTTTTATTATTGATTTTTGGTTTACCTTTAGAATTAATAATAAGGGGTAGCTTAGCTGCTACTTTATTATCCTAACCTATAGGCTTCACTCATAGCCGCGCCGGGGGGGGGGGGGGGGGTTGTTAATTTTATTACCTTGGAGTCCTTAGGCACCGTTTTTTTGGGGTTGATATCCCCACCCCCTTACATCACTTTTCACCCCCCTCCTCTTCACACCAACCCTCACTCACACCCTCACAACTTTTCCTCACTCTCATCCTCACATACTCACCCCCTACACAATCACATCCCCCTCACATGCATCTATAGGAGGGGGTGGAGTTAGAAAAACCCCGTTTTTTTTATGGAAAAAGGGAGGAAGATGTGAAATAAAAGTAGGTAGTGAGAGAGGTGGAGGGTGTGGGTTTTGAAGAAGAAAGGTTTTGGACCTCAAGGAAGATAACCTTTGGAGAGGATAATATGTCTACCGGTGTTGATCCTAAACGCCGGCCAACAAGCAAAGAAACCCACTTGCACCTCCATCCGTTTTCGCAGCTTGGACCACCGTGCAGAATTCACTGATGTGTTTTGCCAAGCAGCAGGCATCAACAGCGATCAGCGGCCCTGCAGAACCATTCCTTCGTTCCTGTCATTAAGCAGCAGCCTAGCTGCTCCGTTCCTTGTCCTCCCGTGGCCAAAACAGCAGCTTTGCTGCATTGTTTCTTGTCTCCCCGTGGCCAAACAGCAGCCTTGTTGCACTGGTTCTTGTTTTCCCGTAGCCAAACAGCAGCTTTGCTGCACTGTTTCTCGTTCCCTCTCGCCAAACAGCATCAAGTGCTGTGCTTTTCTGCGTGCTTCTCAGACCAAGCCTGCAGCTTGTGCTGCGTTCTGTGCCGCCTCGACCACCAGCAACAGCAGCAGCTTGTGCTGCACTCTGTGTCGCCTCGCGCACCAAAACAGCAGCGCCGTGCTGCCCTTCACTGCTTCACCGAGACAGCAGCTCTTGCTGCGTTTTCTACCCGTTTCTCGACCAAACAGCAGCAACAAACAGTGGCCGAAAGCCACTGCTGTTCGTCGCCTCTTTCGCCAAAACAGCAGCAACAGACAGCATTGTGCCGTGCTGTTCTTCGCCTTCAACTGCCCAAAACAGCAAGCAGCCGAGGGTACTTTTCATGTCGGTTTTTGCCCAAAGACAGCAGCTCTGTGTGGGTGTTCTCCGTCTCCTAGCCGTGTTTCGAACAGCAAACAACAGGCAGTAGCCTTGTTGTGCTGTTTCTGCGCCCTTCAGACCGAGCAGCAACCGCTGCTGGTTCCGCCAAGCAGCAGGCAGCAAAACAGCAATCGCGAGCAACTGTCCGGATCTTTGGGTTTTCCTTTAAAACCTCCGAGGTGAGTTCATTCTATACCCTTGTTAGTCTTATAATTAGGTGTGATGAGTATGTTTTGCTAACTTTATACCCTAATGTGCGTAAAATTGCTAGCTCGATAGGGACGGAGACTTTAGGCCGAAAGTTTGTGGACTTGGAAGATCCATTATTAAAGATAGAAATCATTAGAATAGAGGAAAGGGCTTGTTCACTAGGTGGGTAGCATGTTCCGAATATTGTTGGTCGTAAAAACCCTAAGACCCATATTCTCCATTTGGAGTTGTTTTTTTTTAGACGACATAGAAATGCTTTCGTTTGATTTGTGACATATGTAAAGTTTCATTTGTGAAATGCTTAAGGTACCGTGACTAGGTTATCGCGATAATTGCAATGAAATATTAGGCATGTAAGTCATCTCATTGAATCGATATGAGGGATGGTATAAGTTGGATTTAGGCATTGTGATTATTATGTAATTTCCAAATCATCCTCTCACTCCCACTCGGAAATAGGCATTGTGATTATTATGTAATTTCCGAGATAAAGAGCTTATGATCACGACCGACTACATGACTGGTTTAGGTTGATGTCGAGGGTTTGATACCGATAAGTGATGCTCTATAACGTTGATCTATGACTTACTTTGTGTTCCGTCAAACTCAACGGGAAATCGGGTCTCCCCCGTCATCTTCGGATGTTTGGCTCTCACGAGAATTACTTTGGACTTATTGTTACGTATATACCGATTGGGTTACATTAACTATATATATATATATATATATATATATATATATATGCTCATTCTTTATTGAATATAAGGTTTTATGGTTGCATATATTTTATTGTTTGGACTCACTAGGCGTAAGCCTAACACTTCTTCTCGTTATGTTTGTACATCAGGTTCCTTTAGCGGTGGGGCTAAAACGGGTTGAGAGAAGCGTTGGTCCGGGAAAGGCTCTTTGGTAGTCATAGCCTTGGTTACATTTGAGCGTTACGTTTTTTATGTTACGATATTTTTGGAGATATAAAGGAATACCCGCCTTTAATCTAGATATAGAGTAATCTAGATTAGTAGGTTGTTAATTATCTTCTCAGTAGCTGTATTGTAAACGCTATACTAGTACTCCTATTGTTGGGTGAATTTTATATAAAGTTCTGATTTTCGTTAAGTTCTTTTGGCTCGATTTATATTTTGTTTTTTTTAGGGTGTTACAATATGGGTCTAGCCAGCACTGGACTTGTGAGTCATTTCACATTTGTTGTTGTTGATCATGTTTGCTCTTATATCAATTTGGTTCGGTTCGAGAATCGGGCTTGGATCATCATAGCATCATGATTCATGAAGGCATCTCCTTGAGGGTATTGGATTGGAATACATGGTTGATGTAGCTCGGACCTTCTTTTTCTACCCTATGCACAAAAAGTTGTTTTCCATACTAACCAATTTATGAGGAACATGTTTCTATCTTGCAACAAGGTTGCATATTCAGGTTGTTTTCATTCATGTCTTATTTAAGTTTTTTCTGTACTTGGTAATTTATTTTGGGAATAAACATCATCTGTTTTGTTTCACTTATAAATCCATGGGAGTGAGTTGCTAACTTATGACATCCCGTTACATTGAACGAGCCATACAATTAATATATATTAATTATAATATATATAATTTCCACTACAACAAAATCGGTTTTATAGAACACTCTCCTAAATTATAAGTGTCCTAATAGACATCTTTATAGGACTTAGTTTATATGACCAAAAAAAATAAAGTGTCATATCTAAAGGTGTTGTAATGAGTTTATATGACGTTTTTTTTTACGTCGTAATAAGTTTTTAGAACACTTTTAATATAAAGCGTCTCATTATCAACTTTATAAGACATTATTTGAAAAACTATCCTATAAAAACAAATGTCCTATATATAAAAATTTGAGTTTATAGAACATTTTCTCAAAAGTGTCCTATAAAGTTGTTAATGCGACACTTTGTATTAAAAATATCCAAAAAACTTGTTAAGACGCTCAAAAGCGTCATATAAACTTATTACAACACCTTTAGATAAGACACTTTATTTTTTTTGGTCTTATAAACGAAGTCCTATAAAGATGTCTATTAGGACACTTATAATTCAAGAGTGTTCTATAAAACCGATTTTGTTGTAGCGTTCTCAGATCAATTTTTGTCAAGCTAAAATAAATACACGTAAATAATGTATAAAACAAAATGAATTGTAATACTGCAGATAAATATTTAATACCTGATAGAAAAAAACAATTTGAATATCATCAAAACGTTTTAGATTTTACTAAAATAACTTTAAATATGAAATATATAAATATTAGAGCAGATTACATGTTTTCGTCCCTGTGATTTTGATGATATACCATATCAAGTCGTATTTTTGAAACGATTAACCATTTGGTTTACATTTTATAACGTGTTTGGTCTTTTTCTGGAGTAAATTGTAAATTTGGTTTATATGGTTTAAGGTTGATTATGAAGAGGTCCCTAAACATAGGTTTTGAACTGAAGTTAACTTAAAGAACTAGTAATTGAAACCACAAAACCTTATCCATCAACTTTAAGGTTCACGGATCCTGTTCATGATCAACCTTGAACCACAGGGACGAAATTTGTAATTTACAAAATTTTGGTATTTGTATTTAAGTATAAAAATCATGTTTAATTTTCCAATCACAAAATGACAGGTGTTAAAGAATCCCCTCTTTCCTAACATACCCCTTTCTCACATGATTTAAATCATCACAAGAAAATAGAAGGAAATCTTGGATGGGATTACTCTAATCTTCTTACTAAAACAAACAAATTATCATGTACACTGATAATCTTGTTTATTGAATACAAAAAAGAATACAGAAATTGGTGGTAGTAGTCTCATCGAGATGAAATGGCTATCGAGCGGCCGGTGGTGGGATGGGAGGATGAACCTAGGGTTTTTTCAAGTTTGGTTGATAGCGAGCGGTGGACAGAGGCGCTATTCACCTGAGTGGTCTAAAGGAGAAGGAGACGTGATGAACAAAACCCCAAATTTCATCTACAAACTTATTCAAAACCAATCAAGAAGACACAACAACATATTTTTATATTAAGAAAAATAGCTCGATCTCGATTAGGAGAAGGGTTGCTCGATCTGAACAGATATACATGGTAGTTTTGGTTTTGGATCGGGTCATGTGCTCTCTCTATGTAAGATGGGGGCGGTGGTCTGGTAGAGGAGACGGCGAGGAAGTAGTTTGGAGATGGGAAGAGTTTGGTTCACCGATTGAGGAGAGGAGAGTGGAGACGGAGGGAGCCAAAGAGGGAATGGAGATCATGGTCGCTCAAAGGGGTATGGATTGTAGAATAAATATCTCTTGAACAGGAAACACAGATGAACACAACAAGCCTATTCAAAGAGAGAAAGCTACAAATAAAAAGCCCAAAATTTGGAACAAACAAAGAATAAATCAAAGCCTATCTAAGTAGACGTGGCCCTCAGAAAAGCTGAAGAATCGGTCTTTATTGTTCAAAGAATAGAAGACTTGTACTTTGCTAAACCATCTACACAACACAAAGTCCAACAATCCCTCTTTTAAGCTGAAGACCTTTGTGTATCAGCTTACCTCCAATATCTCAACCATACCCAGTAACCCTTGAAATTTCACGAATTGTTCCTTCTTCAAGGGTCTAGTCATAACATTGGCAATTTGATCCTGAGTACTGCAGTAGCTCAGCTGCATTGTTCCATCATTTACTAGATCTCTTAAAAATGAAACTTGATGTCAATGTGTTTGCTCTTACCATGAAACACATGATGTTTTAAAAGTTGGATGTTTGAGCTATTGTCACACCGAATTATGTGGCATCCTCGTTCCCTATGCCCAAATACTATGAGGATTCATCTAAGCCAAACACATTGACAGGCACACCCTGCTGCAATAATGTATTCGGCCTCGGCGGTAGACATCGTCACCACTGGTTGTTTCTTTGATAACCAATAAATGGCACCTCCAACAAGTATAAACACCGAACCAGAGGTACTCTTTCTATCATCTAAGTCACCAACAAAGTCACTATCCAAGTATGCCACCAGCTCTGAATTTTCTTTCCTCTTGTAGAGTATCCCTAGCTCAGTAGTGTCTTAAGTATATCTCAGAATCCTCTTCATTGCACACCAATTTTCTTCGGTAGGAGACTCCATATATATGCTAATCAAGCTCACTGCGTAAGTAATATAGGGCCTAGTTGCAGTTAAATACACGAGGCTCCCAACAATCTGCTTGAACTTGGTAGAACCAACCTTTATTCCCTCCTTGTTATTGAAAATTCTCGTTCCTGGCACAATTGGATTCCCGACAAGATTGCCTTTCTTCATACCAAAATGCCAATTTATTGGAGTTAAAAAAAAAAAAGGTTTTTCTTAACAGGTTTTTATCCACACTAAGATGGCAACAATCTGCATGAGTAATATCGGACCTTGCTGCAGTTAAATACATATATGTCGATCAAAATACCAATTTATTCAACCTACTTAATAGGTTTTTCTTTATTAGAGTTTAAAAAAAGAACCAATACGTTATAAAATAAAACAATAATTTTTTTTAAAAATTATACGTTACAACATAAAAATGAAAAGGTGTAGTTCACTCTAGATATTATTTAATAAGAAAAAAAGACTGGTTAGTCACGTTCTGAAAATGGGTACGCTATCTAACAAAAATGAATTTTGTTAAAATAATGTTTGAAATCTTAGTTTTAATTTAATATTAGAGTAAATTACATTTTTCTATGGTTTGTTTAAAAAAAATTAATTTTCGTCCATGGGGTTTAAAAATTACAGTTTCATCCCTATGCTTCATAAATTATTGCTATTTTTTTACATAAAGTAATTGTTACCTTTTTAAGTACGAAAGACTAAAATGGTAAGGAATTGTAAACCGCAAGGACTGAAACAACAACAAATTATAGAGTCCTTGAGTTAAACGACCATTTCCCTCTTTCAAACTGACCTTCTAACAATTTCTCTCCTGGGTTGATTTAAATATCACTACTTTTGCAATATCTAGGTCCAAAATATTGCAAACATAGTTAAAGACAAAAAATTTAACACAGATGTGCAATTGTGATAGCCAGGTCCGCAATTGGCTGTCACAATTGCGATGGTAAACTGATTGAATTTGACATTTTTTTGTCTTTTACACAAATATGCAATTGTGACAGTCAGTTCCGCAATAGTAACGATAAACTGATTGAATTTGACATTTTTTTGTCTTTTAGCTAGGTCTGTAATATCGCGAATATAGTGACATTTGGATCAACCCGTGAGAGAAACGGCTAGGAGACCAATTTGAATGAAGGAATGACCGTTTAAGCTAATTTCTCTTAATTATAAAATCATAAGAACGAAAATAGCAATGGCTTACATACTATTTGAATGAAAACTACAATATCTAAACCATAAGGACGAAAATTACAAATTTTAAAAAATTATAACTATGAAAAACGTAATTTTCTCTTTAATGTTATATAAATTAAGAGTTTCTAGTAATTGTATCCACTTGGTATGTTATAATAATTGGTGACCGATAAGGTTGAAAAAGGAAATGACACATATTACGGTCCACCACGTTTTTTATATTATCTAGACTAAACTACAAATTTGGTCCTTCGGTTTGTCGTTTGTAATATTTTTGGGTGCAATTACGAGATCGTCATCGTAGTATACAAAAACGACCACATTGGTCCCTATCTGACTCTAACAGATGTTATATAAACCCATTAGATGAGGGGTATTTTAGACTTTTTATTAGTTTTTTATTTCTATTTTCTATTAAACCTTCAAATTTTTATATACACGTGTCCCACCCACCACTTCAGTCTTCCCCTGCACCTCTTTTCCATTTTCGCTTTTCACCCATCTTCTCCGGCCGAACTCCGACCATCTTTTCAGGCCAAATCCAAATCCAAAAACCAACATAGAACCTGACCCTGAATTCTAATTGAAATCAAGATCAAAATAAACCTTAAATGGCACAACTGTTGTTTATCTTTTATGTTTCTAACCAAATTTGACTTGTGTATAGGTAATGACATTAACAGACAACATAAATCTTGCAAATGGGGAAAAATAAACTCCTAAAACACAAAACCAACACCATTAAGAAGTTCCATTTATTCCTTCCAGAGAGTTGCTGGAAGGTCAAGAACACTAACCCACTTGACTAACTAAGACCATAAACTAAAAGCTTGATCATCTCTAGGTAAGAATTCACATAGTGGAATCTTGACTAAAACCATGAATCAGCTTTTTGGAAGGGGAAAAAAATCAAACTAAAAGAAAAACCTCAATTAGACATTGATACCTTGAATTAAAGAATTGCAAAACCAAACCCAAATGCTATAAATAGAAGAAACGACTAGATAAATCAAGAAATGAGAAATTTGTGTTCCTCGTCTTCATCGAAGCTCAGAAACCGTGAACTTCGAAATCGAAGGCTCAACTTGGTTGAGTTCGAAACTACAATGACTTCTTTTAGGAGTTCGATTTGGTGAAGAAGATCGATTTTTGTGAGTTCCAATGGGGGAGGGGTACGTACATCAAAGAAGATTGGAAGATGGGGAGCGAATGTCTTCCGCGGACCTGTGTTGCCGGAGACAAATCACATAACACGAACAGCAAGTGTCGATGATCGTAGGGCGGTGGAGGTGATAAGTTTAATCGTTTGACATCATGATCACATGGGTCAATAAAGAATAGTGGTAGGCAAAATCGATATCAATGTCACATGAGTTGACAAAGACATCGACATTGGACGCAGCAAGAAAGAATACACACCGTCGACTGAGAAGATGTATGACATATGTATCAGATAGTTATCACATTTGTTAGATACACTTAATAGGGCAAAATCGAAGTGTCACATCTTTATCACACAACTTCCTATCACTGATTGTATTCAATAACTGATTTGGTGCCATATCACATATTTTTCACACTTATTAGATAGAAGTATTAGGTCAAAAATCGAATGTGATAATATGTTAAATCGTTGATATTGTTGTGGTATCACATAGATAGAAATATTACGACAAAATCGAAGTACTACATCATTATCACATTACCTCTATTTTGAATCACTGGTTGTATTGAATTATTGGTTTGATGTGATATCACGTATTTTATCACACTTATTGAAAGAATTACTAGGGTGAAATCTAAGGTGAGAATATGTTTAACCGTCTTTATTGTTTGGTATCACGTATTTATCACATATCACAATTAACACATCGAGTAGGGAAAGTTGATTGGCTATCACATTGATTCACAGTTAACATATTCAGTAGCAGAAGATGATCGAGTACCACGTTGCTATCACATCTTTGTTATAACATATTCTTATCACAATTGTCACATTTGGATTACAATATCGAATGTGTATTACATTGTTATTAAAGTTGATGAATCGGTTAACAGAAGTTGATTGAGTATCACATGATTATCACAATTAACGTTTCGAATCGATAAGCAGAAGTTGATTGATAATTACATTGCTATCAACCAATCAACACTTCGAGCGAGTAAGATGATCAGGTACTACATTGCTACCACAGTTAACACTTAGAGTCGAGCAAGTTGATCAAATATGTTAGATTAAACGATCAGAGATCAAATATCAAATTTTGATCGAAATTCATGGAATAATTACAATTAATCAAAACAATATTAAAATGATATAAAATACACAATTATATAACCGCCCTTAATGATTTACTTTTATTTACGATAATCTAAATTATTGGTTAATAGAGTTTGAGGCCACAACTGTTCTTGCGTTTTCATAAAACGTAGGGGTTCTCGTTTGAACTCCCGTGTTTGTGTACACACACACACATACATACTAAGAGGGTACTCGTGCAATGCAGCGAAATATAATATAGATATATGTAAGATATAAATTTAATATATATATATATATATATATATATATATAATTTTTATTTTTTAAAAAGAAAATGAGAGGAAATGATAAAAGTCTATAATGCTCCCTACTTAACTGAATTTTTGTTAGAGGTAGGAATCAAATATGGTGGTTTTTGTATATTAAGATGGTAATCTTAATTTCGAAACTATAAAGACCAAAATTATAAACAACAAATCATAAGGACCAAATTTATACTTTACTCTAACATCTATTATATTTTATTATTATAAAACATTATTTAAATAAAGTCACATGATTTTTTATTATATATGTTTTTATTTGGATATCTATCGCATATCTTTCAAGTTTGCTGACAAAACCATTTTAATCATTTATATTGTCTTTTATACTGTTAGTCATATATGAATATTGTAAACCAACTTTAATGAATTTCTCATTTTGTTCGCTTTTATCCTTTTTATTTTTATTTTAAAGAATTCATTAATTGTATGATATAATGAGACATTAATTTTTATTTATTAAGAATTAAAATGTATGCGTTTTCTATAATTAAAAAATTCGAAATTTATGCTTCAATAAAATAAAATGCTACGAGTAATGATTAAACATAAATTGCTAATTATATATCGATATTAATGTTAAATAAAAAAATTATTAAATTCTTGTTTTTAGTTAATTTGTTTAATTTAAAATTTTAATTTTATTTAGATTTAAAAACAAAAATATTCATACTATATTATAAAATATTTGACAAAAACTATTAAAAATCATTTTTTAATGCATGAGGTACTGTTTATTGATGCATATTACTTAAAATTCAAGATTACAAGTAGTTTTGCGTAAGTACAACTTATTAAAGCTTTATTTTTAAATTTGTTTAACCAACTGCAGATAAACATAATCAAATACAGGATTAACATTCATTTTAAATATAGAAAATCTAAAATATAATGAAGATGATAATTGAGTTCTAACAAATGTTTAATTATCATCTTTATAAAAAATATACTATTAAACCTAAAATAAATTATATTGTTATTAAATCTAAATTAAATTATAATAAAAAATTAAATTAAAAAAGTTATACAAAAAAAAACGAGAACTATTAAATAGTTAATTTGATACTAATATCGATTTATTTTTTTTTAATTTTTTTATGCTAGTTTCAAATCTATATTTCATTCAAAAATAAAAAACATTATTGCTTTCTCAAAACCACATAAAATCGTATTATATCGATAGAGACAAATAATTAAAACTAAACATTAAAATGAAGATTTATCTCATTGCATTGTGCGAGTACCTTTCTAGTAATTTATTAAAGAGACAATGACCAAAATAAATTGAATACTACCACACAAACCAAATTTACAATAAACATAACATACAAACTCTAAGGGGTTGTTTATCATATTTTTGATTAAGTGTTGTATTGATAAATTTGTTTGTCTAGATAAATGGATGTTGTTGTTTACTTTTTTATTTGAACCAACAGTCGAAATAACATAAATGAACGATTTACCCCCCGATATTAACTATTTGAATATCAAAACAAAAAAATCATAAAGAGGTCGAAGATGGGGTGTCTCATATTGGAAGAAGGCGGTGCTTTAAATAAGGGGTAAGAGTGTCATTTTTTTGGCTGAATGGGAACAACACATCATTTTTATATGTGCAATTAAGCCATAAGTAAATAACTCAAATGAATTATACGAATAAACCAGATATATCAATAAGCTAAATTAAACCGTAAGTAAACAACCATGAAAAGAAAAAGGAGGTTGATATCCCCACCCCCTTACATCACCTTTTCACCCTCTCCCTCTCACATTCAACTCCTCTCACATTCAATCAATTTATTTAATATTACAATTTTAAATTACACTTTATACCCCTATAATTATTTAATTAATTTACTTTATACCTTTTACTTTTAAATTTTTCATTTTGCACCTTTATTGAATTAACATACATAACCATACATCAGCTAAAACATATTTAAAAAATACATTTTTATTTTAACAAGTTACACCATTATAATCGTCTCGTTAATACCTTCGAAATGAGTCCAATATTGAATAGTTTTTGAGTTAATTATATTATTATATATTATATACACTGTGAAAAAATGTTTTTAATATTTACGATTTATATTTTTATAGCTATT
>NC_037528.1:12230527-12238031 GCF_001531365.2 Cynara cardunculus var. scolymus | reverse complement strand
TAATACTTAATTAATAATAATAATATATAGTTAATTAATATATGTAATTATAGTATAGATGAAAAACCTAGGGGTATAATCGAAAAGTAATTAAAAAGTTGAAGGATGAAAACTAAAAATATTAAAGGGTTAAAATTGAAAAATAAAATAAATAAAATTTAATTATTTTAATGTATTATATAGGTGGGGATGTAGAAAATGTAGGAAAAAAAAGATAGGAGGGGGGTGCGGTTAGAAAACCCCAAGAAAAAATTGAGAGTAAATGACCAAATTCACAATTTGCTTCAAAATTTATATATAGTAAGATGGATATTATGAAGATGACGTGCATAAGAAAACGTGCAGGATCTTAATTGTAATAATTGCGTTGGAGATGATGCCGTATTCAACTTTTTATAAAATAAAAGGGTAGCATTAAAAGTATTATTAAATAAGGAATAATGTTGAAATACGTTCGTAACGTATGTATCGTTCATATAAAGTTGGAGGGAGAGTTGTCTTTTGGAGACTCAGACTCAGTAGTTGTTGGTGGTCTCATCTGCTACCCCATAACCTGTTCCCATCTTTTCATTGTTTGAATCCCCATTATTGTCTGTCCATATTCATCCTCTAAGACCTGTGGAGCTATCAGTGTAGCCCGTGTTTTCTTTTCCCTTTTTGCAGAAAAATGGCTACTCGGAGACTGTCATCGGTGCTTTCTTCTTCGTATGCTCCTGCTCTCTTACGATCTCTTGGTAAAACCATTTCTTTATGGAGATCTTATGATTATTTCAACTTTCTATCATGTTTATTCTTGTTTTCTGCACGATTGATTTTATGGATTTCCTTTTCAAACTTTTTACTTCATTTCATTTTGACTTCCGGTTATGGTAAGTGATTGATCTATGGGAATCCATCAACCAGTCAAACGAATATGCCTGGTCAAAACAGAGCTCTGATACTAGAAAAAAAAAAAGGATTAGTAAGATCTAAACTCTATAAAGGTAAAAGGAACCACGATGAGCTGCTTGATATTTTTGTAAACTGTTGACATGAACAGGAAGTTTGTAAGAACCCCCTTTTGGTTTCTGGTCGATACTTCGCCATTTTAAAAGTTAAACGTCATCAAGTTCACAACTCATAGTTACGCATGTTTTAACCTTATAAAAACCGTATGTACAGGGTATCGGTTTGATCACGCATGAATCAGATGCTTGATTATTTGAAATTTTCATTTGGGTTTTATGGTATACGATGTTACCTTTTCTATCTCTTGTTTGAAACTATATGTTCTTTTACTGGTTTAAGTTTGCAGTTTGTATACGTAACCAGTACTCATTAGCCCATTATCTCATCTTGGGTTGAATATAGCCCATTATCTCATCTTGGGTTGAATATTCTTTTCATTTGCACCTTATTATTGAAATTAATTGATGATGAACCGCAAACACCAGGCCGCTACTCTAGCCGAGGCACAGGCATCGCTAGGCTTAGTACAGCTGCTGCATTAGAAGAGCCAATAACTCCACATGTCCAGGTTGAACATACTAAGCTCCTCATCAATGGGCAATTTGTTGATTCAGCATCAGGTAAGCTCTTCATACATTGTGTTATGAAAGTTATCATGTATAGCTCAACTTTTGTGAATGCTTTGTTGAGGAACTGATATTGAATCATCTGTGGCTCAGGGAAAACTTTTCCAACCTTAGATCCAAGAACAGGGCATGTGATTGCCAATGTTGCTGAAGGTGATATAGAAGATGTTAATCGTGCAGTGTCTGCAGCACGAAAAGCATTCGATGAGGGTCCCTGGCCTAAAATGACAGCTTATGTAAGCTTCTAACTCAGTTACTTAGTTTCTCAGTTGGGTCTTTTTTTAAATGTTTCTTTGCGTCCTTTTCCAAGTATAATAGTTAATGATCACTGTATATAATATCTTCCATTTTAAATTAGATTTTTTTTTTCATTTGTAACATATTCAAGCACCCAATGCACAGTGACTGTATATTCGAACTGGAAAGATGATAAAGATAAAAGACTACAACTTTTGGGCAAAGCATATGGAGTAAGTGGTAGTATCAGCATCTTATTCATTTTTCATATATGTCACCAGGAAAGATCTCGAATAATGTTGCGCTTTGCTGATTTGCTTGAGAAGCATGCTGATGAAATAACAGCTCTTGAAGTTTGGGATAATGGGAAGCCATATGATCAGGCAGCAGCAGATGAAATACCCCTGCTCATTCGTCTTTTCCGGTATTATGCTGGTAAGTAGTGGTGGATGCAGAAATATTGGTCAAGGGGGAACTAAATTTAATTATATAAATTACCTCCAAATTTTCTGAGGGTTACAAATGAGAATTACCCTTTCCTAAATCTATATCTGACATGATTATAACTTATAAGTAAAAAAATTGACTACTAAGTATATTAATGATTACAATGAACCCCAATGATCTCACTTATATACAAAATTTTAGCTTAATAAGATCACTACTTAGCCCGAAGTTCATTCTAAATGATACTCTTTATGTCTTTGAGCTCATTTATACCTTTTCCTTTAAAAAGAGTTAACCATCTTGGTGGTGTTGTTACCATTTCATAGGCTGGGCCGACAAAATCCATGGCCTCACAATTCAGGCTGAYGGTCYGCATCATKTCMRRMCSYKSMWKRAMCCCATTRGTGTTGCWGGGCAAATTATACCATGGAACTTCCCTCTTCTGATGTATGCTTGGAAGGTTGGGCCTGCATTGGCTTGTGGTAACACTGTAGTACTTAAAACTGCTGAACAGACACCATTATCTGCCCTCTATGTTTCAAAGCTTTTCCTTGAGGTAATATAAAGATTTGTAACACTCAAATTTGCTCAACTTTCGTCGCTTCTCTCTCTCTTTTTGCATTTTGAAGGATAACCTTAATTCTATGTTGTATGCATTCAACAGGCAGGACTTCCTCCTGGTGTGCTAAATATTGTATCTGGTTATGGTCCCAGTGCTGGTGCTGCTCTTGCTAGCCATATGGATGTGGATAAGGTTTGTAAAAGGCTTGTCTGGATCATATTTATGGTTCACATCAATATTAACTTGATAGCTTCTTCATGCAGCTTGCTTTCACTGGGTCCACTGAGACTGGTAAAATTGTACTTGGATTAGCTGCACAAAGCAATCTTAAACCAGTGACTTTAGAACTTGGTGGCAAATCTCYTTTCATTGTGTGTGAGGATGCCAATGTTGATGAAGCTGTTGATCTAGCACATCTTGCTCTCTTCTACAATCAGGTTTGTTCCATCAAACACCAGCCGAATTCCTATACAAACTGTGTCATTGACGAATGATTTGATTTGTATGCCACTAGAACYAGCATTGTTTTCAA
Source organism: Cynara cardunculus var. scolymus (assembly GCF_001531365.2). Classification (NCBI taxonomy): domain Eukaryota; kingdom Viridiplantae; phylum Streptophyta; class Magnoliopsida; order Asterales; family Asteraceae; genus Cynara; species Cynara cardunculus. The sequence goes on along the minus strand of NC_037528.1, from coordinate 12,234,679 downwards.
TATGATTGCTTGTATTATGCATGTGTGTGGTGCTATTTGCAGGGCCAATGTTGTTGTGCTGGATCACGTACATACGTACATGAACGCGTTTATGATGAGTTTGTAGAGAAAGCAAAGGCTCGTGCTTTACACCGTGTGGTTGGTGATCCTTTTAAGAAGGGTGTTGAACAAGGTCCTCAGGTATATATATAGTCCCTCATCTTTCTTGAGATAATTACTCAAAAGAAACATTACGAACATGTTATTGAACTGGAATGTACGTTTTCAGGTTGATTCTGAGCAGTTTGAGAAGATCTTGAAGTTCATAAGATCTGGGGTTGACAGTGGTGCTACCCTTGAAATTGGAGGTGAAAGATTTGGGTCAAATGGATATTATATTCAACCCACTGTTTTCTCAAACGTCCAGGTAACATTATACAAAAAGAACATGTTTTAGGGGTTGTTTGGTTGGATTTTCATTACGTCATGTATGGATAAAGCTATCTGTGTTAACATGTCTATAAATTGGAAAGACTTTTGTTTCTCGAGAGTATTCTCATTGGGATGGACGGGTTCTGAATTATTTTTGGCTTTTTGCATAAAGCTCCGTTCTAGAAGCTTACTCAATAAGCCACTTACTATATCCCACTTCCAAACAGTCGTATATAGCTGACTGAATAAGCTGTGAATCCCATTAAGCTCATTAAACTGCTAACAGACACACCCTTTGCATTCAGTTGACTTATTACCTAAATGATCTTTCTTTCATCTATAGGATGACATGCTAATAGCAAAAGAGGAGATCTTTGGACCAGTACAGTCAATTCTCAAATTCAAGTGAGTTCATTCATATTTTCGGTTTTCTTTTTTCTTTTCTTTCGGATATAAACATCGTTAACTTATTATATATATATATATATAAATGAAACAGGGACGTCAATGAGGTGATCCGGAGATCGAATGCATCTCCATATGGACTAGCTGCTGGTGTTTTTACTCAAAATCTCGACACTGCTAACACCTTAACCCGTGCGTTGAAAGCGGGAACTGTGTGGATCAACACTTTTGACGTATTTGATGCCGCAATTCCTTTTGGTGGGTACAAAATGAGTGGGCATGGGAGAGAAAAGGGAATTTACAGCCTCAGTAACTATCTACAAATCAAGGCTGTTGTTACTCGTCTCAAGAATCCAGCATGGCTCTAGTCATTTAAATTTTCTTTCTTCATTTTCATGGGGTCCGCCAGATATGACATTTGTTTAATAATGTATTTCCTCGAGTGGGCCGTACTGGGTGTATTTGGTTTTAAGTTATATAATTTTAATAAATATATACCACCCTTCGTTTTTTTTTCTTTCCTTTTCTTGGCGATATGAACCAGGTTCACTTCAAAAGTGGCGCGATTTGGACCTTAGGACTTGTCAAGCAGGTCGTTAGGTGCAAGTTACGGGTCAAGATGATGGAAGTACTCCCAGACTCCCAAAGGTCTCATATGAGGTTGCTCCATTGCTTCTCTATTTCGAGAATTATAGATCGTGTTTGCCAAACATAAGATTATATTCATCTTCATCGGATTGTGAATAAGACACAACCAACTTTAAGAATAAATTAAAAAAGAAAATATGTAACCCAAACTCGGGTGAATCAAGATTGTGGTTATTTCTTTTTCTTTTTCTTGCCACATGTTACAATTTGAATAAAAGATTTTAGATCTTTTCCAATTCTCTAAAAATAAAGCTTATTGTTAACACATTTTCATCACACCGATCTTAAAAGTTCTAAAATTTCCAATACTCGTATTATCTTAAAAGTTCTAAAATTTCCAGTTCTTTTTCTAGTTTCATCACCCGCGACTAGTAAAGACCAATTTAGGCTTGAACTAAGACCGGTGAGAACCGATTCAGACCCGGCCTAGTCTGACAGTCCCAAACCGGTTATAAAGAATTCACGGCCCGACACATCCTGGGTAGGCCTGGACTTGTAAAAATTTAGTTTTTATAAGTTATATATATCAAGTTTTTCTATATTTCTATAAACTTTTCAAGTTTCTTTTACCAAAAGCTTTCTTTTTAAAGTTTTTCAAGTTCTTTGTTTGTGCAAGTGTTTCAGTACTAAATCTCAAAAATCGCAATTATAAAAACATCAATAACATTTCTGTGTAAAGATATATTTTTAAAGTGTATACGGATGACTCAATCAGATATTTTAAAGTGTATTTTAATAAGATATTGTCTTAAAAAAAAAGAAAATCTTCAAACAAAGCATTTTTTATTGCTCAAAAATTGATTTCTAAAAGAAAAAAAAATTTGGGATCTGCTTGGGCCTAGCCCAGGTTATTTTGGTCGGGATCGAGACGGAATACAAAGGGCGGATATCGATTTGGGCCCAACTGGGTACCCATTTTTTACCATCTCTTATTGAAATTGAAGATTGTTTATTTGAGATTGAGTTGAGTGAGATTCTTGTGAAATATAGTTTAAGGTAACTTTTTTTTATAAAATAAATGGATCCAAATAAATGTTTTATTAAATTATACAAAAGTTAAAATTATATTTCTATTGCTTCATAAATAATAAAACTTCTATATTTTATTTGTTATTTAATATATTTTAATAAATCTATTATAAATATTTGTATTTGATTATATAAATAATTTAAAATTATATATAGGGGCACGTTCAAATGAAAACCGTGCATTTATAAGAAACCGTGTAAACCAATTTCGATCAATAAGAAAATTCATTTTTTTTCTAATTAAATTTAATCAATAAGGGTATTTCGGTCATTTATAATATTTTCTATTAAATATGTAAGTTATTAATAAATCTTAATTAAGGAAACATAATAAAGAAAATTGTATAAATGATAACATTTAAATATTTAATTATATTATAATATTAAAAATTTGAATTTGATATTATTATTATGAAATTGAATCTGCAAAAGGGTCTTGAAGATTGTATTGCATTATAGAATGCAATCGTAAATTATGGTTCAAATTAAAAAAATAATGTTAATGAAACAGGTTTCATGAAGGTGAAATTGGTTCATGTTGTAATTGATTCATGAGTAATATGAAATCGTTTCATGGTGAACCACGTTTCAGTGATGGTGTAGTTGATCCGTTTAGTAGAAAAATAGAACTTGAAACGGGTGCATAATTTATTTGGTTCGTCATGAAATAATTGCATGATGAAACGGGTACATGATGAATCTGCTTGGGGATCTTGTGTAATCTGCTCCAAAATATTGAAGATTGTAAAGATTAAAGGAAAGAATGTATCAAATCATGAGTGAAATAAAAAAATTAATTTACATGAAACATGTTTTATGAAGGTGAAACTGGTTCATGGCGTAATTGAACAATGAGTGGTGAACTGCTTTCATGGTGAAACTCGTTTCAGTGATGGTGTAGGTGATCCATTCAGTAGATGAAATAAAAAATGAAACGAGTGCATAATGTAGGCGGTTCGTCATGAAATAATTGCAAGATGAAAAATAAATTAGTTTCATTAATAATAATAAATGTTAACGTAAAAATAATAAAATACTTTACAAAAAATAAATTAGTTTCATTAATAATAATAAATGTTAACGTAAAAATAATAAAATACTTTACAAAAAATAAATTAGTTTCATTAATAATATTTGGTTTTACCCTTTTGCCCTTATCGGTATTATAAAATGTATTTTCAAATTTTTTTATTTTTAGTTTTCTTAAATAACCTTGATTAATCTTAACCATTGATCAAGAAAATGGATGAGTGAAATTGGTTTACATGGTTTACACAAATGGAGGCGGTTTTTATTTGATCGCTTCTCTCTATCTATCTATCTATCTATCTATCTATCTATCTATACTATATTATAAAACATTTGACAAAATCTCTTAAAAACCATTTTTTATGCGTAAAGTACTGTTTATTAATGCATATTACTTAAAATTCAAGATTGCAAGTAGATTGTGCATAAATACAACTTATTAAAGCTCCATATCTGAATTTGTGTAACTAACTACAGATAAACATAATCAAATACAAGATAAACATGTCATTTTAAATTTAAAACATCTAAAATATAATTAAGATAATTATTGAGTTCTAACAAAATATTTAATTATTATCTTTATAAAATGTTATATTATTAAACAAAAAATAAATTATTTCGTTATTA
>NC_037528.1:12224263-12230427 GCF_001531365.2 Cynara cardunculus var. scolymus | reverse complement strand
TAAACCCGAAATAATATTTAACCAGGGACATTTAGAATACATTATTCTAAGGTTATTTATTATGAATAATTAAAACACAGAACATAATATATACATAATAAAATGGGCAATGCCTTTATATTTATCAATTTAATGAAACAAACTCAAAGTTACAATCATCATATGATTGGTTTTTGGGCATTCACTAACACAAGAAACAAAGTGTTCAACTCAATCTTGTCATTCGAGTTTCTAGCAACCATATGTCTTCATTAGCTTCTCTTCAATAACTCGTACTTGTACCTCCCGATAACAATGAAACAAGAACTCCAATAGTTCATGCCGAAGAAGAAAAATTCAAACCAAATCACCAAACTGAATACAATATTTTAGAACCAAATTCATTTGTGGGTCCCATTGTTATCTTTCTGGCAATATATATAAGACACAGAAAAATAAAAATGCAAATTTTCAAAAGAAGTGCAGTCCGATATGTAAGAAGCTACTAAAACACGCATACAAGTTCTCCAATGATCCATAAAAAGATCGCCAGAACCAAAACCTACCGAACGTCACCTGGTCACACCATATATGCACTATTTGAAGACGAGTGATCCCTATCAACAAGAGCCTTTAGGCTAACTTAAGCACACAAAACTTGGTTCATGGCTGCTTGCTGGATCCTAGTGATCTTTAGTTGCGTAGAATGCAAACAACCGAGACTCATATATGTCCTAATTCACCATGTAGCTTAGAAGTCTACGAACAATGCTGTCCAAACTCAAGCAAGCATTACCAATCTCTTTCATGTGGAACAGGATGGAATAATACAAAATTGGTAAATTACTAAACTAACCATGTCAAATTAAAACCTAAAAACCTTTCAAAATTCTTTTGGGTGGTCTACATCACTCTCGACCCTACAGTCCTAACCTGTCTTGTCTTGTCCGGTCTATGTACCAAACACACAGAGACTATTAAGGCATTATGTCCAAGAAACCACCACATTAACTTCCGGGAATTATGCTAACCTTTATAAACCACAATGTTCAGAATCATTTGAAAAATGATGGTCTATCAAGCCCAATTCATAAGAAATATATGCACAAAACACAAGAATTCTTATAACACTCTTCTATGCTATTACAATACTACCATTTATCAAAAGAATTGAATAATCCAATCGCACCTAAAAACTGAATCTACCATCTCTAGTCACCCAGAAAACGAACAGCTTAGTTTTCAAGGCATATGGAATAAACAAGCGGATATGGAATCAAAGAGCCACAAAGCTGCAGAAAATTTACTTCTAAAAGCATATCAAACAACATGATCCAGCAACTATATTGTTTTCTATCATAATCTTTGTGAACGGGAACTCCCATTTAAACTTGTTTTGCAATGCAAAGGATCATCAAGCAAGATAATAGGCATAGTTGACAGTTGAGTTATAAGTAGAAATGGGGGATCATCAAGCAAGATAATATAGTCAATTCATATCACGTTACTCCTGAAACCTTCAAAAATCAAAACAAAAGACACCATTTTAATTGATATTGATATCTTACTTGAAGCCAAGAACCATAAGGGTTCTAGAGATACTATTAGGTCAAAAAGCACTTGATTGATGCCATCTTAACTTATTAAGCCCTTTCAATTCGAGCAAGTAACACTAAAATTAGGTCTTGGAAGTTATTTGCGTAAGCTATAATCAAAAGAAGGGATGGTACATAAATTTAAAGTAGAATTGTTCTTAAATCAATAAGAAATCTTGTAAAAGGAGATAATCGTAGCATCCTCACCAGTTACCAGATGGAAGAAAAAAGAACACTTATGTTTTCCTCCGCAGACGCTTCCTCAGCTTCTTTAACTTGTGCTTGTTCATCTTCTTCTTTCTCTTTTTCTTCACACTATCAGCCCAAATCCCTTGTTCATCATTACCTGAAACAATGTCTTCTTCTTCTTCTTCTGGTACAGCAGATTGAATAAACCCAATTTGAGAAACTGGATTCAAGAAACTCTCAAATGCAAAAGTCGGGTAAAAGCATGAAGAATGATGATGAGGGTTTAATTCGTCAGTTGTTTCGGGTACGCCATTGAAGAAGGGGATCGCGGTGGCGGGTTGAACGGGTTTGGAATCGGGTAAATGGGTCGATGGGGAGAGAATTCGTTTGTTGAGATTAGCAACTAGGGTTGTGCTGGGTGATTGCTTTCTAACAAGCCTTAGGAGAAGGGAAGCCATGGATGAGAGGAAAAAGTAAGAAATTTCAGGAGGGTGAGTACGATGGATCGATAACCCAATATTGTAATTTGCTGGTTAGGGTTTTAGCGAGTTTCAAAATCAAATTACCGAAAAATAAAAAGAAAAAGAAAATAAAAAATGGTTGCCCCCATGCAGGATCGAACTACAGACCTCCAGTTTACAAGACTGGCGCTCTACCACTGAGCTATAGGGGCTTGGGTGCCAAAAGGTGGATACTAAATTATATGAATAAATGTAATTTAAATTTAGGATTTGCAAATAAAACCCTATAAAACATTCCAAAATTACTTCAAACGTATACATCAGTCTGTCTTGTTCAATCTTGTCGAATCCATTCTCATATTAAATGCACCTTCAAGTAGGAGTGTACAGAAAATCAATCGATTCAATTGAAACCGACTAATTCAGTTAGAACTGACCTTGGATATCCAATTGGATCGGATCGGATTAGATTAAAATTTTCAACAATCCAATTTAGATCGGTCGGTTCTTGGATGACAGTCCAAAATCGACCAAAACCGAACCGATCAACATCCAATTAATCATTTGATGATCATCCAGTTTGTCCATCCAACCATTATCCAATTAATTTATTTTCAAATTGCTTAAATCGGAATTTGTTTTTATGTGAGCCTTTGAATTTTTAAGTCCCCTTGTTTTGGCTTTAACACATATTAAAAGTGATTAATCAATTTTTATCATTGTTGAAGAATTGGATTGAAACATAATATATGGATTAAATCCCAACGGATCATCCATTGGATATCCGATAAAAGTATCCAATGAATGAAACCGAACCGATCCAATCATCAATTGGGTTGAATTTGGATGGGTTATCCAATGTTTATTGGATCGGGTCAGTTGGCAAAATCCAACATCCAATGGATAATTTGATCGGTTTGGTTCTCCTCACATTCAATGGATGTCAACTGATGAACAAGTTTACCCTCAAGGGCGTCATCGAATATTTCACCTAATTTATTTGGTATAAAATTTGATGTAAATAAATAATATTACATCAAATTTGGTGTCTTACTATTCATTACATCAAACTAGATGTCTTTATTAAAATGATTTGGTATGTAATATTCCATTGAAGATTGGTATAAAGGGGTGTTTGGTAAGGATTGTGATTTGCCCCTACCCAGTGGAGAACCTGACTCATCCGACCAGAACGATCATGGAGATTCTCTGCTAAAACAGGTCCCGGGGTTGGGGATCCCCGGTAGACTCAAAACGGGGGCGGGGGCCGAAGAATGTTACTCAAGGCAGGGTCGGTATACTTAAACTAACAGATATTCTTCGTGGGGTTTGACTGGGATTGATCGGGGTTTGACCGGGGATGAGATGTTAATCCCCGCACCCCGTCAGGGCTAGACGGAGTCGAGGGCTATTACCAAAAACCGAGGCTAGAGCCAGGAATTACATAACCCGTCTCATCCCTACCATGTTACCATGCCTAGTGTGTTGGTCAAAATTAAGTGTTTCTTTGAAATCAAAAGGGGGTCTAATTGATTAATGTAAATAATTTTATTATTTAAAATTTATTTAAAACAAAAACAATTTTATTAATTTATTAACTATTATAATTGAATTTTTATATAATAAAGATAACAAATACGTTTTACAATGATCAATTCATTAATCAATATAGTTGTTCTTCGTATTTTTCAAAAATACAATTTTTTCACCTTTAAATTGGTTTATATTTTAAAAAAAACGATCTAACTTTGCAGATAATCGAATTAAATATAATTCATTAAAACTGTTAAATCATCAATTAATATGATTGAAATTAAATTAGACAAACATTAGATTGAAAATAAGTGTGTTTTCTATGTATGGATATATGCAACACTTCTTTATAGGCTATTTTTTTTTAAAAGTAGAATATTAAAAGTTACAATCTTTAATAAAAAATTGCATTCAACTCCAACAATTATTTTTTTATAGCAACTCTAATACTAAGGTGGCGTTTGGTTTGCATAATGTTTTTGGATGAAATTGAATATGTTAAAAAAAATTGACTTTGGAGAAATTATAATGGAATGTTGTCAGGTTTGACCACCTGTTTGGTTGGCAGACATTGGAATGAAATCTATTAAAGAATTGGAATCTGTCTGTTTGGTTCACAAAATGTAGCTTTAGAATTGGAATAAAACATTGGTAAATGACCAAAATGCCCTTTTTTAAAAATTTTATTTTTTTAAAACTAAAAATACTTTAATAAAATAATTATTTAATATGTAAAACAATATAAAATACACAAGCCAAATATAATCGTAAGCCAAACGACGTTACTAAATCGATGGTAGTCGGCGGAGGTTCAGATGGTCGTGGTCCACAGTGATTCAGATCGATGGTGGTCCGTAGTAGTTTAGATGGAGGTAGTCAGTGGTGGTTCAGATAGGCGGTGGCGGCGATGGTTGTCCAAATCGGTGGTGGTCGGCAGTATCCGACGGTGATTCAGATCGATGGTAGTCTTTGGCGGTTGGCAGTGATATAGATCGATGGTGGTTCGTTGTGGTTCAAGTGACGATGGTCGGATGTGGTTCAGATCGACGATGAATCAGACTGGTGATGGTCAATGGTGGTTTAGATCGGCGGTGCTTCAGATCGGTAGTAGTTGGCGGTGGTTCAGATCGATGGTGGTCTGTGGTGGTTCAGATGGCGATGGTCAACAGTGGTCCAGATCGGTGGTGGTCCATGGTGGTTCAAATAGCGGTTATCAGCGGTGGTTCAGATTGATAGTGAATCAGATCAGTGATGGCTCAGATCGGCGGTGTCCGATGGTGGTTTAGATTGATAGTGGTCGGCGGTGGTTTAAATCAGCGGTGATTCATATCGGTGCTAGTCTATGGTGGTGGTCGGCGGTGGTTCATATCGGTGGTAGTCGGTGGTGGTGGTGGTGGTCGGTGGTGATTCAAATCGGTGGTAGTCGGTGGTGGTTTAGATCGGTGGTAGTTGGTGGTGGTTCATATCGATGGTAGTCGATGGTGGTGGTCGGCGATGGTTCAGATCGGTGGTAGTCGGTGGTGGTTCAAATCGGTGGTAGTCGGCAGTGGTTTAGATCGGTGGTAGTCGGTGGTGGTTCATATCGATGGTAGTCGATGGTGGTGGTTCAGATCAGTGGTAGTCGGTGGTGGTGGTCGGCGGTGGTTCAGACCGGTGGTAGTAGGCGATGGTTCAGATTGGTGGTAGTGGGCGGTGGTGGTCGACGATGGTTTAGATCGGTGTAGTCAGTGGTGGTGGTCGACGGTGGTTTAGATCGATGGTAGTCAGTGGTGGTTCAGACCAATAGTGGTCGGAGGTGGTCGACAATGGTCATATTGAGTTTTATGAGATTAAAGTATATTAGGTTAATGACATATTTGGTATAATGAAGATAGAGATTTCATTCCATCAAAATACCATGTAGTTGCTAATGAATGTTAAATTCCTTTATTTATGGAATTTGTTGGATTTTGAATATTTCTTTCGTGAAAAAGAATGAACTAAACGAGGGAATGAAATTTGGTCAATGGAATTCAACATTCCAATTCCATTAGATTTTTTCAGAATCTGCGAACCAAACGTCACCTAAGTATATTATTAAAATATTTAATACATTTAATAAAATATTTAATTCTCTTAAACATTTATTTTTAATAAATTTTATTGATGGAAAATATTAAAATAATAATTTCTTTCTTTATTTAATTTTTTTTTTAAAGTAAACATGACATAGCTGTTGAAGTAAAAGAATTACTAAAATTCTTCATTTATCTATACTATATTATAAAGTATTTGGCTAAAACTCTTAAAAACTCTTAAACCCGTTCATCTCTATCCGATTTCATCCCATATCTGAATTCGTGTAACTAACTGCAGATAAACACAATCAAATACAAGATAAATATCTCATTTTAAATATAAAAAATCT
>NC_037528.1:12192764-12222878 GCF_001531365.2 Cynara cardunculus var. scolymus | reverse complement strand
GGATGAACATCTCATTTTAAAATATAAAAAATCTAAAATATAATTAGAATAATTATCGAGTTCCAACAAAATAAATAATTATTATCTTTATAAAAAATTATATTATTAAACCAAATATAACTTCGTTATTGTACATATATTAAAATATAAAAAAATTGACTGAAAAAATTACACAAAAAATGAGGAATTTCAAATAGTTAATTTGATTCTAATATCGATATATTTTTGTCAAATCTTTATGTATATTCAAACATATATTTTATTTAAAAATAAAAGCATCATCGCTTTCTCAAAATCACATAAAGCCATATTATAACATCGACTGAGATAAAAAATAAAATAAAATATTAAAATCACGATGTATCTCGCTACATTGCACGAGTACGAATCTAGTCTGTTTTAACATAGTTGAAGGTTCTTGTAAATGATGGTCCCTTTTTGTTGTATCTCATGTTCGTATTTCTCAATAAATTTTCACGTTTTGCGATAACGTTGATTAAAATCCGAAACCGACCCTTTCTTTCATTCGCTAAATTTATGCATCAACTATGATTTTGATCGCGTTTAAGTCATCAAACATGAAGTGACCATCGCAATAGAAACGCGAGAAAGCAATCAATCGAGGGATTTGGCTTCAGCGTTCTGTTCACCAGGTGAATATCTTCTCCTCTCTATTCGTTTATTTCCAGATTCGGTCATCATCTGATCACATTCATATTAGAAACGTTTTACAAATCAGGTATTGATTCAGCAGTGTGTGTTTTCTTTTATAATGTTTGTTGATAGTTAAATTTAACATCTCTAACAATGATTTCAACCTACGTTTTCGTCGTCTTGAAGATGTTTAATCATTTTTGTTTCTTCCGAATTTGTTAGGAATGGTAGCTTAATTTTGTTGATTGTTGACGAACGTTGAAAGGCCTCTGGTTATTAATGGTGTCATTTTGCGGGAAAATACGAGAAGTAATATTGTACGTAGAAAAGGGGCCATAATAACCAGAAGAGCATTTAAACCAAAGCAATACCATTCGGATATTGTTAGGCATTTCGGCAGAGAATATAATGTAGTCATGGCTTATGAGGAAAGGAATGGTGATGAACGATGTGATTCCTCTCTGTTCTTCTTCTCCTCTGTATTTTTCTGCCACTATAGATGCTTACTTGATTATTGGAAAGACTGATTTGCAACATAATAGCACAGTATCAAATAGACCCATTCCTAGCTAGTATCACCTGAATTATCTCCTAGGCATTATAGACAGAAGCTTTATCAAGACTCATAAAATATTTTATTACATCAAAAGTGGGTCTAACTAATGCAGCAGATTAAACCCACTAGGTTACACTCGGGTGAAAAAGGATTGCACACTGAAAACACTGTAATTTTATCAATACAACAGAAAAGTGACAACATACATGTGCCACTGTTTATTCACTTACTAATAGTAACCAGCGCCAGAGGCTGCCAGATTGGTAGATGTGCATCGATGTTGCTAGCTTAATATGGGTTCAAGAAGACCAGTTTGGTCATGGCAACAAAGGAAAGCAATGTATTTTTCCATGGAGCGATGGCACTCAGGGCAACTCATGCCTTCTGGGATTCTACCTGCTGTGATGGGAAACTCGAAGCGGCAGCAATTATTAGCTGCACCGTGAAGCTTGTCATGGTGGTCTGTAAATGCCGCATCGAACCCCCTTGTGGGGATGTTATCCTTCCAAAGGTCAAAGTCAGCAGGGGTTTGCAACATGGTGGATCCATGTCCATTGGTCAGAATCTGTGATCCTCTACAAAACAAAGCCCATGATCCATCCTTGTCATAGCTCAGTAGTTTCTTGATCTGTAGCATTATGAGGTCTTGATCATCAGCCCTCCTGAGTTGGATCTTAGAGAACAACATGCTCTCTATCCGTGTCCAGAAGAACCAGATCAGGGTGGTATCTTGCCAGCAGTAACTAAGCTTCTCCTGGTTGATGGTGGCTATTGCCCTACGGACATTTTCTTTTTTCTTGCTTTTCCCAACATAAGCCATCTCTAATGGGATGCGTGCAGCAGTTGCCATGGCCCGAGCCGTGTTCGTGAATTTGCGAATCCACTCAATGTCATCCCCTCCATACAAGCAGATGTATTTGTCGTCTCTTATCTAAAACATGAAGCACACACACTCAATTCAGGGGTCTGTAGCATTATGGTAGAACACATATATAGTCTGTATCATGGTGATGCGGATAGTAGTCATATGAAGAGAAGGTAAATGGTGAACTTACCCAGTTCAGTATGGTTGGGTCCATTCCACTGACTAGCAACTCTAGCCTCCAAGTTTCTTCCCTCCACAATGCTTCCTCTCTGGCGCTGGTGAAAGAGAAGGCATTGCTTCCCCAAATCCACATCATGTGGATGGCATTAGGGCTCAACTCCCTTCCCTGTGGATCCAGCACCACAAGGATGGGCTTGCTCCTAAAGTGCCACCTATCTCCAATGGATCTTTTCACCGCCCTGTCGATGATGGAAGGGTGGTACACTGAGTACCATGGCATACTGTTCCTCATCTCCTCGAATTTTCTGTCCATTGCTTCGGTGTACTCTACAGATGGGTCCACAATAGGCATCCACACCACCTCATACAAAGCATCCATCCTAGTCCCTTGAATGCGGGACTCGCTGTAAATTTGCTCTAGAATCGAAAGCTCATCGGGGGACATGTCTAGCCCTGATATCAGCAACAATACATTCCTTTTCCTCAGAACCTCTAGCTTGACCTATTGAAGTAAGTTTAGCCGGATGTTAATTAAAAATTCCAATTGAAGACAATATATGTAAATATGAATTGTTGCTCAAACCCTTTGCTTAGTGGAGCCATCAAAAAGTGGCAATATGTCATCCCTTGGACTAATTAAGATCTTGAGGATTTTCATGTTGTCGATATGGATTGTATCGAATAACTGATTGAATGAGTTCCTGAAATCCATCTCCTTCCTGTCTCCTACATCAATCAAACAGGTAGACAGCCATCTCTATTAATTTATAATCACAGAAGTATGGTTTAATTGTTTGTATAAAGAGTCAATAACATACCTACAACACGATGACAATTTTCCAGTTGTTTCTTCAGAAACTCAAGTATGTGGTTGATCTTCAGGATTAAGGTGGATAGTTCCCATGACTGCAACTCTGTGGATGATATCCCGTACCTGAAGTCATTAAACCTTGCTAATCACCATCTTTTTTAGCCAAAATAGACTCTTTTTTTCGTATTAGTTGAATTTAGACGGTATTAAAGTTCTATTTACTCGTGTCCCATGCTGGTGAGGCTTGTAATCTGTGCAGCACAAGCGATGATCCCTCTGATGTTCCAGTAAACAGCAGTAGGAATGGTATTCATTGCTGAGGCCATGGCTGGTACATCAGAACTAATGTACATAGATGGGAGATCCTTGAAATGGATGATGCACTGGGTTAGTTCGAGGACAGAGCGGATGAGTTTGTTGAGGATGTCGAACCGAGGTTTCAATGGGGCTGAATGTTCCATGATCATTGGTACTTGCCTAAGAATTGCCATTGATCTTGCGAGTTGGTTTGATGAGTAAATTTGAGCTAGAAGCCAAAATTCCCCATAGTTCAGAGCAAAAGCTGAGAGGGTCAATACCAACTTCGCGTCCCAGTGGAAGTTCCCCACAGTGTGAAATAGTGCAAGGGCTGTTGTGTGTCCATCCCCACCACTCAAGCACTTGAACGACATCTAAAATATTTATCAAACAAGATCTTCTTATAATCACATTTCGATCTGTAAAGAAGATGAGAATATTAATATAGGCATAGTTTTGAGATAGAACCTCGCAAGCAAGTTTGTCAATTATATGTGACAATGAATTAAGCATCATAACGGCATTGGTTTGATGGGGTTTGTTCTCCAGTTTGGTAACATCTGTATGTTCAACCTACAGAGAATACAAGAACCACATATCATTAACACAGCAATAGAAGTCTTCTTAAGTGGTCCACTAGCCCTTAATGCCCTTATGTAAGTTAACAGTAAAGCGTAGTTAAAAAGTGGACTTGATGCATTAAAAAAATGATAATACCATTGAAGTTGAATCAGCATGGATGGTGGCATATTTGAGGATATCCTCCACAATATGGAGAAGAGGTTTGACATCAACATCGGTGCCATCAGGGAGATGGGTATCAAACACTTGCTTCATGATCACATTGTCATCCGATGCACTGAAGATGGAGTTTCTGTCACCTCTGTTTAGCTGCTGCACCGTTTGATTGTGTACAGGACTGGTCATCTGATGGTGCATCGGGGTATGCAACGGGTTCATCATAGAATTCAGCATCGGGTTGTTTTTGGGACCCATCAGCTGCTGCATTGGGTTACCTGCCATACCCAGCTGCTGCATTGGGTTACCTGCCATACCCAGCTGCTGCTGCATTGGGTTACCTGTCATGCCCAGCTGCTGCTGCATTGGGTTACCTGCCAAGCCCAGCAGCTGCTGAGACACTGGGTTAGTCATAGGACCCATAAGGTGCTGCTGTTGGTGTGGCAGTTGCTGCATTGGATTTATGGCTGAATTGGTCCCTGTTAAAGGATTGGTGCTTGTTAAGGGGTTGGTGCCTGTTAAGAGCCTTTTATCGGGGTTAGATGATGATAAGGCCTTGTTGTTGGTGTAATTGGCCAGTGATTGGTCCATTTTTGATGCAAGAAGGGTGAAGCTTTTGGATTATGAATAAACTAGTTTGGTTGTGCTCTTCCTGATGGGTCACCTGGTTGCCTATAAATACATATTACAAACAGAATAAAGTGGTTTTCCAGCTAGCTGAATCAACTTCCTTGCTTCCATTGGAGTCAAGAAAACTTGATGTTAATTTGAAGATTTGTCTCTTTTGTGGTCTCTACTCTATTTGTTAACAGAACCCCCATCATCTTTTCACTTTCATCATTTGGAGTCCAAGAATCGACTGTAATGGCGTGTTTCATGCAGCTCTTTGGTTGTTGTATCTTGTGCATATGCATATGTACTCTTTTAGAAAGGTGTCACCCTGCCTTAGTTTCATTGTGTAACGTAATGCAGGTATATAGGTTGTAGTTGAAGTTTTGATTTAATATTCTATTAGTAGTAACTAACTTTCTATGAATCTACAGGATTGGAAACTGAATGCAAAGCTACATAGATCTGAAAGCAAGCAAGCAACCGACCAATGTCTACATAAGATTCCTTGCTAACTCTTTTTATTTTGGAATATATTTATTCTTAACTATAGAAACGGTAAAGCAAGCAGGCAAGCACAGGGAAAAGGAAAAGTGGCTTCTTTTTCTAGATTGCTTGCCGTTCATTAATTAAGATTTTGATGCTTTGACCCAAAAAGAACTTCAAAAGCACACATATTTCTTCGTATTTGCTTTGTTGTTCATATTTTAATGAGTTGATTAAGAATAGTCCTATAGGAAGAATGCACTTGCAGATGGTATAAGGTACTTGTATATGCATTCTAATCCCCTTTTTTACTCCCCCAAATCAATTATAATAAGGTTATACCCATGAAATTAAAATCAAACGTGGATTGGAATATCGGATATGATCATATTCATATGTGTTATTGTTTGTATGGAATGCGGATACAAACTGTACCCATTTTTAGAGTAAAATACATTTGTGGACTGTCGTCCTTGAGGTTTGTTATAAAATATGGATATCATTCTTGTGGTTCATTTCTTACAATGGCGGTCCCTATGTTATGTAGAAATAGATTGATAGGTTGGGTTTTAGTTGTAAATCTATGATTTGGTCATTTCCGGCAACCCATTGTGTGGGTCTTTGCTTTTTACTCTTCCAATGTGTTTTTCCGATCAAATACACAGTGAGGGACTAAATCCATAAGAATTTGCAAACCGTAGAGGACCGTCAATGTAATAAATGGACCAGAGACGGACGATACAGGGACCACAAATGTAGTTTACTCCTATTTTTTATTGTATTTGTATATTCAACAGTGCATTCATTGTATTTGTACATTCAACACTGCATTTAGTTGTTATATTTGGTAAGAACTAGTAACGATCAAAGAATCAATATTATTAAATAACAAAACATAATGTGTAATGAACTATTGTTTGATTATCAAAAAGTTTTATTCTATTTAATAATAATCGAATATAAACGATTATTTTTAATCATTGGATATTATTAATAATGTATTAACATATTATTATTTTTAATTAATCTAGATATCGAACCAGCTATACTAGCCGACTAATCCCAGTACGACCACGTGCTTTGAAGGTAGCCTGAAATCACCGCATTTTGACATAAGGAGATTTTTATTCCTACTTGGATTCAAACCTAGATCTCCGGACACTTTTGACATTTAGAGCTCAAGCTCAAATCAAAATAGATATACATATTATTAGTCACATATTAATATTGACAAGCAAATAGATATACATATCACTTTGGTTAGATTCAAATTCACACAAGTATACAGATTTCTCATACTCATTGCAGCCCTAGTTTGCCAGTTTTTGGTAATAGATGGGTTCGGACATTTATCTTCCATGGCAACATGTATCACCAAATTATATCCTCTTTCAATTGATAGGATTAATGGTGATTTCTTATCATCATTTTTGTCCACGTACTTTTGAACTTCAGAATGGCCAAGAACCCTAACTGAAAATCTGTATACTGATATTTATATATTATAAAAGTGTAAAATCCTATTTTAAAGCTTCCAGTAACCCGTTAAACTTCTTAATAAATTTGGATTTTACACTTTATAGTTTTCCCAGCCAGCCCACTTGAGTCAAGACCATCATGAATCATGATTTCAGACTTCTTCCCACTGCCAACTTAAAACAAACCAAACCCGACCTGCCTCGAGCCAGGTTAGGCTGGTGCTTGTGCCTTTTTATTTTGTGGAAGTGCCATATGTATGGCCCATATCATCGCTAGAAGTCTGGAACAAGATAACATCTTATTGACCGACATCAACTCTAATTAACGTCAAAGGAATGATTCAAAAATGAAAAAGAAGAAGCGGCTCCTCTGCAACCTTCACCCTACTTGCCCTCTCATTCAAGTTCAAAAGAAGCTACGCTTCGGACGTTCCTCAGCAATGTTAACCCTAATTTCCCTCCCATCCAAACTCTGCATCACATAAAGAAATCACCAAAAATTCCAATAAGAATAACTTATATAAACATTCACATGGGGTTGACAGTAGTAGTAGTTTGCATGTACCTGTCCATCAAGAGCAGCAATGGCATCATTCATTTCTGTCTCACTTGCCATTGTTACAAAACCAAACCCACGTGAACGTCCAGTTTCACGATCATAGATGACCCTTGCATCCACCACTTTTCCGTGTTCATTGAACACCTGCTCCAGGCGATCATTATCCACTTGCCATGCCAGGTTACCCACGTATATCTTGAAGGAAGTCCCTACTACTCGTCTTTCTGGTTGTGAACCTCTTGGTGCAGCTTTATTTACAGTAAGAAGCCTTCCACTTAAATCCTGTTTAAAACATTCTTCACATTATGTTTTATCTACAGATAACATTATCCCAACAGATAAACGTAGTTATACCCCATCAACCATACCATTTCTAACTAAGCATTTGATGGTGAACCAAATAGTTAACACTGGAATCACATACACACATACAATGGAGGATATGGAGCCTGATTTGATTTGGATGTCCGTCCACAAATTGGGTTAATTTAGGCAGTTATTTCCTGTTTATCGTCAGTTATTTAGAAAGTCCACCTTTTTTCTTCTTCTTAATTATTTGTATTTTGAATCAGAACAACGATTACATGCAACAAAAACCTAACGCCACCTTAACCGTCATGCTGAAAGGTAAATATAGTTGTTCTCTTTATGTTTTTGCTACAACTGAGATTGTGTGTGTGAGAGAATATGTGGAACACAATTACATTACTCTCTAAAGTAGCCTTCGAGTGAGAAGAAATGGTCCAAGTTTAGCCGATATGGACTCCAACACGCTGCAGATTGTCCAGGGTGTCAAGAGGGTGCTAGATGGGCACAGTCCGAGTCCCAGAGTGACAGATATACCATGTGGGAATATATGGAACTCGTTTGATTTCGGACATATATCATAGAGAAATGGTTAAGTCTAGTCAATGTTGGACCCCAGGTGGTTACGGATTGCGCACAGTAAACAATAGGAAGAAAGTAATTAAGAGCAAGAAAAAGAGAAACTTTACATGGCCGTTGAACTTGTCCACAGCTTTCTCAGCTTCTTCCACTGTGCTCATCGTCACAAACCCAAACCCTCTACTCTGTTCAGTATCCCTATTGTATATCACCTACCAAAAACACATGAAATCCACCACGGTAAACCCATATACACAATCAAGAAAATCATGAAAACTGAGAAAAGAAAGTCAATCTTAATAATACCTCAGCAATCTCTACAACTCCAGCAGAACTGAAGAGGTTAGCCAAATTCTCACTGTCATAATCATAAGGTAAATTACCCACAAAAATCTTAGCATCCTCAGGTGGCTCTGAATACGATTCCTCCTCCTCTACTTCTTCTTCTTCTCCTCCTCCTTCCACTTCGTTAATGGCATCTACAGCTTCATCTTCCTCCTCCACTGGTTCAGTTTCTTGTGTCACTTGTTGTGACCAATCTGAGGTCTGAGCAACAAATTGGAGTAATTTGGGTGGTGAAACCTTGGATTTTTGAGAAACCCATGATGAAAATTGAGAGAAATTTAGGGTTTTGAAGGGTTTAGAAGGTAGGGGAAAGATTGTGGTGGATATGGTAGTGCATTTAGGGCTTAGTAATTGGAATGGCAGAATTGTTGTAGCACAAGTCATAACCAGAAGGTGGGAGGAGATGGAGATGGAGATGGAGATGGAGAAAGATAAGAAGTGGGAGATGCAAGACGAGAAGACAAGGTGGATTTTTATTTTGGGTAAGGGGAGTTTTTGTGAAGTGTCAAATCTTATATAACAAATCCACCACATTTGGTCCCTCAACTTCTATTTATTCGTCTTAAAACCCATGAGGCTACATCTTTTTTGCAAACTTGGTAAACATCAAAGCTGAAATCCAACCGGAGGTCTTTGGGTTAATAGTACTAAATAAGACTCTATAATCCTTTAAGTTGTGTGCTTTAGTTTTTTTAAGAAATGAGTATAAGACGTGCTTATAAGAAAAAAAAAACATCTAAATGAAGCCACACATGAGTTGAATGGATTGGAATTATAACACATTCAACTTCTTTTGACCTAAACAACTGTAACATATTTTAAACTCAAATGTTTTATGGAATTATATGTAAAAAGAGCGGTATAACATTTATTACCGGTAAGGATGAACCGATTTTTTTTTTCAAACGAGTGCACTATTTGATTATAAAAAACAAATATAAGAGAAAAAAATTCAAACGGTGACATCAGTTGACTAAGAAAATGACACTAACAGAATTCGAACTCGCATATGGAACCAACGCCTTGAAACCAACCAAGTCTCAAAACCATGGCCCAAACAAAACGTCGGTCCAGTAAGGGCCCAAAAGAATTGATATATTCCATTATTAGATGCCCACGTCTTGAAACCACTAGGTCAAGGAGTTCTAATTCAAAATAGTCCTATATAAATTTCTCTCTTATGTTATCTTAAGGGGCTGTTTGGCAGTTGCTGAATGGTTTGGTGCAGAATGGTTAAGTGGTCAGAATGGTTAAAAGGACCAGAATGGTTAAGTACTGAATGAAATAATGTTGTTAGGTAATTGTTCTCTGAATGACAGTAAATTACCATTTTAACCTTCATTCATATTAGGGATGCCACTTCAACCTTAAACACTTGTATGACCTAAATTAACAACAAATAGAGCATAAGACTCAAAACTCAATTTCTGATATTTACACAATTCTTCAAATCGAATGTCTGATAAAGATTCTAGAACAGATTCTGTGAGCGATTTATCACAGTGAATGAAGAACAAAATTGATTACTAGAATAGATTCTGTGAGCGATTTATCACAGTGAATGAAGAACAAAATCGATTACWMSAACAGATTCTGTGAGCRATTTATCACAGTGAATGAARAACAAAATCRATTACACCCACATACCATCGATTCTTGAGCGATGAAGCTTGAATCAAACACAGATGAGCGACTTAGAAAGAGCCTTGTTGAGCGATGAAGACAAAATCGTACAGGGTGTTGAGCGATTTAGAAAGAAATCGCCTGTGCCTTTGTCCAATCGACTGGAAGAGAGGGGTTGGGAAGAAGGCGACACAGCAGCAACTCGGGAGAGGCAGCAACTCATGGGAGGAGGCGAGATCGACTGGAAGGAGGAAGGAGGGTGGGAGGCATGGGAGGAGACGAGATCGATTGGAAGGAGGAAGGAGGCGTGGGAGCAGCGGGCTGTTGAGGAGAGGGCAAAAATGGAAGAAGACCCCTCTGAATCGTTGAGGGGAGCCCTAGCCCCTAAATGGTTAAGAGCCTTTTGTAACCATTAAGAGATTCTTTTTTTGTTGCCAAACAACCCTTGCCTCTTACTGATTAAGAGGTTGGCTCTTAATGTCACCATTAAGAGCCAAACAAACAGCCCCTAAGTGTAATTATGTTATACACCAGCCTCAGTCTTGGTCATATATAACATAAATACTAGGTTGGCTCTTAATGTCACCATTAAGGGAACTCTACCTTTAGATGCATATTATGATAAGATATAACATAAATACTAGGTTACATAAATGAATTTGAGATTAAAAATGATGAAGTATGAAATGCACTTTTCATCTTTCTTCTCACAAGATATTTCGTGTTCACCTACCAAAACAAATTCCACTCCTTGTGTAGTTGTGTGATGTGATACTTGAATTGTTTGGGAAAGAAAAAGATAAAAAGTACATCTTCTTTCTTTTTTAGGTGAAACAATTATACAGAAAATAACAAGTTATGAATGAAGATCCTTATTTGGATCACTCTCAAAAGAAACCCTACTACATAGCTCGCTAACAGAACAACTAGAAATGGCCATCTTCCTTCCATCCTACCCACTTCTTCCTTGATATTTGATTGACGATGATTTCAATGGTGTAGGAGTGACCTGTATGAACATATAGTTACCAGCAAACAGATCTCCCAAATGTGACTGACTTTCCTTAAGTCGCCTCAAAACCTTGGATAACGACGCCATAACCACTCGAGCTTTTCGCCTCATGAACTTCCTCAAGCTCGGGATCTTCATCTTCAGTTTCTTCCTGATGTGCACCTTCTTCAACCTCAACGACCATCGGAATCGGATTCTCGCCTTTATCTGATTGATCTCCCTCTCGATTTCCTTCTCGTAATCCTTTTCCTTTTCCTTTTCGTTGTCATCACCACCGCCTTCGTTTCTCAGCCTCTGGTAGGAAATTCCGGTGCAGGCCATGTTGATTCCTTTTCCTTCCGATGGATTTGTTAGTGGTGATAACATATAGAGAGTGAGAGAAGGAATACGTGTTGGCTCCATCCACGTCTTTGTTGATGTGGATGGTGGGGCTGGGTGGTTTATGAAGCTGTCAGCCGTTGGTGAGCACAGCATTCAATGCTGCAATGGTGGAAGATGAGCAAAACACCAAGACTGAATTACAAATATTGTCCTATATCAAAATTATGAATTCATACCTCTTGTTTTATGTTCATAATTTATTGGAGTCGGTATCCAAAATTCTCCAAAAAAAAAATATTATAAAATATTAAAAGAATACTCGTGCAATGCAACAACACACATCTCGATTTTAATGTTATATTTTATTATTTATCGTCGTCGATGTTATAATACGATTTTATGTGTTTTTAAGAAAACAATAATTATTTTATTTTGAATAAAATATAAATTTGAAGAAAAATATATATCAATGCTAATATCAAATCAACTATTTAAAAGTTCTCATTTCTTATGTAATTTTTTTAATTTATTTTTTTATTATAATTAAATTTAAGTTTAATAACGAAATAATTTATTTTTGTTTTAATAATATATCATTTTATAAAGATAATAATTAAGTATTCTCTTAGAATTCAATGATTATCCTAATATATTTTAGATTTTTTATATTTAAAATGAGATGTTTATTCTTTGAGTATGTTTATCTACAGTTAGTTACACGAATTCAGATATGAAACTTTAATAAGTTGTAGTTACACACAATCTATTTGCATTCTTGAGTTTTAAGTAATATGCATTAATAAACAACATTTTACGTATAAAAAATGATTTTTAAGAGTTTTTTTTATCAAATGTTTTATAATATAATATAGATATCAAATATAAAAATATTTAAAATAAAATCACAATTCAATTTTATATAGTTTTTTTATTTTAAAATTTTACATTATTAAAATAATTTTATATGTTTTTTTTTTAAATTTAATTTCAAGTTTTCTTATTGGTGGAATTAAAATAAGTTAAGTAACTTACAAATTTCATCCTTTTGGTTATTGAAAATTATGGATTTGGTCCTCCAAATGAAATAATTACATGTATAATCATCATGATTTCTTTTTTTATTATAGATTGAGTCCCTTGTCCTAACTCTATAATAACTGTTGTTCCGTTAAGTCAAGGGTAATATCATCTTTTTATAATTTTTTTTTAGAATCACACTTTTTATATTTAGTATTATATATATACATCGTCCCTGTTATCCAACGTCCGATCTCTAAGTGTTGCAACCGGGTTTCCGTTCATCATATACTTTGGAAAACGTTTTTCACTTGAACAAGATGTTTGAAGATCAACCCTATAGTTTAGACACAGATAATACTAGGATTAAGAGAGCCATAGAAATCATGCATATAGGAGTTTGGTCCGTGTAGTTATATCAAATTTTGAGAAAGTCTCTAAAGCAAGTGATCCGATCCATAATAAAAATAAAATTGTCAGTACCCAGTCCATGAAAAAAAATCAGAGGGACCCAATCAGTATCTATATATACCTTAAGGACTATATTTGTAATTTACTCAAACACTAATAATGTTATTTTTAGTTCCTCCCCGGAAGTAAGTTTGTTTTGATTCAGGCCCCAAAATCTAATTAAAGCACGGCAAAATATTAAGATGGTCTTTCATTTTCTTTCTGCAAGTTCGCTTGGGATGTGTTATACTCGCATTTATAACTCATGTTTTAGGCAATATATATATATATATATATATATATATATATATATAAAGAGAGAGAGGGGGGAGGTTGGATTCACGTGAAATCATACTGTTTTCGTTAGATCAATTTTTTACATTTGAAACTTTATAACAAAACACGGTGAAAGTAAAAAAAAGGCGAATCTTAACAGCAAAAACACTATGAAGGTCACCTTCTTCGTAATGTTTTGTTGTGAAGTTCAAGTGTAAAAAAGTTGTATCACGGATCTCACGAAAACATGTTGATCTCACGTAATCCCAAGTATATATATATATATATATATATATATATCACTTTTCTAAACAACATATTCTTTAAAAATATTAATATGTAATAAATATATTTAGTGAAACAACAATTAACATTTCACATTTTATCTTTACTTGGACTCGTCCATTATGTTGAAATCACGTTCCTAAGCTGTTAACATGGAACGAAAAAGGGTTTTACGCTTACTTTGGTACGCTCTCATCAATTCAATTACCTTACCGAACATAAAAAAAAAACCAAGAATTTTACTCAGTAAAAGGGAAACAAAGATCAAGAATCTTATCTAGTAAATGTAAGTGATGACTCTTACTCAGTAAAAATTTACCAGGTTATAAACACTTACTATTAATCCATTTGGATTGACCAGACAATGTTACCCCATAAGTTACGTGAGTGGTGGTTCTTATTGATAAGCGTTTATCCAGTAAATGCTTACCCGTACGTCTCGTTAGACAAGGTTTTATCAAGAGAAAAGAAAACTCCTTTCAAAACTCAATATGTATGGACTATAAAGATTGTCGTATTTATTGGGAAAAAATTGATTACCGGCAACTCCAACCGACCCTACACGGCAAAATAGAACATGTCTCTAAAAGTACCAATGAGGGGATATTTTTAGCTCACTCGACGGCTAGTAAAGGTGAGAGGCGTGATTGAACCCATAACCTATTTTGTATTTGGACGAAATCGTCATGCCCAAGACAAGATTGTCGTATTTATATTAAACAAAACAAGAATTAGGCATCAAAAGTGTAAGAGTTTGTTCCACATGGATAGAAAGGAGAGCGAGGGCTTCATGAGACAACTTGTCTAATTCTATTATGTCCAGTTTTAGTCGTACCAAACATCAGACAAACACTTGTTTTGTACGATCCCATCCGTCCAGTCTAGTCCGATCATGTCCTGTCCGGTCAATTGTATGTACCAAACGCTACCTTAAAATAACATTTTGCATTGCAACAGAAAAATGCCAAATATATCCCACATTGGAAGAAGGAATGTCTTGCATTCCAAAAGAAACATCATTTTGAATATACATTAATATGTACATTCTACAAACTGAAGATACTCTTTTCATTTACAAATCCAAAATGCCAAAAATTAAAGGATTACATAAATAAAAGAACATCACACACATTCAACTCGTAACAATTTCAGCCAAAGTACATTGGATAAAAGAAACCAACCTTAGTAGAGCTTTATTCTAGTTTCGATTTTACTCCGACAGATCGGGCACAACTTAAGCGTTTGTCCACACTCGTAACACGTCTGCAAAATAGCATACAATATTATTATAGAAGTCATACGACACAAATGGAGATTCAACGGAGTTGATGAACATTAAAAAAGCATACCTGATGTCCACAGCCAAAAGCCATATCCTTTGGGTTAGTAAGGCAAATGGGGCATAGCTGTAAGGTACACAGAACCAATTAACATACTGACGAAATGTATGCAAGTAACAACCAAACATACATCATAAATATTCTAAAGTAAACTGTACATATGAAAATCAGAAAGAACCAAATTCCGAACAATATGTTGAATAAGTTGTGGAAATACCTGATTTTCGTAGGTAGAATTTGGAACGGGTGGGGCTGTGCGCTCTAGATTAGTTGGAGCATAATAAGGAGTAGCAGTAACGGGACTGCTTTGGTCAAAATAAGATTGCGGGTCCTGAAAACCAGCTGAATGTGATGGTTTTGAGCTACTAAAAGAAGGTGCAATATGAACCGGGGGAGGCAGGGCGACCCTCCGGGGAGAAATTCCTTTGCGACTACTGTTAATTCAAAACCAAAAGATATGAATAAAAAACCAATCAAGGCCAGGTTGAGCTTATGTGACCATAAATGAAATATATAGCCAGTCCATTACCCGAGTATACTCAGTTCAATTGTTGCTTTATATTGAATAGGAATTTCCATCAATGCTGCAAGAGCAAATTCTGTCTCCTTTCGGATGTGAGGCACATTCTTGGTCATGATTTCAGTGAAATTCACGAACTTACAAAAAAAGAGAGAGGGGAATCACATGAGAACAGATGTTTATAGCGAGAAGTATGTCGCAAATGATTGAGATAGTTGCTTGACACCAATGGAGATAATAATGAAACTAGCATTGTTGTTTACCTGGAAATTGTCAAAGCTGCGAGAAGGGATGTTATCATCAAATTCCTTCATTGTGTCCCAAGGCCCATCACCGACCCCAACTAATACAATAGAGAGTGGAAGCTTGCTGTAAAAAAGAAAATTCCACGTCAGTTTGAGACCGTAAAACATCTTTATATACTATGATAGATTGCAACAATCACCTTGCTTCGACAATGGCATCTACAGTTTTCTGTTCTTGTGGACTCAATCGACCACGTTCAGTATCCACACTTCTTGTTACCTACATAAATTAGCAAAAAATTGGAATTCGTACACAAGGTATAAGTTATTTAAGCATGTTTCCTTTATTAGTATTTTTATAGAAAGATGGCCGGTTAAAGGAAAATTAAAAATGGTTTTCAGCTACAACAATCTATCCAACTAAGAAACGTGGAAATCAAGAGTTAACCACAGATGTGAATCAATAAATCAAGAGGAACATTGTACAGTCAAACCAAACAACAAAAGAAGCAAATTTCATCTTATAGAAGCAAAACCTAATTTGATTAAGTTGGTGGATAGTAATTGCTAGCAATAATGGATTTTTTTTACTGGAATTGCATCATGGGAAAGACAAAGGATCTTTTACTGGAAAAGTGAAGTTTAGATTCATGGTATTATGCGCATCATTCATGTATGACTAGGATCAATTCTGTCAAACCTAATTGTTAGGACAAAGCATGAATGCAAGACACAGCAAGTTTGTCCGATAAGAAACAGGTCAAACACAGACCACATTTACCATGATTGCATTTCTGCATCTAAAGAAATTTCTTCTTGTGAAAGATTCACTTTCATAGAATCATGTCATCTCCCATATAATTAAAAGAATGTGGTCATGCATGCCAGTAGCCATTCAACAAGTACAAGTGCAAAGATATGTTCAGCGGTAAGAGGTTGAAGTTCAGTTTCACCATCTGATTTCTAACCCAAAAGGATTTTGTGACAACCTGTAAATTTTTTTAAGATAAGTACATATACTTCTTTAAGTTAAAACTGAACCACACAAAACAAAACCAGTATATCCCACCCAGAGGTTGAGTCGGGGGTAAGATGTAGGTAGACTTTTCCTCAACCTCAAGGGGTAGAGCAGCTGTTTCTAAAAACATCACCGGCTTGCAAAATAGATTCAAGAATCTTAGCAAGAAGCTAAAATTTAGCCAAAAAAGAATCAGATTTGGAAAGGGATACAAAGAGCCTGCAATGATCTGAAAAATATATACTTCTTTATGTTGATAAATTAATAATGACGAACTCCATTCAACAAAGTAGGCTAATCATGTTCATACAAATCTAATTAAGTTGGGATTGTTACCAGGACTATTAAGGATCGGATGATTGAGTATTCGTGTAAAAAAATTTGGAGCACCAGGATTCGTAAATGGGTACATGTCCGGAGACTGAAAGTCAACCAAACAACTAACAAGGGAAATCTATAATGGGTAAGAAGGCCGTCAACAAATTTTGTCTGCACAAATATGTTGTGCAGTCATTGATTCAGAGCTGGCCACATAAAAGCAAGAATTCTCAGAGTCAAACCAAAATTTCAGGAATCAGGAACAAAGACAACACTGTTGACCACAATAATGTAAAGGCTGCTAGTTGGCCAGCGGCATAGAGCTAAAAAAAGACACAAATGCTCAAAGTCAAATAGGTCAGCTTCTGTGAATGCAAATTTGTCTAGAAAGATGAGGCTGGAAAGGGAATTGATTTGTGTTACAATTGTTGCATCCTTCCCGGTCCTCTCGTACTAGGGAAAGGTCCTCTCAATGCTCTAACACCCACACCGGATATGGACCGAAATGTCTCACGACGTTCTGAACCCAGCTCACATACCGCTTTAATGGGTTATGGATGACATTCATATTTCTTTGCGCAAGGGTATGATCTACGAAGTCATGTATCAGGTTGCAGGAAGGAAGTGGGAACCCTCTCCATCCCATTTTGATGAGATAGTTATTAGTATTAATTCAAGCAACCGCCCTCATCTGAAAACTAAAAGTATAACATATAGAGGGAGTAGGTTGAGTTATTGCAAGTAATCTTAACAGTTTTTCCCATCCAAGCTTTGAATCTAAGTCCAAGCAGCCATCCTTGGCTTAACGTATTTGTCGTATTTGAACTACAATAAGTTCCTGTTCCCTTCCACTTTGAGCTTTATGTTCATTTCACTTCGCCGAACCAATGGAATGGATGTTCATTTATAATTGTTGACTTGATGAACTTTTAAATTGGAGGAGTTGTGATTCAGTAGCCTTCATGATAATATTGACCTAAAAATTCTTTCGGCGTGATAAATATTTGTTTTCATCTCCTATCTTTATTGCATGCACAATGAGAAGATATGATAAAGTATATGATTGGCTGCTTAAATGGTGTCAATGTTGATGATTGATTGACCTGTGTTCACCAACAGAGAACTACCGGTATACCAAGAATCCAAGATGGGCGGGGCCTTTAGAGATGGACAACTAACACGGCGCTCCTACATGGTAAGGTGAAGCCTTTTGAGTCGACAACAAATGGGATTTCAAGTGATTGTGCCCAAGCAAAAGAGAATAGCATCGAGTGGGTTCCGGAAGGACCAATATGATCTCATATAAAAAAGATTGATTTATGTTATGATTGTGTTATTGATAATATTCATACTTCTTTGTGCGTGGGTATGATCTCGGAGCTATGTGTCAACATCGTCATTTTTATGATACATCCTATTTTATTGGCTAATAGGTCGCGTTAATGGTCATCTTTCATATCAATATTGTCCCAACTCTTGCATAAATTGATTCCTGTCATTTGTGGATAATTTCTTGCTGAATGTTGTTACTCACCCTTACATTCTTCACACCCCAGCTTCAAGGAAACATCTATTGAAAGAGAAAAGGGATAGCGTATGCACAACTGAGACATGTTAAGATATCTTATGTATTAGCTACAGGATTGTACTCCTTAAGGATCTGTAACAAGTATTATGAATCTAATGCAATGATGTTATGCTATGCTTCCCAATGTGTAATGGTTGAGGTAACAGGTGTCAGGGGTGAAGGTGTCATAGGATTCATAATTTCATATGGACCAGGAGAAATATTACCTGCCCATCAGCGATGATAACCAACACATGATACTGTCCCCTGCTTTCTTCAACGATGGTCATAGCCTTTTCAATGACAGGAGCAAACGATGTCGGGCCTGTATGCGACATAACACATAAATATTCGCCCCGAAAAGAATATCGAAACAATCATGGAGCACAAAAGAACCACTGCTAAAGTTGAAATAGTAAGCAGGAGCAACCGAACAAAGAAAATGGTAGAGTAAGATTTCAAAACCTGCAAGATTTAGATGGGGTACAATCTCCCTGTACCTACTCAAGACTTCCTCAAATCCATTACAACACCTCTCTTCTGGATAAAAGCTGAAAACATCTTGATCATGTGTGGATGCTGCCATTTACAAAAAGATAAGATATTTCCAACAGATTTATTTTAGCATCATTATAAAGAATATACACTAGCTTACAGAACTATACCATCTCCAAATCCGTAACAGGGAATCAAGTTATCCTCATCAAAAGCTGTCAAAGTTTTCCCAATAATGGATATGGCCTGTTCATATGGATTCAAACCTTCTCCAATATGATGCAGACTTTTTCTGTGGAAGGACCTTGAACCTATTTACCAAAACCATGGTTAGCATGTTTCACCCCAGTAAAGAAATGCAAAAAGTACCAAGGATAATAATTTTACCTGTCCACTCATTGCTCTTTGTGAAGTCAATACCAAGAATGAGGTTAGAGGACTCAAGCCCTGCACGTGCTAGAGCCTCACTCACCTACACAGAAAAATAAATGAATCATTTAAACAATAATGGACTTTCTGAAAGAAAAAAATTACAGGCAAAGGAAGGAAATGGAATAAAAGCACAGATTTCCAAGTGCCCCAGCAGAAGTATAGAAGTATTTCCCACAAAGAGTTTATCACCATGGTATAATATGATTCGGCATGTAAGAATATGTCCAAAAATTCACAACATAAAATGTTTTCCGCTAAAAAGATTGGCATACACACATGATCCTACAATTACTGAAAAAGATGCCATTACCAACATGCTCAGAATTCCATAAGAAATTGTATGTGACGGTACCTGTTCCAATGAATTGTAACTATCAGCAATCGTTGAATATCTCCTGTCAAACTTATTCTGGGGTCTATGGGATGGAGGATAGGCTAGGGCTGGAGCTGGAGCGGGAGCCGGAGTTGCAGTTGGAATTGTTGCCGCAGGTGCAGGATAGTGTTCTTGTGGATATGCTGGATATGCCTCCTGAATGGGGTAATTATGGTCGTCTTGCGGTGGGTGTGAATAAGATGGTTGAGGGTAATTGTCGTACTGATTTCCAGAAAAAGACGAAGCTGGTCGATAGGATGCAGGATTATAACTCGCGTCCTCGTCCCTTGAAGTTTTGGCACCCATCCAATCGAACCAATTATCTACACAGTTGCAATCTAATCTTTTCAAGAACAACCTTCTTAAAGGCAAACGCTGATGGTTGAAACACAAATCAATCAAAACCCCCTGTATGTAGTAAAACTATATCAGAAAACAATTTCGACTTGGTAGAGAAATAACCTGTATAGCAAAGAAAAAACTAATCCCCGATTTAGTGCCCTACGAGATTAACACCAGTGTTTCCAGGAACCGAAGAAGGCGGTTAAAAGAGGAAGCTTCGCCGACGTTAGATGTATCCGCTAAGTAACTTTATCTTTACGTATTTCGTGTAGCAATACAAAACCTTTAAGATTCTAGAAGTAATAAATCAAATCTTATAGAGAAAGCTTGGTTTCCATACGAGTATGTCATCAACACACGGCACGGCACCGGCATGTTAAATGATTTGATATTTTGTTACTACAGTAACAAGAAGAGTAAATTAATGGTCAAAGTAGATGAGCGAAGTTCTGTCATGCAACAACAAAAACAGAGTCGGCGTGAATCTCGCACCGCCGCCTAGACCGGAACGGAGGCGGCGAGGCATAAATTCAACTCAGATTCAAAAATAAATTGATGTAATCAGTCATTAAGCCTAATTAGGATTTAGGA
This sequence comes from Cynara cardunculus var. scolymus, assembly GCF_001531365.2. Taxonomy (NCBI): domain Eukaryota; kingdom Viridiplantae; phylum Streptophyta; class Magnoliopsida; order Asterales; family Asteraceae; genus Cynara; species Cynara cardunculus. The sequence continues at coordinate 12,202,190 of NC_037528.1, read as the reverse complement.
CACGATATCAGATGAAGGAATGAATGAATCCAGGGGAATGATTCAAAGAGACAAACCTGATTAGATGTTGTGAAAGCATTATAATACGTGATTCACAGCGGATGTAGATTCAGCATCAATGGAGGATTCCGATTGAAACTTTTAGGATTAGGAAAGTTAAAAGTGTAGACGATTTCTTTGATTAAGATCTTGATCGAATCTTTTTAGTTTTGTTTAGGGATCAGTGGGATATTATTAGTCCAGTTAGGTCATCGGTGGAGCAGACGTGATTAAGAACGACACGTCAGCAAAGAGGAACATGCTTTCTCGTTTACCATAAGCAACAAAAGCATGTGCCAAATGTACATTATGATATTCGATCCTATCCCGGCCTATTTTGTATTTTCTTTTTAAAATTAAAAGTTGTTTGTTTACTTTTTAATAGTTTTATTAAAAGACAGTATCTAAATTGTTAAAATGTTAATCTTATTTGATAAAAAAAATATTGTCTTTTGATGGTTCTAAAATTTTCTGAATGATTTTATATCATTGGTCTTTCTTAACCATTTAACGTTCTAATTTCATAGTAAACAATTACCAAATAATTATATTTCATTTTGCATCATATCATGAGATTCTTTTAACTATTGTGACATTTAACATACTACACCAAAATATTTAGCAACTGTCAAACGACCTCTAAGATTTTCATATTCTTGTTTTTACTTTGTTTTCATTTCCGAGAATAAATCAATAAAAAATCTTTTATTTAATTTAAGAGTATTTTAATTTATTTTTTTGTCTATTAAATATTTTTTTTTTGATGTTTTAGTTTTTTTATTTTAATAAAACTATATATAAAAAGACAATACATGAAAATTTATATTGTTTTGTTACTGTGTATTATAAAATAATTAAATATTTTTCAAAACATTTTATATTTTTCATATTTTTTGTTATTATAATTTTAGTTTTTTATTAGTTTGATTCATGTAAACAAATCATTCAAGTACAAATCGTTAAGTACCCCTTATATGATAGTATTTTAATTTTTTTTCATCATTAGAGAACATAAGATGTTAAAACTATAATTACCAAAAATATATAGAAAGAACTAATTAGGGGCTGTTTGTTTCTCTCTTAATGGTGACATTAAGAGGGAACCTCTTAATCGGTCAGAGGTTTGTGCTGTTTGGCAACAAAAAAAGAGCCTCTTAATGGTTACACAAGGCTCTTAACCATTTTGCATCTCCTACCTCAATCAACCATTAAGAGGACAATTCTTCCCACTTTACCCTTTACATGCTCCCTTTACCAGATGCGTCTTCTTCACCCCACCCTCACTCGTCTCCTTCCCTCCCCACCCTCACTCGTCGCCGTTCTTCACAGCCCCTCCCTCACCCTGATTCTCGATGATTCATCACATATTGAAGCCATCGATGAGGGCAAAGAGGAACACATCGTCGTTCTGTTCGTTCTCCGGTCGCCTCGTCGCCTCGTCTCCGGTTGCCTCTTCGTCGCCGCCTCGTCGCCGCCTCGTCGCCGCTCGTCGCCGCTCGCCGTCGCCTCGTCGCCTTCCACAGCCTCACGTCGCAGCCTCGTCGCCTTCCACAGCCTCACGTCGCCGTCGCAGCCTCGTCGCCTTCCACAGCCTCACGTCGCCGTCGCATTTGGTTTAGGGTAGCATTTTTCTGTCTAGGGTTTGGTTTAGGGTAGCATTTTTCTGTCTAGGGTTTGGTTTAGGGTAGCATTTTTCTTTGAAAATTGATGGTGTTTATTGCTAACTTCATGTTTGTAACAATGTTAATGATGATTGGATTACCTATATTTTGCAATTTCTTGAGAATTTGTGATCTTGATATGAAGAACATGAAGAACAACATCTTTTTTTTCTAAAAAAAATGTTTAGAATTGATTGTATTTCTTGAGGGTTAAAATGGTAATTTTGCTGTCATTCAGAAAACAATTACCAAACAACTTTGTTTCATTCAGCACTTAACCATTCTGACCCTCTTAGCCATTCTAAYCTCTTAGCTATTCTGAACTAAATCATTCAGCAACTGCCAAACAGCTTATATTAAAAATATTTTAATATTTTATTAAAAACGATAAAAAATAATACAAATTTGTTATGTATTATTTCTATATAAAAAATATATAGTTTTATTAAATTATAAAAAAAAACTAAAATACCAAAAAGGAAACCAAAAACCATATTTAGCAAACCAAAAATAATCAAAAAGACTAAAATATCTTTAAGTTAATGGAGTATTTTTAATAACAATAAATTATAAATCATAGGGATTAAAATAACGATTCCAATACCACAGGGACGAAAATACTAATATTTCTCAAACCATAGGGAGAAAAATTGTAGTTTACTCTAAAAGAGTAAGAAAAATATAATACAAATCAAATCATGCGTTAAGAATGTAAAAGATAAGTCTTGACATTGATATGTATGGAAAAGAAATTGGTAAATAATGATCTATTTAACAATATATAAGGATATATTTAACCAACCCGGATATTTAACGGATGCATTTAAAAAAGATGTGGGTAAATGTCAAACATATGATAAATGTCAAACATATGATAAATGTCAGTTATATAAAATCTGATCAAAATTTATCAGTAAGTGACGTATATTCATTGTATCATTCGATTAAATATATTTTTTCTTAAAATAAAAAGTAATTTACAGTTCCAGTGTACTTTGAAAGCTATAAAACTTAATTACTGTAAAGAGATAAGAACCAGACGTCTTAGGGACCATTTACCAAAAACTTATCCGATAAATGCTTACCGATAAAATTCAACACTAATACTTACTTGCTGGGTAAGATTTTAATCCACCAAAACGACATCGTGTGCAAGAATTTACCCGATAAACTCTTACCATGGTAAGAGAAGTCGCATTCACTTACCGGATAAGACTCTTGGTCCTTGTCTGGCTCATAGAGTAAAATTCTTGGTCCTTGTCATGTTCATCGAGTAAGCTAATGTAACTTGTTAAGCGTCTGGTAAACTCAAAAACACATTACACTCGTTCTATTTTAATTTTGAATTTTCTTAAATAAAAAGTAATTTAGAGTTCAAGTGTATTTTGTAAGCTATGAAACTTAATTAAAATTTAATTTTGAATAAAATTAAAATTTAATTGTAGTTCAAGTGTATTTTGCCACAAACAAACGCATTTCTTCCTGTAACAAATTTGACCAATTGGCTTACAAACAATCAAATTCATCGAGGAAAATATCAAGAAAAAGTTCAAGAAAACAACCAAAATCCAGACTCCCGAGTCCGAGTCTCGTCCTGTGGGCTACATATTCATAGAGGTGCAACTTCGACGATGACTAATGCTTCAATAAATACCTCATACGTATATCATGTAGATTGGATCTTTTTCTTCTTCTTTGAAGCAACATCACTTGGTTCGATTTCTATTGACATCCTCTTTGTCCTAATCAAGAGATCACACTTCATGTCAGAAAGAAGAGGGTCAAAAGTTACCAACAACAGCCAAAAGAAAACAAACATATACCTCTTTGAAAGCTCCTGTGTTTCATTGTTACTTTCTTTGCCCATAGCATCTGAAAATAAGTACCAAAATGTATTCAGATTGCTTTCAAAAAGAATTTTATGGATAACGTGAAATGATGGTTCATAATGCACGGCTTCATTTCAACACTTATGCCATCAAAACGTGCTTACTGATATGCTTATTGGATCATACATACCTGCTCCATTTGCATCATCATTTTCTGAATCCAACTCTTCATCATCTTCTGGTTCCACATCTGATTCCAAATCAGAACCCCAACGATCTTTCCCATCATCAAAATCCCAACGATCTCCCACCGGAGGCATCCAGAACTCGTCTTCCTCTGTGTCACTGTCTTTTTCTTCTGGATCCCTGACTTCAGATATGATCTTACTAACATCATTCTCCTCCTTTTTCTTCTTATTCTTCTTAGTCTTCTTCAAACCATCTCCTTTGCTCTTTGAAGCCTTTTCTGGTTTCTGCTTGCCTTCATCTTCTACCAAACCAACTCCTTTGCTTTTTGAAGCCTTTTTTGGTTTCTGTTCGCTTTCAACTATTATCAAATCATCTGATGCTTCTTTTCCAGCTTCAGCTTCCTCTTTCTCTGTTTAACATTGACCATACTTCACATCAGACATATACTTATTTCCCTATTAGAATCATAACTCTCGATTCTGGTTTCTAAACAACAAATCCAAATGTGACTTTTAAGTTTATAAACGACAACTTTTTAACTTCAAATTTGAGAACTGCATTGCTAGTCCACATAAATTGCTTGATAACTATGTTAACCTATAAACGAATGTTGCAATAAAATTTAAGAAGAATTGAAATGCTATTCGATTCTTCATTTTGTGCCTAACTATCAAGAATCACTTCAAACTCCCACACCCACGGGGATTTCAAGGAGGGGTAATTAGCCAAACAATCCCCCAAATTCCTCAAACCCTGCCTCATAAGATGTACTGCTCCTCATAGGGCATGTGACCAAGATCCTTGATTATAGCATCTAATTGGCTCAAATAGCCCAAACCCAAGACTTCACTCAAGAAGTGTCTAATGGAGAACTTAAAGCATACATATAGCAACCGGTCTATCAGTTGAATCACCTTCTCACCATTTTCTTTTAAATCCAAAACTTTCTGACCAGTTTGGGAATGTCACTAAACTTGTCAGCAGGTTATGTTATTTAAGGTTATCGAGCAAAATAGTCTATAGCAACCTATGGTGCCTTCAGTAGTTATCACACCGAGGACCAGTCAAGGGAATCACAGACTCTAATTGCCGAAATGAGATGTAATTGTGGAATCCAATTATATTACTCTCCAAAATAGCAAGGTGAATGGGTCCGAGTCTAGCTGAAGTGGGAGTCTTTTAACATAAATCAAAGAACAAACAACAAAACAGACAATAATGGTCATTCAAGAAAGAAATTCAAGAGAACGTTCTAGAATCAAGCAGAACACAAACCTAACATGTTCAGGAAACGCTTTCCATTGACATGCTTCCATATATGCTCCTCAATTTTATTCACAGTAAGCCCTGTCAGCTTGCAAATTAACCTAGAACTGTCGTAAATCAAAAAAGAACATGATCAGCAAAGAAATACAATAAATCAGTTCTACCAATCATGTTCATTGAGTAAACCCTAAACCCTAGTTTAATGAAAAATACGGGATTCAATTGGGGGAGTAAGAATACCGGGAAAGAGGGTCTTGGTGGAACATATTGAGAGGAGGCTTATTGCGAGCCAAGGCGGAATCGATGAGTCCGAGCCGGCAATGCTTGGTGTGTGCGTATGACTCCCTAGCATCGGCCGGCAATTCGTGGCCGGTTTCGACGCATTTGTAGCGGCCGTTTTCGAGCTTTTTGAACTTGGGTTTGCCAAGCAAGAATTTTCCTTCAATCTCTGCCTCCTGTTGTTCTTCCTTTTGTGGTGGTTGCTTACTTTCAGTTTTCTTCTTCCCCATTAATCTATCTGCGAAGCTCACTTCTCAATTCCTACACACAGTGTCGTTGTTTGCAGAGGAGACGCGGTGTCTTCTAGGGCATACGAGTTTAGAGTTAATACGACGTCATATTGATTTCTAGTTATATAATGAATATTTCAAAAACCCAATTAACTTTTCCATTTTAAACTATTTTATTAAATGAAAAATTATTAAACTTTTTGATAAAGTTTTTAAATATTTTATTGAATAAATAAGTTGAACGATCACCGATATTTTATAACCCAAAAAATATATATATAATTGATTAATTAATGTTTTAAAATAAAAAAAAAACATAAATCAGTTTTACTGTTCTTAAACCTTACGTCATTCAAACTCATCACAGACATCGACATTGCTCCCCCCCCTCTCGTCGTCCCATCGTTGTTTGTTCTCTATACAGTCCATTGATCAATCTCCCTCTTTTGACCAGTTATTTTCCCTTTCAATTCTCTCTCTTTTACAACAACTTAGTGAAGCACATATTCAAAAAAGATGGAGAATCCGAAGAAAAAAAATGAGATCAGTAGCAGGGGACAACAATGGCGATGGGCAATGATATATAACAGAGACGATGAGGCAACGAACAGTTTGAATGATGTAAGGTTGGGAACGGTAAAACCATATTTTTTTTAGTTTAAAACCTTCCTACTTGGCTTCAATTGTCTTTTTTGGATTAAAATGGTGTAAATAACCATTTTCAAAAGGTCGATAGTCTATTTATTCAAAAAAAATCAGGAACTTAATCATTCAAAATAAAAAAATTAATAATTTTTTATTTAAAAAATAATTTATGGACTAAATTATTTAAAATAAGAAAGTTAGATAATTTTTTTCATGGTTACCTTTGAATAAAGCCAAAACATATTAGATGAAAGCAATCATAAAATATAAGTTATAAAATTTATTAGAATTTTAAGGTATTTACATAATCCAATTTAATGTTTGTGAATTGTGATTTGAAAATGTCATAATTAGGTTGAATTATTTTTGAAAATTAAAAAAAAATCTTAGTGTTGATGTGTATCAAAACAATATTGGTATGTAGGGGTGTGTTTAACCTGGCACTTGAAATTTTATAGCCCAACCCAAATTGTGTAGGTTATGTTGAATTTAGCCAGGGGTGCTAAAAAAACCGACCGACCAACCCAAAGAAATCCAAAAAGACCTAACCTGAGGCAACTTGAAGCATGATCGATAAAAAAAATTAGTCAAACCGCCTCTATAACTCGTGCCTTTTATACCCCTGTTTGATTATATTCATCTCACTTAGCGCGCAAACTCATAGAGTCTTGATTCATGTATAGGGTTTCCATTCACGCTTTCTTCAGACTTCAGATATCATTTTTTATCTTTATTTTTCTTCTTTTTGATTCATAATTAGGGTTCCGATTTTGTCCAGGTTTTGATTTTGTTCATGTATCGATTAATGCTTAGGGTATTGATTTTGTTCAAGCTTTGATTTCTTCTTTTCTTCTTCATGTTTCGATTTTGTTTATGTATTGATTATCTTCATACTTCCTACACAACTTACATGCCAGTTGCCAACACATATCAATTTCTACATAAACTCACTTACATTGATTGCCAAAAGTCTGTTTACTATTTAGGAAACATCATTTACTGCTTTTGTATTGACAACATGTATCAATTTTCTACAACTGCTTCCGGGTTTCGTTCAACACATGTATTGAGTTATATATACCGTTTACTGTTATTATTTGGTTATACATAAAAGTTCTACACGGTACTTACATTGATTTTATGTATTGTTATTGTGTAGTGTTTATGTATTGAGTTTTGTCAAATCTCAACTACTTTAATTAGTTGAGTTTTTGTGTTTCCAATTATGATTTTACTTTGTAAAAACACAACCCGACCAACCCCAGCGGTTTGGGTTGGGTTGAAAACTTTTAAACTGCCAATATTGGGTGAAGATTTTAAAATGTCTTCAACCCGATCAATCCAACCCATTAACACCACTAGTTAGATTGGTCTTATTGAAACTTTGTTATATAATTTTACAGAATACAAACAAACTAGGAAACCATGACCAATTATTTAAATTTATTCTTTATGAGTTAATCAACAATTGTTACAATATTACATAAAATAGTTTAAACGGAAAAAAATGACGTAAGTTTAAGCCAATTAGTCATCAGCAATCGTAAAATCAAATCAAGAGGAAAAAAAAACACAAACTTCTATGAAAACTCAGGACTTGAGGCTACAAGATGTATTCATACAAATTTAAACAAAAAACTTTCGTAACTGTAAAAAAATCTAATAAGGTATATGAGTTCAGTTGGCTGTTAGTTTGAAACTAAATATCAAATACTTAAAATTCACATGTACTAAATATCTGTATCATGACATAAAAAGTACCAACTCTTTGCATCATTTGTAGTGTCATGCCATCTACACACGTCTCCATACACGATCACACATATGATAACCCTACAGTTATATTTCACGCGTAACATATTTCATACCAACACACAGTATGTTTAAAGCTTTAAAACGTTACATATATCATTAGCATAAAAATAACCAAAATGTTTAAAAGCAACATATGAAAATTTTGCTTAAAGTAATATCTACAAATATTATAACGTACATACTAAGTGTCCATACATGCCAATTAATGTTAACGACAACTTATGTGCATTAATGAACAAACCACTTTATGTTGCACCCAACAAAGGTGTTGGTGCATTTGTTGCTACCACAGTGTACGTGTGTTGTATTATTTATCGAGTTCAATGAATTGACAAAACGTCTGTTGTACAAGAGAGTTATTTTAGTGTTGTGATTTTAAATTATAGAAACTCACACGGTCACACCTCAACTGCATAATTTGGAAGTCTGGAGTCTAACCTCGAAATTATACCAACGGACAAGGTATTAGAATATCGTCAACAACTATGTAATTTTAGAAATTTTAGATATTTAAGAAAAGTTTGCTACAATCTATACTGTATTATAAAGCATTTGACAAAATCTCTTAAAAACCACTTTTTATGTATAAAATACTGTTTATTAATGCATGTTACTTAAAACTCAAGATTACAAGTAGATTGTGAGTAAGTACAACTTATTAAAGCTCCATATTTGAAATCGTGTAACTAACTGCAGATAAACATGATTAAATACATGATAAACATTTTATTTTAAATATAAAAAATCTAAAATATAATTAGGATAATCATTGAGTTATAACAGAATACTTAATTATTATTTTTATAAAATGTTATATTATTAAACAAAAAAAAAACTATTTCGTTATTGAACTTAAATTAAATTAAATTAAAAAATAAATTAAAAAAATTACATAAAAAATGAGAACTTTTAAATAGTTTATTTGATATTAACATTGATATATTTTTTTAAATTTTTATGACATCTTTAAATTTATATTTTATTCAAAAATAAAATCATCATTGCTTTTTAAAAAATACATAAAATTGTATTATAACATCGACAAAAATAAATAATAAAATAAAACATTAAAATCGAGATGTGTCTCGCTACATTATACGAATATTCATCCATTAACTATAAATACTACTATTTATATGTTTTAACGTAACCTATAAAAAAACCTTTTTGCCTGGACTTATCTCATGTACCAAAGCACGTTCTATTGGTGCGTTGGGCCCGTGTCAATGAATACTAGGTGGCCTCATGAGTCCTTTCAGACCCATTGCTATAGGGAGGCTAATTGCACCCCTATACATTGTCATTGGCATCCCTAAGTAGGTTTGAATCATATTTTTTTATAGTTTTTTGTATTTTTTGTCCTTTTGTTATTATTATTTTTTATTTTATTATTATTTAAAAAAAATTAATTAATATATATTATTTATTTTATTTTATTTTTTTATTTATTTATATTATATTTTAATTAATAGA
>NC_037528.1:12179466-12187279 GCF_001531365.2 Cynara cardunculus var. scolymus | reverse complement strand
TTTTTCATCGATAGTCTGTAATTGGAACCATAACTCTTATTTATTCAAATTGTATTAATATGTAAATACCAAATGTAACTTATATCATCATTAAATCTTATCTTATAAAATCAATAAAACTACAAAATCGTTAAAATTCATGGCTCCGCCATATTGCTCAGATACACAACTAGTCATATCATATGATGACGTGTCGATTATCAACCTGAAGAAGGCAAAAAACTTTTTCACCATCCTTTGATAAGATGGAATGTCGACAACCACCTTCATATATTAATTCCAGCAACAAACTCCAAAGTTCGCATAAACAACAATGGAGTCCTCTGTAAAACCTGCTGTCATTGGGATCTTAGCTCTTTTCATCTGTGTCCATTTGGCAATGGCGGATGTAGGGATCTTACCTCGGTGTAGTTGGGCGGGACTGTACAACTTCGGCGACTCCAATTCCGACACCGGCGGGATCTCTGCAGCATTTACGCCGGTTTCATCACCCTATGGTATGACGTTCTTCAAGAAGCCCGCCGGAAGACTCTCCGACGGCCGCCTTGTCCTTGACTTCCTTGGTATCGCTAATCACCAATTGTACTACTTTGAATGCTAATTATTTCATTTTCGATTTTAACATATACGTACAAAAAACCCTAAAAGTTAAGCTCTAATTGTTGTTGAAGCTGAATACATCGGGCTACCTTACGTGAGTGCATATCTGGACACGATCAACACAGATTATCGCCATGGCGCTAATTTTGCAACAGGAGGATCAACGATTCGTAGGCAGAATGAAACCATATTCAAGGGTGGAATCAGCCCCTTTTCTCTCGATATCCAGACTGTTCAATTTACTCAATTCAAAGCTCGAATCATAGATCTATGGAGTTCCGGCCATCCGGCAGCCGATAAAAGCCAGCTCCAGAGGCCCGGCGACTTTTCAAAAGCGCTGTTTACCATCGACATTGGCCAGAATGACCTTTCGGTTGGGTTTCGAACGCTTTCCAAACAGCAACTTCGTGCAGCAATACCTGATATTATCAACGAATTCGCCACTTCCCTTCAGGTAATTAGCAACTTAACGAGCTTAACGAGACTACAACTTATTCCGTTGGCTATACATAACTTTATAATAATGACTTAATGATAATAAAAAATTGCTTATTTAGTAAGCTTCTAAGAAACTTTCTATACCCAAGTTTCTTCCAAAAATTTCCCTCCCACTTAAAAACAATGTCAATTAAAAAAACAAAAATCTTCTCGATGTACACACAGATTAATCAATACATACAGTTTTATCAGTACAAAACTTAATGAAAAATCAACCAAACAACCTCTAACTAATGATGTTGATGGCAGCACCTGTACGAGCAAGGGGCGAGGTCGTTTTGGGTTCATAACACAGGACCAGTCGGGTGCTTGCCCGTGTCAACATCTAATGTACGAAATCCCGAGCCTGGTTATCTTGATCGCTATGGGTGCATCAGGTATCAGAATGATATGGCCATGGAGTTCAACCGCCAACTCAAAGCTCGAGTTATCAAGCTTCGTTCAGAACTAACCGAAGCCGCGATAACATATGTCGATATCTACACCGCCAAATACAAGCTAATCAGTAGCACCAAAGAATATGGTAGTTTTACTTAAAACAGTGAAAAGAACCAATAATCGATCTTTAAAGCAACTCAAAATAAGTAATATGTGATTCGTTGACAGGATTTTACGAGCCGCTTAAGGTATGTTGCGGTCATCTTGAGAAGAATGTTCGTATCTTCTGTGGGACAACGGGAATTATGAACGGGACTACGGTTCATGGTGATGCTTGTGCGAATCCTCCGGTGTACGTGATCTGGGATGGGGTACATATGACCGAGGCTGCGAACCGATGGGTGGCAAATCAGATACTGAACGGATCGTTATCGGACCCGCCGATCCCGGCAACCCATGCCTGTTACAAGCATTTGTAGTCCTATAATTACCCAACAACTATATTAGATTGAACCATATATACTTGATATCTTGTGTGAGCCGTTGGTGTTTTTAAGGTTAAGTTTGTTTCGTAAAATATTTTGAGAATAAAATTAATTAAAATCTGTAAAAATTGAATTAGAAATTGGAATTTATCTCTTTGGACTTTGGTTTGTGGTATATAATTTCGGAATTGAAATAAAATAATAATAATTTAGTTAAATATTACCATTTTTTACAATTTATTTTTTAAATTGTTGCTTAAAATAATTTATTATTATACGGATATTTTTGTTTTTTTCCCATTTTTTTATGATGGAATAAAATTTAATTCAAGTAAAAAGTCATAAAAATAAATATTTTAACCGATAGAATTTTCTAATTCTGTCATAAGTTCATAACAGAATTTATTATAATTTTAAGCTAAAGACAATGAAAATATGAAGTAAAAGGAATCCCACAATTTGTTCACATATTCTGGTTGTTTGTTTTTCTCTTCTTAATAGTTTCATTAAGAGACAACCTCAAGATCATTAAGAGGTGAATCTTGTTTGGCAAAAAAAATCCGTCTTCTAATGGTTTTAAAACCCTCTGAATGATTTTGTATCTTAAATCTCTCTCTCTTAACCATTAAGATCCCTAATTTCGTTGAACACAATTACCAAACAATTATATTTTATTTTGTATTATACCATGAAAGACTCGTAATCATTCTGACCACTTAATCATTTTACACCAAATCATTCAGCAATTATCAAACAGCCCATCTGTCTGAATACGGAAACCAAACACGATGGTAAAATATGAAATTCTAAAATCCAATATATAATTCAAAATACATTGTCTGAACCGAGTTTTAAAAGACTGAGACGTGTCATGGTAGTGAGATCTAGACTCAAGCCTTATGAACCACGATGAAGCCACTACGTTTTTTCAAAGCGTGACTTATAAGGACAAATTTATATATCATATATATAATTATATGTATATATATGTTTAATACTATAACTCACTGAGTTAATGAAATTAAATAATTTAAACTAGTTTATATAATAAAAAAATTAAGACCAAAAAAATCAAACATTACGTTATAAAAACAACATATTACACAAATCTTATTCAACAATGTACCCTGAGTTTAGGGATGGATCCAATCTTTAAGCACCAGGGAAAAGACTTTCAATCAAAAACCAAAAACCTTTGTTTGCTAGCTTAAATTTTCCATTTTCACTCTCGGCTTACATGGTTTTTCCTCAGTCCCATATGATCATATGCTTCCCTTCCCCAAATCCAATCCAACGTGCCTCATCTCATTAAATTCTTAGATCTGCCATTGCCAGAGTCAACGAGAGTTGTCACAAAAAGCCTTTTAAAAGACTCGGTTAAGGCATTCGAATTTTTGATAAAAACGAAGTAAATGAAATTTATCCCCATCTTACCCTTGTTTAAAGGGTTTTTAGATTTTCTAAAATTTAAATATTTAATAATATCAGAAAAATAAAATCAGAATTACAAGGAAAAAAATATAAAAGAGTAAATTACAAATTGCTCCTATGGTTCATATCTTCTACCAATATCGGTCCTAAAATCAAAATAAGTACAAACATAGGACTCGTGGTTTACACTTTTACACGTCTCGAGTCCCTGCCACCAACTGGGGAAAAAAATTCTATTAGCTTAGTTAAATGAGTAGTATTTTGGTCTTTTTCACATTCTTTTTTTCTTTATCCTCTTTTTTGAAAGACAACCATCAATAACAACTAAACAGAAAGAGTAACCGAGTTCACCGGAAACAGGGCGAACAAACAAAAGCACGTTCACCTTCTACAAGGCATAGAAAGGAGGGAAGCAATAAAAAGCCAATGAAAAGAGCGTGGAACGACAAAATAAAATAAAATAAACGACTAATCGGGAGAAGCCGGATTACAACACCACAAAAGCCAAGACCTAACAATTTATTTTGACACGATGAGAAAGTCAACAAAATGAGACAAATTGGATCTCAAACAATAGGTCACCATCCTCGCGCAAGCTACCAAACACGAGTTTATTCCAAGAACTCCAAATTAAAAAGACGGAAAACCAAATAACGATCCTATTTTATCTACACACATGTCAACCACCCTCAATGATTTATGTTGGAGGAATGATTGATGTTGGTTTCACTTCTGTGTAGTAGCTCGTGACCCTGATTTATACCAGAACTTTTTGAAGACCCTGATTAGAAATTGGAGCTTTTAGTAGACCCATACTAGAAGCTGGAAATTTCTAAAGACTCCTATGAAAACCTGAAGCTTTCTGAAGGCCCTGAATAAAAAACTGGAGCTTTATGTGCACATTGTGGGAAGGTCGAAGCTTTTTGAAGGCCCTGCAAGAGATGAAGACAAAAAACAGTGAAGAAAACCAAAATACCCCTTATTTAGTTGAGTTAACAGATTCTTTATTTCGTCAACGACAAAGACTCAAAATGTACAAAAATGTAAATTACAAATCTCGTCTTTGTATTTATTATAATTTTGAGACTACTCTGAGTAAAGTTGTGTACCACATGGACCAAAATTCTAATTTACTAAAAAAAAAGGTCGTCTCATCCATTTCTCTCCCTCCGGATGACCTTCTCTCTCCTTCCCTGTAATCTGCTACATCTCTCATCTATTTTTTTTTACGAGTCTAAAGCTCAAAGCTACAAACCACTCCTCACTCACTATCGGCTGCCTCTCGCCCTCTCCCTACAGACCCACTCCTCAGTCCTCATTGGTCGAGTCGTGGTTCTCGTCTCTGTCGCCTGTTGGTCCCTCCTCACTTGGGTTGAATTCAAAAAAACTCTTATCAAACATTGCTTCAATTGCCAACTAGCATGATGATTCAGGTATTACAACAGAGTTGAATAATTACTTGAAAGATAAACTTTTGCCTAAAGACATAGAGCTTAATTTGCTACTTTGGTGGAAGACAAACGGGTTTAAATACCCAACATTTCAAATGATAGCTAGACATATTAGTTATTTCTATTTTTATTGTCGCCTTGAAGTCTGCATTTAGTACCGATGGAAGATTGGCAACTCCACGTTGTAGTCGACTTCATCCAAAAACATTGGAGGCTCTAATGTCTGATCAAAGTTGGCTATTTAATGAAATGCAAGGTAACCTTATATTTATTTTTAGTTATAAAATTTTATTTTAGTTATCTATACTACCTTATTAAGCAAATTTCATCAAAGTCTTAAAGTCTTAAGTTTTGAAATACCGAAAATGCCCTTAAACCTATTTTACACGCCTCCCTTCCCTTCCCTCAATATATGTCTCTTCAATTTTTCCCCCAATATATGTCTCTTCAATTTTCCCCCAATATATGTCTCTTCAATTTTCAATTTACCCGGCTCCTTGCCCCAAGAACACTCCTCCCTTACCACCTCCCGAGACGACGCTTCCCTTCCCCAAGATGTTCCCTTTAAGATTTAAGAGTCGTCCATCGGGCCGAATCGTTCCTCATCACTCGCTTCACAATCGCCTTCGTCGTTGGCCGAATCGTTCCTCATCACTCGCTTCACAATCGCCATCGTCGTTGGCCGAATCGTTCCTCATCACTCGCTTCTCAATCGCTTCCAATCGGCTTCTGTTTTTAGGTATGTTCTTGTGTTTTTTTCCAATCTTACAATCGGCTTCTCAATCGCTTCCAATCGGCTTCTGTTTTTTAGGTATGTTCTTGTGTTTTTTTTCCAATCTTACAATCGGCTTCTGAATCTCCCTTAATCTCAAGTACTGTAGTGATTAATTGTGTTATTCTGCGTTAACAACCCTAGGATTTATGTTGAAGAATCTCAACAATCTTTAGCATTTTTGTTTTATATTTAGAATAGGACGTAGAGAGCAACATAGTTATAGTAGTAAAAGATGGTTATGGCTTTGTCTAAACATGTATATGTTTCTTGTTTCATTGGAGACCGAATCCTGTGCTTTGATTTTTTGCTTAGTTACCAAGCTTCTTGTTCCTGGTCTTTCCTCCATTTCTGCTGGCTATTGGTCTTGCCTCTTCAATTTCTGCACTAATTTCAGGTTAGTGATTGATTTTTTCATTGATTTGGTGATTTCTTAGATTTTTGCAAATTTGTTGATTGCTGCAATTTCTTGCTGATATTTTTGCCTATGTTAATGAACAAATTTCGATTATTGATTGCTTGAATTGTTGTTGATTTTTTTTTCCTCTGTTCGTTTTCTTAGACAAATGCTAATTTCTTACACAAATATTGATTTCTTACCTATGTTCAATTTTTTGCCTATGTTTTAGACAACCTTGTTTGATTTTGCTAAATGCTAAAGCATTCCTAGGAAATATTGAAGTAGATAAACAAGTACTTAGACAACTAGACACTGGCGAACTCAGAATTTTTCTAAGAGGGGGCACCTTTGAGGTCAACATATAACTTGAGATTTTGGACACATGCCACAGTTTTTGGCTATACACATATTGAAGTTTCTACTTTCACCTTTTTGTTTCTATCAGTTTCAGAGTTACGCATGATTTTTGAGCATTGTATTCAACACGTAGATCAACATATAACTTGAGATTTTGGATACATGCCACAGTTTTTGGCTATACACATATTGAAGTTTCTACTTTCACCTTTTTGTTTCTATACTATGGATTCCATATCTACACTATCTTATACAAGACTCTTAAATTCAGAGTAAAATCTATGAAACATTAAGTACAAACCATTAATATGCTATGAATTATGGTTTGTTTTTTGAAAGAATGTTCGCAGCAAAAGATTCGAGCAGTGGTGTATGGCAATAAAATTTTCCATTGGAGAAACAACTATTACAATTTAATCTTATTGTCTGATGTGAAGTGAAAACATAAGAAAACTATTACGTTGACAAAGTGCACAATCTGATTCTAACTTCATCTCTCTCTATCTATATAAACTATCAAAATATGTAATGGGAAGAACGGTCAGGATAGATGGTGCAGCCATCATAAACATTAAGCACTTACATAATATACATTCTTTTACAAAGAAATGAAAGAGTAAAAGTTGTAGCCTCTATTACATTCTGTCAAGCTCCTAGCTTTCAGAACCCTATATTTGCATGCTTAAAAAAGAAAAGTAATATATGCTTTTCATGTTAACGATTTGTATTCATCATAAGCTTTCTTCTCCACCATATAGATTTTTCTCCTACTTGCAGCATGACCTTCTTGAAAATATATTCATGCCACCCTTATCGTATATAAATAGGCAACAGATAACAAGTAATGTATCTCAAAAATCATCATACCTTCCCAATTGTGTATTAATCCATTTGAGTAGAAGGTCAGCAGTCTTTCCATCTTCAATGGGATGAATTTCACCTTTTTCTTGTTTACCGTTCCGGCGACCATATGTTGCTTTTTTTTAACATATAATCAATATTCTGCCATAACTCTGAACTTCACAGCATAAGCATAATAATCTGGACAGCCTTTCGATTATTCTATTCTCACAAACAATTAATGTGTTGTTGCTCAACCTTGATCTTGCATACTTGAAAAGAACCTTTTCCAGAATGTAATAATCTGCCAATATGTTGAAAAGAACCTTGAAAAGAACCATTATTTCCCATTTTGGTGCATATATATATATATATATATATATATATATATATATATATATCCTTCTTTCTGTTCAAGAGAGACTGTGATAGACATGAATTGGCAAAACAACCAGTTATACCTTTTTAGGTGGTTGTGCATAGTGAAAACGTTGGCCTTCTAGCTGTAACGAAAGTGGGAAGCAGACGAGTGGTTCAGATGTCTGCAGGCTTCATGTTCTTCTTTTCTATTTTAGGTGTGTTTCTCTGTAATCATCTTTAT
>NC_037528.1:12155063-12178641 GCF_001531365.2 Cynara cardunculus var. scolymus | reverse complement strand
TTTTTAATAGGTGTTAAAGTTTAAACGATTGAATTAGCAAATCGATTTCTAACGGAACAAATTTGGACTTCTGTCTTTTCCAGATATGAAAAAATACCCGTTGGGCCCGAATCCCACTCCACACTTCTGCTGTCGAGTATCTACGATTCCCACGCTTCTGCTATTGGAAATGCTCMAGAGATCACACCTGTGATGTTGGATTACAAGATCCACGCAGATAACAATTTGTTATACAACACACCACCATGTTATGGGATTTACATGTGTGGATTGGTGTTTGAGGATTTGTTGGCACAGGGTGGTTTGGTGGAGGTTGAGAAGAAGAATGTGAAGAAGGYTCAGATTCTGTATGATGCAATTGATGAGAGTAAARGGTTTTATCGATGCCCGGTTGAGAAATCGGTGAGATCGTTGATGAATGTGCCTTTTACGCTTGAGAAATCGGAATTGGAAGCTGAGTTTGTGAAAGAAGCTGCTAAAGAGAAGATGGTTCAACTGAAGGGGCATCGATCAGTTGGTGGAATGCGAGCTTCGATATACAATGCTATGCCTTTGGCTGGTGTTGAGAAGCTGGTTGCTTTCAAGAAGGATTTCCAAGCAAAACATGGTTAGAATTTTGGGGGTTTAGGGTTTTGTTTTTGTAGCATTTTGTTGTTGCTTGCTCTGTTTTTGATCATGCTGTTATGTTATGTTATTATTATGTCTTGTTTCTGGATCTCTTATTACCCATAGTCCTTTGGAAGAAAAGGGATGGATGAATTGGATTTCAACATGAATGCTTAGGTAGTTCTGTGATTTTATTCTGGGTAATGAATATTTCAAATGAAATGGTGGCATCTGGGTTGCTTATTGATTGAAGACTGACTAGAGTTTGAATCTTTAATTCTTTACTATCAATAGTCAATTTGGTTTTAAGAAGTGTTTATTGAAGCAAATGAAGAACCAAATAGGAATGAACTCCCTGCCTCATAGCAGGTTACAAAATGCTTATTTATACCAAGATAAGAGTGATGTTTCTAAACACTTATCTGGTAAGTGCTTAGAGTGTGTCAGTTACCTTACYTGATGAATATGATAAGGACCAAGAATCTTACCCGGTAAGAGCGAGATAATAACCAAGTGTCTATCCTGGTACGTTAAGTGCTTACCGGATAATTTGTTGCATACAATATTGTTTTGATGGACTAAAATCTTATCCGTAAGTAAATGATAGTGTTAAATTTTAAGCGCTTACCTAATAAGTTTACCTAAACGACCCCTTAGCAGCACATTTTGTGGCCCAAACTTTTCCAAGACGGGGATTCATATTCTTTAATTTTTCATTTTTGAATTTTGATAGAGATGTGAACCTCAACTATTTCAAACAGATTTTGCAAAAAATAATATTTAACAGTTGGATATATTTTGATAGAACTTTTACATCCCGCCGCATTGCGCGGGTAGACAACTAGTATATTTTAATCAATTTTTATTGATATTATATTGTGTTGTTTATAGAAACTTGTTCTGATGAGACCAAAACATATTGTCGTACTATTAAGTATGATTATGACGTGGAAGAGGTAACTACAATACTACTAACAATAATTATGATATATTTATTTATATAGTCTTTTACATAAATTTTATTTTATAGGAAGCTAAGGAAAGTGAAAGTTTGAGTTGACGAGTTTGGCCGTTTGTGAGTTTACGGTTTTGAGTCAGTAATCTAGATTATTTGTCTATTACGAATCATGATTTTAGTTAGATTATGTCTAAACTCTAGTTTATACGCAACAACGATGTTTTTTAAGGAAAATACATGAACGTAGAACGTACTTTATTATACTTCTTTCATTTAAATGTTTATAGTTTTAAAAATATTTATTTTAGCATCCTATGTTGATGTAATCAAATGAGAACCACAAAAAAGTTTTAAACCCGTGAAAATTGATTAAAAAATATTTTTTGCATGCTTTTTTCTCATAAAATGGTAAAATTTAAAATATTGTTTCACGTATATTTGTTTTATAATATGCTAGTTTCACATCAATTTGTTTTTTGCTGTATAATAACTTTATGTGTATTTTTCGTTTCACTAAGTGAACCTAAAAGAAAAAAAAATTAGTGCAGGTTTTTTTAATAGTATAAATACAAACATATGTAAAACAATAGTTAAAATAATAAATAATATAAAAAATATTTTTATATCATTTTTTACATGGCTATCATTTAATTAAAATATATTTTTTAAATTTCGTTTTCTAATTACATTTTATTTGTTACGAATAAATGTCAACTTGTTGGGGTCTCCAGAATCCAAAGGTCCAAGTCCAACAGTCATAAATAAAAGACATTTATCTCTCTTTTTCTGATTTCTGAATTTCAATGGAAATAAACGAAGAAGAGTGGGAGCTTATCAACGACGATGGCTTCGTCTACAAGCGTCTCAAGCGCCCCCGTGTTCATCCCACCGCCGCCGCCGCCCAACGGCCGGATCCTGAAGCTGAAGCCAAAGCATACAGAGAACGAAAGAAGACGGTGCTATTAAAGCTCAAAACAAAGTATCAGCAAGAGATCCACCATTGGGAAGATTTGTCGAACACCTTGAAGTCATTGCAGGACCGTACCCAAAATCAACCACCACCCACCATACTCCAAGATCAGACGGTCTCCTTTTCGCAGGAGAATTCGTCGGATTCTAGTTATCAGGAACTCACCCACACCCTCCTCGCTCAGGTATTGACCTACCCTTTAGAAATTACTATATTTCGCCTTTTAACCTTCAGAAATCGATGTAATTCAAAACCACAACGAATTTTTGTTTCCAAGGATCCGCAATTATCTTCTATTTCTAGCCCTTGTTGCCAAGTTTTTTTTTCTTAAAATTGAGGGGTTTGGAGGTGATTTGGGGGAAATTTGAATATTTTGTAGGTTGAAGCTCAAGAAGCCACCATTTATGAGGTTTCAAGATTATGTGATGTTGCTGAAGCCCTATGCAGTGCTGAAGAGCAACGGTTGATGCAACCGTATATTGATTTACCAGTTTGGCGACCGTCCCCACAAGAGTTAATGACATCACTATTAGAAGAATGAGGGTTTCAACCATGGCTGTAATCTAACTTGGAGCTACAAGAAAGGTTTCAGATTCATCTTTAGAGAAGAAACCTTGATCATAGGATAAAAAGTGGGTAAGTCTCTCTTAACCAAGAATCTTGTGTAATTTATCTTCGTTTAGTGGCCGTAGATAGATTCTGTGAATGCTGAAGATGTCAACCATGCTTGATCAGCAAACAATGAGCTACTTATCTTAGAGAAGAAATACAGTGTTAGATGTAAGGAGCTAGGCTAGGAGATTTGGTTGCTCTTGTACAAGCATTTGAATGTATTTGAGATATTGTAAAAAATGTTGATTTAGAGATTCTTGTTCACGAGTTAACTAGAGTTTCTCAAGGATTTTAAAAGCAATAGATATAACCGAAAATAGCAAAGGACACCTACGGATTATGCTTTAGCAACTCATTTCCTCCTTAAGTGAATTTAGTGAACAAAGAGGCCTGCAAATCTTGAAAATGGATTTATTATCCTTCAAGGAGTTGAGTTAAAACACCCTTACTAAGAACTGTTTCAAGAGGGAAAATAGGTTGTTAAAGCAAAAGTTCGTTGGTTTGTTTGCCGTTTTCTTGGAATGTAATAGTTATGAGATGGAGGTGTTTTTTCGAATTGACGTAACATGAAACCTATTAGAGTACGAAAGCACCATGGAATTTCCAACTAAAGAAGGTGATGGTTTCACAATAGTGAATAGATGTTCTATTCTCAAGTTCAAAACTGACACAAAGAAGGGAAATGGGATTTGATCAGAGCCCACCGAGTGTTTGATGATGCTGGTTTGATATCGAAGTGAAGGTACAACTTTCACTGGTATGATGGTGAAACCCACCTGTAAATTTGGATGTTATACCAACGCTTTTGGCCACTTGAACCATCTGTAAGTTTAGAGCACCAAAAGCATGATCAGGTAACATTTTCCTGAATCGTAATAAAGATTTTCAGATTTCAAGAAGACTCGGATTTCCCAGAATCATGTCAAGCGACTAATATTGATGAAGTTACGAACCACTTCATTGAACTGTAGTGTGTAGTTGCAGTGAATGCTGTATTAGATAAGGCATATTGCCTGCATTCCACAGTTCATTTTGGCTGTTGCCCAGTTGCCCTTATGCTATGAATTCCCTAATTGAAATTTATGTTGAACTAATATTAGTATATGTTTAGCTGGATACGCTTGATTTTGTTTTCGTATTTGTGTATGTTTGTGTTGTGTGTTCCAAGTTTCAGCTCTACAATATGTTTTTTAATCTGTCAGCAACAAGAGTGCATTTTGTACAAGGACGGGCCGGTTGAGTGAGGTAGACCGGTGAAAGGATTGTTAAAGAATTTAGGGTTTTACTTTAACACCAGTAATTTACTGATCTTATCTTATATTCTTGATTTTTGTTCTTCTATTTTAGTGCATTTGTGTTACTTAGGGATCGTTTACCAAATGCTTATTGGGTAAGGAGCTGTTTGACAGTTGCTGAATGGCCTGGTGCAGAATGATTAAGAGGCCCTCATGATATAATGTAAAATGAAATATAATTGTTTGGTAATAATTTACAATGAAATTAGGGTGCCGAATGGTTGAGAGGCTCGTGATACAAAATCATTCAAAGCGTTTTAGAACCATTAAGAGACAAGCTTTTTTTTTGTCAAACAAGATTCACCTCTTAATGATTCAGAGGGTTGTCTCTTAATAGAACTATTAAGAGGTAAACAAACAACCCCTAAATATATATCTTTTTGTCGGAGATATTTGTTCATAGAATTACAAACCTGATATGCAATTTTTAGGACAAAAAAGTTGTTAATGTTGTAATTAAAAAGTAAATAAAAATTGTAACTTGGTATTATATATGTTATCTATACTATATTATAAAATATTTGACAAAAACTATTAAAATTCATTTTTTATGTATTAAGTACTGTTTATTGATACATATTATTTACGATTCAAGATTACAAGTAAATTGTGCATTTGTACAACCTATTATATTAAAACTCTATGTTTGAATTCGTGTAATTAACTGTAGATAAACATAATCAAATACTAGATATATATCTCATTTTAAATATGAAAAATCTAAAATATGTTTAGGATAATCATTGAATTCTAATAAAATATTGATTATTATCTTTATAAAAAATGATATTATTAATGAATGACTTCATTATTAAAACCAAATTAAATTATAATAAAAAAATTTATTAAAGAAAATTATACAAAAAAAAACAAGAACTTTTAAATATTTAATTTGATTATTAAAATTGATACATTTTTTTTTCAAAATTTTGCGATACCTTCAAAATTATATTTTATTCAAAAAATAAAAACATTATCGTTTTTTCAGTACCAAATAAAATCATATTATAATATCGACGAAAATAGAATAAAACAAAATATTAAAATCGAAACATATCTCGCTGCATTGTACGAGTACTCTTCTCGTATTATCAAACTTGTTTAATTATGCCTCACATCGTTCTGAAAATTGAAATTTTTTGAACGATTACAGGGGTAAAAGTAGAAATATTACAAAATAAGAGGACTAAAATAGAAAAGCCAAACCCCACCCACCCTATTGTATCGTGGGGGTAGTGAAGAAACGGCTCCCCCCTGATTAACCGCCCTTGTTACAATTTTTTAAATATATCAATCCCCTCTAATTTATACCATATTATAAATTTTTTTTTGATAAAAACTCTTAAATTTTTTTTTTATATAAAATATTATTTATTAATAAATATCACATAAAATTTAAGATTACAAGTAGAATGTGTATAAATACATCTTATTAAAGTTTTATGTTTGAATTCGTGTAACTAATAATGGATAAACGTAATCAAATACATGATAAATATCATTTTAAATAAAAAAATATAAAATACAATTAAGATAATCATTAAATTCTAAAAAAATACTTAATTACTATCCTAAAAAAATAAATTAGTTCGTTATTAAACTTCAATTAAATTATAATAAAATTTTGAATTAAATAAATTATACAAAAACGAGAACTTTTATATAGTTAATTTGATACTAATATTGTTTGTTTTAAAAAAAATTACAATATTCAAAACCATATAAAATCACATTATAACATTAATAGACTCAAAATATAAAATGAAACATTAAAATTAAGATATATCTCATTGTATTATACGAGTAAATCTTAAATCCAACGGTCACCAAGAGAGATCCATCTGGGCTACCGATAGGAAAGAAACCTCCTCTCTTTTTTTGGGTGTTTTAATGTTTGAAGGGTATCCATTTCAATATTTGCAGACGGAGTGCATATATATATATAAATAAATAGATACAAAATCTATATCTATATATTAGAAGGTTGAATGGATCATAGAGAATGAACCCCTGAATTGGTTAGATTTTGGGGGCCATATTTGCATACGGAAACAGGGGTTTGATCAGGGTTTCTGGTAAATTCGACAACAAAAAACGAGGGTTCGATTGTGGGTGGGGGTCTCGTAATCGGCATTTAGAGGTTGTCGTTGATTTGAGACCTCATGATGGCTGACGGTTTTCCAACTTCCAAGAAGACTGACAAAATCTTTGGTAAGGTATGATGATTGCAAATCTCTTCCATTTTTGATGAATTTATCGCAATGTTCTTCACATTCTTGTTTTATAGAATCCAATCAACGTCTGTAATCCCTTTGTTTATGAATCTTTTACGTTTTCCTTTTGGTCGGTAATTGTTATTTTCTTTGTTTTAAATTTCTTTTTATCGTGGTCGGTAAAATAAAACTCAACATAAATCATTGATCTTCAAAAATGTGATCGTATTTTGAAGGTAAGCAGCAGGATGTCGAGAATCCGAAGCATGATGTCGAATCTGGATTTGCGGACGTCCGTAGTGTTGTTTTTGTTGCTTCCGTCAGCGGTTGCCGGAATCTACTTTCACGGACAGAAAGTCACCTACTTTTTAAGGCCGTTATGGCAGTCTCCACCGAAGCCTTTCATTCACATCCCTCACTACTATCATCAAAACGTATCAATGGCTTCTCTATGCCAACTTCATGGTTGGGAGCTTCGCGATTATCCCCGGAGGGTATTCGATGCCGTCTTGTTTAGTAACGAGATCGACATGCTTACGATTAGATGGAAAGAGGTCTACCCTTATATCACTCAATTCGTTCTTCTCGAATCCAACTCAACGTTCACGAGTATGCCCAAACGCCTCAACTTTGCACTCAATCGGGAAAGGTTTGATTTTATCGAGTCGAGGTTGACTTACGGCACGATTGGTGGGAGGTTTCGGAAGGGCGAAAACCCGTTTATCGAAGAGGCTTATCAACGCGTTGCTCTCGACCAGCTTCTAAGAATAGCTGGGATTGAAGACGATGATCTTTTGATCATGTCGGATGTTGACGAGATTCCGAGCGCGCATACCATCGATCTTTTGCGATGGTGTGATGGCCCTCCGCCAGTCGTTCATCTGAATTTGAACAACTATTTGTACTCTTTCGAGTTCAATTTGGATCATAAAAGTTGGAGAGCTTCCGTTCATCAATATCGAAAGGGTAAAACAAGATATGCTCATTATCGGCAGAGCGACTACCTATTGGCGGACTCGGGATGGCATTGTAGTTTCTGCTTTAGAGAGATCAGTGATTTTGTGTTCAAGATGAAAGCCTATAGTCATACCGATAGAGTGCGATTTTCTCATTATCTCGACCCAGAAAGGATTCAGGATGTGATTTGCAATGGTAAGGACTTGTACGATATGCTTCCCGAGGAGTACACTTTCCGGGAGCTCATCGGGAAGATGGGTCCCATCCCTCATTCATATTCGGCAGTTCATCTCCCTATGCATCTGTTGAACAATGCTGAAACATACAGTTATCTTTTGCCCGGAAATTGCATCCGAGAAGATGGTTGAGTTTTCCGGTGCCCCGCCCTGCTTATTTTAACTTGAAGCGTCCATGGATTCAGGGGTGTTTACTTGTACATTATCGTCCCCCCAACACCGCCATGCCACCACCACGGTTAGCGGTCATCCAGGCTGTAGAGGTGTTTATCAACTGTTGTTTTTTGGTTAAATTTTACGTGCAGTTTATATGTATTGTTTTCTTTGAACCATTGCTGGAATAGATACCCATTTTCTAGACACTTGCCAAAATGAACATTCTATAAACATCCTTGATCCATGAGTCACAAATTACCAAATACATATTATACGAATTCTGAGGCCATAATAGATAACAAATGACAAAACTGAAGCCTTACGACGCTTGATCATCATCGTCCGTTAATTCAAAAGAGAAGTCCATAGCATCGTACCTTCAGTCTTTTTCAGGATTTGCACAAAATAACCGAATGAGATCAGTTTCATCCTCTATAACCGCTCTAACCACCCAAAAATGCTGTCTTGTGATGAAAACTGCAAGTCCTGTACATACGTCATAACGAAAAGTTGATGAACATGTGATTTTATTTCAAAAAAGAATTCAAAGTGGCTAGAAAAAGATGGTTCAGGCTTACAGCAAGGCTGAAATCAGGTGGAGTACCCATGTCCAGGTTATCAAGATCAGCAATTCCAGAAGTTGCACCTTTAGTTGTTCCTGAAGTATCATTGGTAGAGCCAGGTTGCGGTCCATGATTTGGCCTCGAGTCACCAAGAAGGGCGTAAGCATCAAAATCCTCATTGCAGAACAACGAATCATCAAATGCATCTAAATCAATCGCTTGTGAGTCGTCTTCCCAAATGGGTAACTCCATATTACCCGTCCTTCCAGTATTAGAAGAGGAAGGAAGGTATTTATTCTCAACATTCCAACCCGATTCCTGATCCAACATCAAGTAACAGCAGTCAGCATTTGTCACAAGAAAACACCAAATACTAAAGTGGGGCCTTGTTTTTTTTTGGGGGGGGGGGGTGTTTAAGAACGAAAAACATCAACCTGTTGTGGTGATTGGAGAATATAGTCAGTGGTGGCATCTTCACAAGAAACAGACTTTCCGGGCCTACATGGATCAGGAGCATCGGTCTCTGGAGTCCTTGGACTAGTTTGGGTCATCCATGCATCTAATTCATCAGTCAGAAAATGGTTATCAGTCTTTTCGGTCTGTTTCTGTGGCTGATAGAATATCTTTGAGACGACATATTGACCCTCCTTTTCATCTTCAATCGCTCCTAAATAGTATTCATGCATGACCCAGTTCAATTTACAAGGCTTGGAACCCCCACCAGCAGTCCCATAAAGGACCATTATCTTCTTGCATCCGATCTGAACTCCATTCTGCATAACAGCTTTTGTCTTGCCAGTTTTGTGCCAGCGAACATCCTTTGTCAAACCAGATTCGTTGCAAATCCTGCGACGTTTCCTTTGACCGGTAGTATATGCATTTTTGGTCCTATAAAAGAAATGGATACTGTTTCCATCTTTTGTAGCACCTATCAGAAAATAAGCCAAAAGGGTTAAAAGTCAAACATCAGTTTTGTCAACTCACAAGCCAAATGACTATGAACAGAATTAAATTTTCATAAATCACTTCAGAAGGAGTAAAAAGATGGAGGACAAAAAATAAGAACATTATTGTTCAATTGCCACGCCTGGAATACACACCAGAATTTGCTGATTTTTGCAGTTTCGACAAGCATTTTTAGACTACAGAAGTTAATAAAAGCATTGCATCGTAAGTACGCTGCTCACCTGGAAGATTTTCAGGATGTTTGTAGCATATTCCATCGTCTACATCAAGTGTAGGGATGAATTCATCAATGAATTGGTGTGGCTTTTCATTCCCAACGCCACATTTGGCTGCCAGATGTTCTAAGAGCTCGACATCAGTGGGTTCAAACTTCACACCAACGGGGAGCCCAGGCCACTCAACGGACACCTGCAAAGTGAAATGCATACAAGAGGTGAACTTTTCAATTGCAGAAGACAGTTATATTTATAAAAAACCATAGTTGTGACTGATTATGAAAAGTTGGAAAGATTCATCATTGCTTCAGCTACTTTGTTAGGTTTCTTACATCACTATTATCAATCCTGCAATGGCATTGCGGGCATTCCCTGTTTGCTCCACAGTCTTTGATTTGATGTACCAAAGGAAGACTAGAAGTCTTTACCTTCCTTGCAATACCTCTACCATCAACAATCCAACTTCTAGCATATTCAAAACATAAATTTACATTAGTGGCATAACCAACTTTTGTTGAAAAGGAGTAATGTAATAGCATAGAACCATCATACTCCTTTCATCCAAAAAGAAATATAGTTGGACAAAGGTGGCTGCTTCAATAATTATCATCAATATATATATCATAATGACCCACCAAATGGGTGGAAATCTGATTTTGGGTTATTAGCTAAAACAGAAAGAAATAAAAAGAAATTGGCCTTTTTAAGAATACAATACATAGGGTAAATATTTCCATTTGAAATCACCAACTAGTACATTTGTTGTTGTTCTTCTTAAACATGACCCCAAAAATTCTTACATATATATGGAATCATTTATCAACACTTTATCTTGGTCAAAAAGAGCATCACTGATTCTAAAAACTCCCATATTCTAATAAGAGAAATTGACCAAAATGGTCATTTCTCTTACATGGATTGGTCCTCCTAGTCATTCCTCTCCCGGCTTTACCCAAATGTCACTACCTCTGCAAGTGGTACCTCTCCCACTTGCGGACCTATCTAAAATACAAAAAAAAAATTACAATTTGTACCTAGATCCGCAGGTTAGGGAGGTGCCACTTGTGAGTTTTCTTTTGTCTTTTAACTAGGTCTGCAAGTGACATTTGGGTAAACCAGGGAGAAGAATGACCAGGAGACCGTTTCATGAGAAAGAAATGGCTATTTCGCCCAATTTCCTTTCTAACAGGGACAGAAAAAGTTTCCTACTACTGTAGGGTCTAAAAAGCATTTGATCGAAAAAGGAAACCCCCTTTAACATGCATCAAAACCCTCTATTGTTTACAAATTGCACATATTCTGCGATCTTTGTTCTACATCAAAAAAAAAGGAAACCCGTTCAAGTCTAGAGCAGAAATCACGTAAGGAATCTAATCTTAAGGATCCATTGATTTGATAAGGTACTCCCTCTATAGAAATAGAGTAACTCAATGCTCACATAAAAGTAGAAGCAGCTGATACACACACGACTTACATCTATCTTCCATATGCTGGATACGAACAATCATAAATAAGAAGCGACCATTAATATTGGATTGATTCACCACCACAAGGGTCTGGTGCACTCGTGTGCTTGAGACTTGAGCGCGTGTTTGAAATCAATAATCAATCATTCAATCACACACACATAGAGCAGAGAACTAGCTGGGTTTTAACGGGTAAGGCTATACTAAACCCCTAGATAAAAATCATCCCAGACGACGATCGGAAAATCCTTTTTCTGGGAAACTAAACCCCCAAAAACAGGATCCAGAAGGAAGAGAAATCAAAGGGTTTATAACATCAATAGCACAAAATCACTTACTTGGCCATTCCTGGAAGGTAGAATCGGTGCAAGATTGTTCAACATTTGACAGAGAGATTGAGAGGAAGAAGGTGCCGGTGAGTGTAGCGCAATTTCCCTTCTCTCTCTCTAGACAACCAAGTTATGTAGTGAGAGTGTGTTGGTTTGTATGCGCGTGAGGGTGGAAAAAGACATATGCGAGCGGGAAATCAAAGATACGACTCCCGAGCCTCAGGTTCGCTATACATCACATATTTTTACATTTATGGTCCCTGTGATTTTCCGTTTTACACGGTTTTCGTCCCTAAAGTTTAAAAACAAGAGGTTAGTTTGTGAAAATGCTCGAAATTATCACCCATTCTAACGGTGGTTGATTTTTAGATGTTGAGTGAGGGGAATTATAGTCTTTTCTTATTTTCTCTCGTTTTTATGTCAATACAAATATATATTTTATATATAGAAATACATTATATTTAATGTGCATATACGCACGCATGCACGATCATATACACACAGAGCCACAGACTCAATTTCAACGAAGTTTCTAGCAACACTCTACCTTCCTCGTGTCCGACAAAGTCTTAGGCGTGCCTCAT
Organism: Cynara cardunculus var. scolymus; assembly: GCF_001531365.2. Taxonomy (NCBI): domain Eukaryota; kingdom Viridiplantae; phylum Streptophyta; class Magnoliopsida; order Asterales; family Asteraceae; genus Cynara; species Cynara cardunculus. The sequence continues at coordinate 12,166,515 of NC_037528.1, read as the reverse complement.
CTTGGAACTTCGATTGAACACCAACCAACTCCCTTCCCAATGAGCAATGAACATCTAACAAGTCCTTACTGATAAACACTCACGCCTTCCTTTATCGTGGTTTCTCTACATATTGTTATCCTTAACCACCACCACCGTTGTTCCTTACGTAAAAGACCCATAAGAAGCAATCAAAAATAGCCCTCTCGGATAAATCAAATCCAATTTTTTTTATTTCTTGGTATATCTCTTTCTTCTGCACCGTTCACCTTGCTAAGTAGAAAACTTTGAAAATTAAAGATTTTTTTTTGCTTCAACAGTTATGAAAAATGGTGTGTTGAAATAGAGGGAAAAAAAATTAAATGGAATCTCTAAATTTGGAGAAATTTCTGAAACTATATTGAAGATAAATAAATAATATATTAATTCCTTTCTAAAATTAAAATGTATTAAAATTAAATTTGTATAAGAGAAAATTAATATTTTATTAATATAATTAATGTTAGAATTATTAAAATAGAGTAACTGTTGGAGTTGAACATCATTTTTCATGAAAATTTTAACTTTTAATAATCTATTACATAATTATTATAACATAGTTGTTGAAGATGCCTTCAAAATACCGTTTAGTTAATAGTGTTAAAGAAAAGTGTTAATTCTAAATATTTTTATAAACCACAATGGTTAAGTTGTAGTTTTAAAATTGTAACAAAATAAAAATAAAAAAAATGTAATTTACTCTAATTTATAAGAAAAGGTCTTGCTTTTTTGACCTTGACCATAGAACTTATAACGCAAAGAGTTAAATGTAAATTTGGTCCCTGTAGTTTGCATAAATTAACGAGTAATATCCTTAGAAAGAACTATTAACGAAAGACGTCCTTGTATTCTTATTTTTATAACGAATATAGTCCTTTCTCTAACTCTTTCAGTTAAGTTTTCGTTAGTGAAAGGTAACTTTGTTTACTTACCGCCCTCTTTTCTCAACTTAATTTTTAATAACATATCTGGTCTCTTAAACTACTTTTCATTTTGTAATATATTTGGACCCTCAAACTAATTTACATTATTATAACAAATTTGGTCTCTCAAACTATTTTTTATTTTTATAACAGATTTGATCTTTCTCTCAACCTTTATATTTAGGATTTGGTCATTTCATTTAATTAATAAAACTTGGTGGCATAAACATATATTTTCTAAATATAATTAACAAAATAATTAAATAAATTTTGAAACTTAGATTTTGCCATGAAATATCTGATTTTTCAAAAATATAACTTCAATTAAATCTTTTAACTCAAATAAAACATAATTTTGATAAATATTTTTTAATTAGTTGAAAATTAAAAAAACCCGATGATATATTAAATAACAAGACATAAAAATATAAGTTTAAATAATTTAATAAAATTAATTAATAAAAAAAATATATTACAGTTACATAACATATAAAAATACAACTTTAACTTTTATATACATTAAAAATGGTTATAATTAATAAACTAATAAATATATAAAAATATTATAATTTAACATTAGCTGATCGAAAATTATTAGTGTTATTATGACGTGTTAAGTTAAATCACTAATATATCATAATAAAACTAATAATCTTTAACCGATTAGTGCTAAATTATAATATTTTTATATATTTATTAATTATAATTATAACTAAAATTCAAAATTATACTCTATTTGATCTACAGGATTTTGTGGAAATCATATTTTTTAAAAGAAAATATTTCATGGCAAAATTTAAGTTTCTAATTTTATTTAATTACTCTGTTAATTATATTTATAAAATATACGTTTGTGCACCAAATTTTATTGGTTAAATGGAGGGATCAAATCCTAAAGTTGAAAATTGAGGGAGGATCAAATTTGTTATAAAAATAAAAAATAGTTCAAGAGACCAAATATGTTATAATAACGTATATTAGTATGAAGAACCAAATATGTTACAAAATGAAAAGTAGTTTGAACGATTATATATGTTATTGAAAATTAACGTTGAAGAAAAATGATGGTGAATAGACAAAAATACCCTCTCACTAATGGAAACTTAACTAAAAGAGTTAGATGAAGAACTATATCCATTATAAAAATGAAGCTAATCACAAGGATGATGCATGATTGGTTTGAGTTTGGCTCCAAAGGTCAAAAGTACCAGGAGATTTCATACTAAAATCCAAGGAGGAATAAAAATCCTCTTGTGGTCACGGAAGTTCTAATACGGTGACTTTGGGCTATCTGCAAAGCAGGTGGTCGTCCTGGGATTAGTCGGCTCGCACAGCGGGTTGGATATCCATGTTAATAAAAAAATAAAAAATGAAACTATAAGAACCGTCTTTGATATAATTCTTTTCAGGGATCTTACTCGTTAATTTATGTAAGTTACCAAATTTGTATTTAACTCTAACATAAAAGAATAATGGAATTTTAGATTATAAATAAAAGTGATTGGTTGTTTATATTAAAAATATCATATATGTTAACAGATAATTAAATAAATCTATGAAAATGCTATTTTAATTAAAAAATGCTTTATTTTTTTAAAGGTATTTTAAATGTGATTTCTTAATATGATATAAAACTAGAAGGATACTCGCATAATATAACGAGATATAACTTACTTTTAATGTTTCGTTTTATTTATGTTGATATAATACGTTTTTAGTGGTTTTGAGAAATATATAATGTTTTTATTTTTGAATAAAAATATAAATTTAAATATATCATAAAAATTTGGAAAAAAAATATATCAATAATTTACTATTTAAAAATATGATTTTTTATGTAATTTTTTTAATTAAATATTTTATTTAGATTTAACAACGACTATCGTTTAATAATATATTTTTTATAAATWTRATAATTAAATATTTTGTTATAACTAATGATTATTCTAATTATATTTTAGATTTTTTTATTTAAAATAAGATGTTTATTTCGTATTTAATTATGTTTATTTATAGTTAGTTACACAAATACAAAAATAAAACTTTAATAAATCATACTTACATATAATTTATTTATGATCTTTAATTTTAAATAACATGTATTAATAGATACTACTTTATACATAAAAATAATTTTTAGGAATTTTTATTAAATATTTTATAATATAATATATAAAAATACGAAATCACCCAACATGAGTAAGGACCGTTTACCAAGCCTAGTTCCGAATCTATGATCTAGAACTTGCCTGGTGAAAATGGGTCAATGTTTGTGGGACCAAGAAGTCAACTTCTTTTCCAAGTAACCAACGTGGACACATATCCCCTCTGAACTTAATCAATATGACAAAGCTAGTACTCCTTCTTTAACTATTATCATAGTAGTCTCCGTAACTTTGAACAATTTACACAAGTGACCCCTGAACTCTGCTTAAGACCAAAGACAGTTACTTGGGGATATCTTTTTGATAAATGTTAGTTGAAAACTGCAAAATGATAAATAAATGATCTATTAATAATCATTCAATTCCAACAATTCATAATCTAAAACCACAAGGGTTGTGGCGTAATGGTTGAAGTCTTGGGGAATGTGTTGGAGTATCTCATCCGTCGATCAAATACAAACCATTAAATTTGTACAAACTGTGCAAATGACCATCTTCCGTCGATTTCATTGTTTAATCTTATAATATTATAAAATTTGGATTTATATAACCAAATACAAACTTCAGAATATATTTTTATTAACCGATTATTTTAAATAATTATTACATATAATATGAATAATAACAAAGTTGTTTAATTTTACATATCCTAATTAATTAATAATTTATCAAAAAAATAATTTAAATATTTTATTAAGATTAATTATCGAAATTTTATTTATTTATCAAAGAAAATAAATACAACTTTAATTTTTATATAACTTATAAAACATTTTAAAAATTGTTATGTCTACTTCTATTATTTATATATATAATATAAAAATAATTGTATGATAAATGATAATTTTAAATAATTTATAGTCAACAAGTAAAATTAAAAAAAGACTTGACAAAATTACACGAGTAATTTAAAAAAAGTAGCTATTTTTATGAAAAGCCATGTCTATTCATTATCCAAATACGATGAACAAAACAACACTGGATGATTATTTTTAATGCATTTATAGTCTCATAATTTGTTTAAAATCGCTCAATTCTTTCGAACGATGCAGTTATTTTAACATATTTACTGAGGAGCAGTTTACCATCACTAACCAGGTAAGCATTTACCGGATAAAATTATCGACCGTCAAAACGATATAGTAAAATTGTTGGTAAAACGCCTCTTACTCGATAAGTGCTATCGGGATAGAGTCACCCGCTCACTTACCGGATAAAGTTCTGCGTCATATGCTCACGTGGTTAGCGTTTGGTATACGACTCCTAAATAATTGATAGTTTATGATATAAACTAAATACAATTGTTAAAAGCATAAGAGAAGTTGGATTCAATTCTACAGCTTCTCCATCAAATGCTAACACAAAGTCGTAATGCACCCAACTCTTTTTGCTCCTTTTTAACTGTATGCACAAGTGTGTTCCAAGCTCTCCTCCTTCCACCATTAACAATACTGATAAAAGCAGGAGAAAATACCTGTACGGCTATTTCCCTTGGCGGTTTTTGGTGTTTCCTCGTCCGTTTTCGCAATTAAGGTGCTTGTACCAGGAGAATCGGGAGAAAATACGGTATTCTGACAAGTGAAAATCCGAGGTGGGATTGCTGTGGGCATGGGTTCGGGGGGGAAGTTAGCAGACAAATAATGAAGAAGCATCTGTATTATTTGACCGAAGTTTGGCCGACCATTTGGATCCTCCTTCCAACAAGATGTCACGATTAAAGCCAAATCTTCAGGGAGCCCATCAGCACTCGGCCTCACATTCTGTTGTACAACAAAACCGACACGAATCAAAAGGCTGAGATTTGTTCTATAAATAAAACTTCATTATATTTCAGAAGAAAAGATGGTTGAATAAAATGATTTCAGATGGCACGTACGTACCTTGAAAGCAGCAGCATAAGCCGCCTGAAGATTTGACATGCCCTCAAATGGTAACTTATTGTGTATGAGCTCCCACAACACGATTGCAAAGCTGTAGGCATCGACCTTGTGGTTATAATGCTTCTTCTCACCTTGCCTTAGTGTTACAGTGCTGTAAAGCTACAAACATATAACAAAAACTGGTTTTTCAATGCACAAGAAACTCCAATTTAGGAGAAATATAGAGGTAACTAAATCTAAAACATGAACTATTTAAAAGTGGTTACCTCCGGAGCCATCCAACGATAGGTTCCAGTTTCAGCGGTCATCATCTCCGTTAAAGATTCTTCTCTCGCCAAACCAAAATCAGCAAGTTCCACAATTTTGTGATCTGCTGTCAGCAGCAGGTTTTCTGGAAACAATAATTAGATGAAAATTTATGAACTAATTGAAATGGAGAGAAGCATAATCGGAAGTAAACAAGCAGACTCATTTGAGTACAATCTTGAATTTCTTTAACAGAGTGCAGTGAGATCAACTCAATGAAGCTTTAGTTAGAACAGAAAACAAGCTGACACAAGCCAAACCAGAATCTCTTCTTTACCACAAAGTCCATACAAGACTGTTACTACAATAAAAGTTGGTTCCACCAAATATGTCTAAATGTCCTAATATACTTCTTTATAGGAAGCAATTGTGTGTCTTATATAAAACTGTCACAATAGGATGATAGGACGTACTAGGCATCCTAACAAGTTGTTTAGGACTCTCTTGAATTAAAGTGTGTTGTTAGCTTTTTTTAGCACACTTTTGAGAAGTGTTCTATAAAGGGCACTTGTTTTTTTTTAAGACCTCTTTGTCAAATAATGTCACTTAAAAATAAAACGTTTTATTTTAAAAAGTGTCTTAAAAAACTTGTTAGGATGTGCAATAACATCTTATCAACTTATTGTAACATCTACACAATAGGACGTAATAGTTTGGTCCTATAAAATTAAGTGCAAAAAACAGTCTATTAGGACATTTAGACGTATTTGACATCCTATAAACCCGATTTTGTTGTAGTGAGTGCTGAATCCTAGACAATCGAAGATGTGTTTCTACAATATAATCATCTGCATTTGTTTAAATTATAGTACCAAATCAGTTTTACAATAGAATCCCCACTTTAAGTGATCCCACAATGAGAAGGATGATAATGAGGAACAAGTGAAGGGCAACTTACCAGGTTTTAAGTCACGGTGAATGATCCCGTGTGAGTGTAAGCATTCCATTGCACGAGCTATATCAAGTGCAAACCCTATAGCAACTCGTGTATCCAGTCCCCTTGGCCGCATATTCACCAAGTATTTCCTTAATGTTCCACCAGTAAGAAGCTCAGTTACTATCACCATCACTGGTTCCTTGCATGCTCCAATAAACTGTGAATTAGAGTAACATGTATGGATGGTTTTATATACAGGATTTGACATTCAATATACGATCTTATTGCTTTGATCATATCAACACACTACCTTTACTAAGTTCTTATGTCGCACTTTCGACAACATAGCAATTTCTCTTCCAAATCGGCCATCAATTTTTGCATTGTTCTCAGAAGTATCACCTTTGTTTAAAATTTTAATTGCAACGTTCTGGTTCTTGTATCTGGGAAAATGCATAAAATCAAGAAGATCAACAATGTCAGCTTTAGCAACTCGATAAACAACTTATTCTATGCTAACAATGCAATTCAGTAACTCAGAAAGATTGTAACAGACATCAAATTATTATGATTAACCGAGCATCTTAGCAAGCAGATTTCTCAAATTCAAGAACATGATATGCATCTTCGCAGTTAGTTAATATGAAATTCTAAACTGTGGTTTTTTTTTAAACGATTTGATTCTGATGAAGAAAAAAGTGGACTTACTTTCCCTCATAGACCTTGGCATGTGCACCCTCTCCGATCTTTGGACCGACAAAAAGCAGCTTTGGATCAATCAACCACTTGGCTTCCAAGTTAAACTCCCCTGCCGAATAAAACCCACTTCCAGATCCCATTTCCTTGTACCGTATCTCTAAAATCTCGTTGAGGATGTAACACAAACACCTTACAATCAAAATTTCCAAGACCACATTTTGAAGTAAGAGCCGCAACGAGAAAGATCAATTGCAAGTGAAGAAGTCCAGGGGAAGAGACACTTGAGCTTCAAATTCAATGGCGGAGAATCCTACTAAGATCATTCACAGAATCAAGAAGTTGGAATCAGAATGGGTTTGTTTGTAAATTGTAAGAGAAAACAGAAAAGACCCATTACAGAAGTTTGTGTAATGAATCAGAGCATATGAATGGTGGTTGGGAAATGGGAATACAAAAACAAAAGGTCAAACGAGAAAAGGAAGAGAGCATTAAAAGGAAAGAAGAACCCAGATAAGTAGTTGAATTAAAGAGAGTATATTGAAGGCTCTATTTGAGGGAGATGGGCAGAGATTGAGGAAGGGAATTGGGAGAGTGTGTCAGTGTGTGGATTATTCAAGTCATTAAAAATAATTAGGTGAGAAAAGGCCAAAGTTGATGGCGTAAAGTGGCAAGATTTGGGTTATGCGACACGTGGTTCTAGATTATTTATTCCTTCAAATTTATCTAAAACATCGTCTTCCATCTTTTAAAAATCAAATTATTTATTTTATTTATATTGTCGAATAAATAAGTCGATTATCTTACTCCAAAATAATGTATTTCTTTATTATAAAATATAATAAATTACTCATTTAGGTTTGTTGATTAAATGTGCATTCTTTTATTTAGCTAGAAGAGTACTCGATTTTTATTTTTTGGTCTCTATTGATGTTATAATATATATTTATGTGGTTTTGAGCAAGCAGTGCCGTCTTTGGGGGAGGACAGTACGGACGCACACCCAGGGCCCAAAAATATCAGGGACCCAAATATTTTTCTTTTAAAATACAATAGTTGTTTAAAAGAATTTAATAAATTAAAGAAACACAAAAAATTATAGCATATAATAAGAGGCAAAAAAAATTAGTAGATAACAAGAGCCCAAAAATATATCAATTAATTACATTGGCGAAGAAAAATAAAAAAAATTAATTGATTATTCATTATATGTTATTGTTTATTGTCTTTCTAATTTTTTTATCTTCAACAAGATCCAATGATACTGGTTATTACTATCTATATATGCTTGATTATTTGTGTGCTTCAACAATTCAACGTTAAGATCATGTGTTTGTTATTGTTATATATTTTTGTTGGATATTTTCATCAATTTGTGCTTCTATTGACTATTGCTATTTGGTTATGTTGTTTTAATTATTTTTGTTGACTATTGTTATCTATTTTTGCTTCTACATAATATATTTTACTATTGTTTGACAATCAATCTATTGTTCTTATAATTTATGACGTATTTCATGGTTTTGTGATTAAATAATAATTTTTTATAACTAGATGTATTTTAGTAATTTCTCTTATATATGTTATGTTCCGTAAACTTTTGATCTTAACATCTTATTTTAGTTGAGCACAAAAAGAAGAAAAATAAAATTTAAATATTTTCATCGATTGTTTGACTTATGTATCTTTCATTTGGATTCTACTACACCACAAAATTCTATTTAAGTGATTAAACAATCATTTGTTGAGCTTGCATATTATATGTTTAATTCATTATTTATTTTTATTGGATCTCAATTGATCATCCTTTCTTTCATATTCTTATCGATTCTCATTTGTCTACTTGTCTAGAAAACCTTGATAATCTTTTTTATTTATTGATATTTCATTGACCCTCACGATTATTTCATTCACACGAATTTTCTTTTTGTATCAAAATAATACATATTTCTTGTTATGAACTAAAAGAGATTCATACTTTTTATAAAATTTATCAACCATAGTTTATATACTTTTGGTTTCAAATTACCTAATAAGAAGTACGTAAATTTAAGTACTCTTTTATATATCTATAATAAATTTACTAAGATTTATTTCTTTAGTAAATTATCAACATTTCTTGTACTCAATTTTATACTAATGAAAACATTTATTGAATTTTTTCCGTACTTACTGAGTGTCACTACAAGAAAAGTGAGCTTTAACGATGTGCCTTTTAGCGATGACATGTTTTCACCACAAGTTATAACAACGACATGTTGTAATATACTCTTTCTGATGATAAAATGGACTTTTAGCGATGACAAAGGTCGTTGCTAAAAGCCTTGTTTATTGCAGTAGACCCTATTTTTATGTTCGTCCATGACCTATAAAATGTCAGGAACGGGCCTGTGAGCAAGTTGTGTTTACGCATAATTTATTTGCGATCTTGAATTTTAAGTAATATACATCAAAAAACAGTATTTCATGTATAATAAATGATTTTTAAGAGTTTTTGTCAAATAATTTAAAATATAATATAAATTACTTTAGTTTTATAGAATATATCATAAGTCAGAGGTGGTCATTACATCAACTTTTTGAGTAAATATAGGTCTGTTTATCAAATGGTTATTATGTAATATTTATTAGGTCATTTACTTTATTGGATGAGTATGTTAAGGACTAATATCCTAAATTACTTGGTTAGAGGCATTTCGAAAATCGAGGTTCTTAACGTGATTGAGGGAGAAGACATTTATCCTATTAATGATTACCGATGAGAGATGATTAAGAACAATCGATTTTGATGGTTGAGAATGTTACCCGATAAGATAATTGAGGATAACAACTCTTTATCGTTAGACATTTACCCAATAAACAATTGGGGGTCGTTTACTAAGCACTTACTTGGTAAGTGTTTACCGGATAAATTTTCTCATCGGATAAACATGAGAAGGGCTAAGAATCTTACCGGGTAAGAGCAACGAGAAGGAGGAAAAGTCTTACCCGGTAAGTGAGGATGACGACTCTTATCCAGGTAAACGTTTACCCAGTAAATTATTGTATTCTATATGTTTTGATGTACTAAAATCTTATGCATCAAAATAAATTATAGTGTTGACTCCTATCGATAAACGCTTATCGGGAAAACGGCCCCTTGGTAAACAAGAAGTTAGTTTCATTTAAAGAACAACAGTAAAATCATTGAGTTATTAATTGTTTTAAAAAAATGATTGACTAGCTAGCTCGAATTCATGAATTAAGATGATTATGAACGTGATATTTGGTTCATAAAATGGAATATGTCAGAATTAGAATCTGTCAAATGATTTGAAAATAATACTTATTAGAAATAATGATTTCTCTTCAATTCAGATCAAGATAGACCATACCCTAATAATTGGATGTGAACTTTTCGGTTTTGGGTACTTAGCTTTATCAAATGAATACGAACATCTTTCAAAATTTCAAATGGATTTGCTGAAACTTGTTAGCGGATGGTGGTAAAAAAAAAAACTCGTGATGCTTGTGTTAACAGTGTTTGGATTGTGATAGCGATTGAACTGAGGATAGTGGTGATCGACGGTTGACTGACTATAGTAGTGAGCGATCGTTGAACCGGCTATCGAGAGTGGTGGGACTCTTAGCGATGATGGTCGACAAGGTTGAAGATATGGAGAAAAATGACGAAGTATATCAATATGATTGTCACACCATCAATAAGTTAAAAAATATTTAATTTTATTTACCTTCAAGCCATAACTTACCTATGGCACATTAGGTTTTTTACTTTGCCATAAACCCTTAAATATGACTTCTAAAAATACATTCTTCAAATCAAAAAATAAAACAAGATACGTTCTATTTTAATGCAATTTAAACCCAACAACACTCATAAAAGATATTTCATTTTTAAAATGTTCATTTTTTTAATAAATAGCCCATATTATTGTTTAGAGATGGCCAAATGGACCCGGCCCAGGCCTAGGAGAGGGATTGATTTGGGATCGGCTTAGCCCGAGACCGATTGGTACCGGTTAAGGACCGGTTACGTTTTTCGTCAAAAAACCCAGTTTGGCGCAACCCGGGACTGGTTATGGGCCCGGCCTGCCGAGACCGACCCGATTTTTTAGAAAAAAAATGTATTTTTAATTTTTTTAAACTTTCTAAGCGTATTTGATTGAAAATGAAATAAAACGTATTTTTTAAGTGTATTTGATTGTAAACCAATTATAAAACTACAACAAAACGTATCTTTTAAGTTTATTTGATTGTCTCAATTACATGTTTTAAAGTGTATTAGAAATTTAGAATAACACTAAAAGGGTACTCGCGCAATACACCGAGATACGTCTCAATTTTAATGTTTCGTTTTATTACGTCGATATTATAATACGATTTTATGTAGTACTGCAAAATGTGAATAAAATATAAATATGAATGTATCATAAAACTTTGAAAAAAAATGTCGATTTTAGAATCAAATTAAATATTTAAAAGTTCTTGTTTATTTTTGTATAATTTCTTTGATTCAATTTTTTTTATTATCTATACTATATTATAAAGCATTTGGCTAAAAGTCTTAAAAACTCTTAAACTCTTAAA
>NC_037528.1:12148675-12153086 GCF_001531365.2 Cynara cardunculus var. scolymus | reverse complement strand
TCGATATATTTTTGTCAAATTTTTATGATATCGTCAAACATATATTTTATTCAAAACTAAAAACATCATCGCTTTCTCAAAATCACATAAAGTCATATTATAACATCGACTGAGATAAAGAATAAAATGAAATATTAAAAACACGATGTATCTCGCTGCATTGCGCGAGTATTCTTCTAGTATTTAATAATGTAGTCATTTATTTTTTGTTTAATAACATAATATTTTTATAAAGATAATAATTAGTATTTTGTTAGAATTCAATGATTATCCTAAATATATTTTAGATTTTATATATTTAAAATGATATACTTATCTAGTATTTGATCATGTTTATCTGCGGTTAGTTATACGAATTCAAATATGAAACTTTAATAAGTTGTACATACGCACATTTTACTTGTAAACTTGAATTTTAAATAATATGCATCAATAAACAATACTTAATGCATAAAAAACGGTTTTAAAGAGTTCTTGTCAAATGTTTTATAATACTAGAAATGTACTCGTGCAATGCATCGAGACATATCTCGATATCAATGTTTTGTTTCATTCTTTTTTTATGTCGATATAATACGTTTTTATGTGGTTTTGAGAACGTGATAATGTTTTTATTTTTGAATTAAAATATAAATTTAAAAAAATATATCGATATCAGTATCAAATTAACTTTTTTAATTTGATCCCAGCTTGGCCCGGCCTATGACCGGTTTTTGGCTATGTCTATTATAGCTCCAATATATGGGCCGTAAATTGTAACTGTTATTTGGGTTGGGTCTTTTTAATAGTGTAAAAAATGAAAGAGCATCGATAAAAAGACTTTTAAAAGGTTATTATATTAGAGAAGGTTTTTAAGATTTTTTTATTTATTTAAAATAAGTTAATAAAATAACAAAAGAATAAGTGGTCGTTTACCTAATTGCTTACCCGGTAAGCGTTTACCGATAAGAGTCAACACTATGATTTATTTTGATGCGAAAGATTTTAGTATATCAAAACATAGCGAATGCAACAATTTACTGGGTAAGCGCTTACCTGGGTAAGAGTCGTCATCCTCACTTACTGGGTAAGACTCTTTATCATTCTCATCGCTCTTACCCGATAAGATTATTGACCCTTTTCATGTTCATCCGATAATGAAGTTTATCCGGTAAGCAGTTATCAAGTAAATGTTTAATAAACGGCTCCTAAGTTGTTGAGTAGGTTATGCAACAAAAACCTTTATTTTAAATTTAAAAATAAATATTGAATTTAATTTAGTTTTTGTAGCTGAAATATTTTGTCAAGCATAAATATATTGGATATTTGTCATATCATCCACACCATATTAACGTCTTGTAGTTTCTACATATTTTATTTTGTTTCTTAAAAAAATTACAATAATAATTAAATATCTTTTAGTAATTTATATCAATATCTCGTGATCTTGTTGCCTTTTAATTTTATGGAATGATTAACTTTCTAAACCAATTTTTAATGGTTTTATAAAAGATTTTTTTTTAAATATTTTTTAAAACCCAATAATTTTAGAGAAAAGTGTAGTGAAATCCAATAAATTTTTTCGTTTTGAATGATTTAGTTCTTAAACTATTTTTTTAAATAAAAAATCATTATTTTTTTTCCATTTTAAATAGTTAAGTCTCTTACCTATATTTTTTTTAATGAAAAAACATTAAACTTTCATATTTTAATTGATTAAAACCCTAATTTTTTTTAAGAAAAAAAATCATCGTACTTTTACTAGTCAATTAATGTAACTTTTTCTTTTTGGTTAAAAATGATATAGATAACCAATGTTTAAAACGTTATGATTTTTTTTAAAAGTGTTCAAGAACTTAATCAATCAAAATAAGAAAGTTTAATGATTTTTTCATTCAAAAAATAATTTAAAGACTTAATCATTCAAAATGAGAAAGTTTAATAGTTTTTTCAATAAAAATAATAATTCACATGGAATAGTTTATTGACTTCTTTTTTTAACTTTTCTCATAATTTTATATCTACTATCAAATACATACCATAATTTGCGGGCTCCGGATAAGGTCCCCTTACCAAATGTTTATTCAGATAGGTGTTTAATGGTAAAATTCAACATTATCACTTACTTAGGGAACAATATTTTAATCCACAAAAATGGTATCATATGCAACAATTTGCCCGACAAATGCTAACCATGGTAAGAGTCGTCATCACTTGCCAAACAAGACTCTTAGTCCTTACTTTAATACTTACCAAATAACTTACAAAGTGTGCCCATTGATCAAGAACTTGACTTGATCGATCCCTTATTTTGGATTCTCGTGATCTTACACAAGAAAATGAAGCGCTGGTGTTTGGGGACGAAGAGGAGGAGGTTTATTTCGGAGTTTTAGGTTTTTTTTAGGCAAAAAGTCGTTGAGCAGAGGGAGGAAGTACATGGCCGGCGATGTTCGTTGGAGAAAAAAAGGGAAACCGGTGGGTTGTACTGAAAAATCCTCCTCAAGTCGACAAGCTCAATCTCGAATTTGGGTTTGTACAAAGAACCATATCAAGCCCCTCATCTCTAATAATGTTGAATCTAGTGGCGGTTGATTTCACTCAGACCACCATCTCTGGTCACGCTTCTATGGTACTATGAGGAGGAGTGAAGGTAACAACCTCCATCTCCAATCCAGCTCCTATCTTGGTTAAGGTCGACATATCAAAGATGAAGAAGACCTGATTAGGGTTTTACTTCATTTGAATTCCTACAAGTTTGAAAGGCACTTCAAAGTTAAATTCAGACTTGCAACTCTAAATTTTCCAGACTTTTATATCTGAAAAAGTCTATAAAGATCAGACTTGTAAGTCTGAGGAAAGAAAATCCATACTTTTCGTACGAACATCAGTTATGTTTACAGGGACAGATGTCAACCAAATAAGACTCTTTGAACTACTAATGTAAATTGTATCTACATACATGTTTAATCCTTATAGCCGTCTCACCAGATGATGACATGTGACTCTTAAATTACTTATTTATTAGGTGTATAGATATATAATCACGAGCACAAGAATGAATCGGTTACCGGCATGCAATTTAAATAGAGAAAAGACATTGCAAGCAAAAGATCCATCATGTATGAAATAAATTAGTTTTTAACAAACTTAAAGCAATAACCAAGATCAAATGTCGTTATCAGGAGGAGGTATGATGCTAAATTTGGCCTCAGGAGACTTGTTGAGCAAGTAAGCTTTCACGAGCTCATAAGACCTTTTCATATTCAACCGCCTGCGAGGAAGAAGGCTATCAAATAAATTCTCATACATGCCCAGGTACTTGAGATCCAGATTCAAACACTTCAACTTGCAAAAGGGTGAATTCCGATTCACCAAATCATCTGGAAACAAATTAAGAACATCAACAATTGTCGAGAAGATAGTCAGCGATTTCGCATTATCAAGGGCCCAAAATAGAGATATCAGATCATCAAACAACCTCTGCTCTTCAAAATCGTAACAAACACCATAGTAATCGATCACCACCGTCTCAAGAACAGGAAGACCATCACGGGTTACCAAGAGTGGAAAATCAGACCCCATATACTTAAAGAATCTTAGATTTGGAGTCGTGAGCTCGCAACGATCGAAACAACCACGGCATGAGATGGTTAAATCACAAAGTTTCGGAGCCTGCACACTCAGAACCTTACCAAGACGACAATCTTTCAATACCAACTTCTCCAACATCGGAAACCCTGAAAAGGGTTGATGATTCTTTATAATCGCCCCTTTGAGGTACAAAAAAGTTAGATTCTTGAATGATCCCGAGAGAAGCGGACAACTAACATAACTATGAATTTTTAGTTTCAGGGTTTTCAATGAATCGGAGGAGGTTTGCTCACAAACAGGCAGAGAATCGTTTTTGAAACGTTTGATGAAGAGTTCCAAGTGGTTGACGCCGTGAGAAAATGCGTAATCCACGACTTCCTTTACAATCTTCGCACTGCATGCGCCACGACGGCTGAAGGTTAACGTGTTTAACTCGGCGGATTCATCACGATAACGTAAAACACTGTTGACGAACTTATCGAAATTAACAACATAACGAAAATTACAGCTGTTGAGGTGAAGAACCGGGATGGAAGTCCAGAGCCTAAGCCATGATTTCGAGATCATCGATGTTTGAACGGCGTCTTTGGTGTGGAGAAGAGAGAGAATGTGACGGTGCAGGGATTTCGGCAAGTCATTCAGTCTGTCCTCCTCTATTCTTGCCATATTTTCTTCTTCGAGCATATTCTTTGTGGTGGTGGTGGAGGCCGCCATATTTGTAGGTTGATGAACGAATGAAGAGGAGTTATATATATATATCTCGGTTTTTAATTTTCTTTTGGTATGTATAATTTATTTTTGGTATATGGAAAAAAGCTAAACAAATATATATATATATATA
>NC_037528.1:12133181-12147419 GCF_001531365.2 Cynara cardunculus var. scolymus | reverse complement strand
TATATATATATATATATATATATATATATATATATATATATACTATATTATAAAGTATTTGACAAAAACTTTTAAAAACCATTTTTTATACACGAAGTACTATTTATTGATACAATTTATTACAACTTTTTTCAATATTACAAGTAAATAAGGCATAAATACAACATATTAGAGCTTCATACTTGAATTTGTGTAACTAACTACAGATAAACATAATCAAATACTGGATAAATATTTCATTTTAAATATCAAAAAATCTAAAATATAATTAGGATAATCATTATCTTCTAACATAATATTTAATTATTATCTTTATAAAAATATATATTATTAAACCAAAAATAAATTATTTTCTTCTTAAACCTAAATTAAATTATAATAAAAAAAAGTTGAATTAAAGAAATTACACAACAAAACAAGAACTTTTAAATAGGTAATTTGATACTAATATCGATATGTTTTTAAGAAAAATTTAAGATATTTTTAAATTTATATTTTATTCAAAAATAAAAACATTATCGTTTTTCTCAAACCACATAAAATCATATTATAACATTGACAGAGGACAGAATAAAACGAAACATTAAAATCTAGATGTATCTCGCTATATTGTGCGAGTACCCTTCTAGTTATATTATAAAGCATTTGAGATGAACTCCAAAAATACTGTTTTTCAGGTATAAACTACTTAAAATTCAAGATTACAAATAAATTGTATGTACGTACAATTAAATTATTTAACCTTTATGTTTGAATTCGTAAAAACTAACCGGAGATTAACATAATCAAATAATAGATAAACATCTTATTTTAAGTATAAAAAATTTAAAATATAATTGAAAAAATTATTGATTCTAATAAAATAATAAATTATTATCTTTATGAAAAAATTATATTAATAATCCGAAAATAAATTACTTCGTTATCAAACATAACTCAAATTATAATAAAAATCGAGTTAAACAAATTAGAAAAAAAAAAAGAAAAAAAAAAGATAACGTTTAAATAGTTATTTTGATACTAGTATCGATATATTTTTTTAATTTTTTTTTGAGATCTTGAAATTTATATTTTATTCAAACATAAAACATTATCGTTTTCTTAAAACCACATAAAATCGGATTATAATATCAGTGAAGATAAAATATAAAATGAAAAATTGCTAAAAATGTATCTCATTATATTACACAAATATTTTTTTAGTTTTTTTAAAGAAAAATACCTATTCGGTTATATTGTAAAAAGTTACGTGTGTTGCTGCCAAAGCATATCTAATTTGACACCCGAAACTCGAAATGACAATCTTGTTTCATGTTTGTTCAATTTCCATACCTCTCAATAATAACTTTATGGTTTTATGCGGGGTATAAATCCTATTTTATAGCATGTCGTGGTGAGGGTAGGGGTGGTTGGTGTTGATTAAATTGGATGCAAATGATGGAATTCAATTCCTTTCATCATGCCAAAGAATGATGAATTCATTGATTTGTGAAATTTAATGGAATTATCCATCCATTTAAAGAAATGAACTAAACATAGGAATTGGTCATTCCAATTGCATCAAATTCCGAGAACTAAAAATCCCCTAAAATTGGTTATACATCAAAAAGAGTTTAACGCTTTACGAGTTTGAGACATTTTCAAGTGATAATACTATATGACTATAAAATAGGACTTATTGATATTTTTTAATACGAGTGTCATCAATCTCTAGGTTAATTCCTTGTTTTTTTAGATGCGAGACCGTGTTTTTGAGTGTAAATCATCTCTACTAAGAAAAATTTATGTTACTATTATAGTTTCAAGAAATATATGGATGCATCAAACAAAACAATGACACACCATTCACACTTGTTAGAGTTTATTCAAGGTCCGAATCCAAATCAACTTTCTAAACCTTTTTTAGTATTGTTTTACTGAAAATACCATTTTTAAAGTATTTAAAAGCTACTAATTTTAGAAATAAGATACAATGAAGGTGATCATTTTTAGGTTTGGGACGGATTTGAACCAAGTCTAACTTAGTTTTCTCAAACTTTTCATCTCAATTTTCTTGTACAACATGCTTAGTGTGTGTATATATATCTATATCTATATATTGAGAACAAGAATGAAACGGTTAAAATTATGTCGTTTAGGGATCGTTTACCAAACGCTTACCTAGGTAACCATTTACCAAGTCACATTACCTCACCGGATGAATATGGTAAGGACTAAGAATCTTACCCGGTAAGAACGAGACAAGGACCAAGAGTCTTAACTGGTAAGTGAGGGCGACGACTCTTACCATAGTAAGAGTTTACCGAGTAAATTGTCGCATCCAATGTCGTTTTGGTGGACTAAAATCTTATCTGATAAGAGCAACTCCAATCGAACGGCAATTTTGTCGTTCTCTTGGATCCAATCGTCCGCCAAAAACACTAAACTTTTGCCTGCGGGTGAAAACAAACGGCATATTTGTCGTGAAGAAGGTGAACGGCATTTTTTTGCCAAATGGGTGGTCCCCACCACCTTTCTTAAATAATTTTTTTAAAATAAATTATAAATAAATAAATAATTACAAATATTAAGTTTTAGGTTTTTATATTTATTATTTATATATATATATATATATATATATATAATAAATTATTAATAACACAAATATGATACCGAATAAACGTAAACGTATTTTATTAATGGAAATTTTAAAAACTGAAATACATAAATTAAAGGGTCTAATCGTCTCCGCTAAGCATAAACTGACTAAAGCTTCCTGTTACGTTTTGAGATCCTTCGGGTTGGTCTTGAGCTCCTCCAAATTGTTGATGTTGAGATAYTMGATATTGAGATGCTACAAATTATGATCCTTGTCCAGACATATGAACTTGGGGTTGCGCTCTCTCTCTCGCTATTCGAATTTTCTCATTTTTTATGAACTCATATCACACAGGATCAGTGATAGAGTTTAGATCGATGCACATAAGTTTGTCATCCGCCAACCTTGCCTCTAATGCAAGTTTCTGAGCTTGAAGCTCATCCTTCGCATCATAACTTCATTGGTTTTGGCTATTTGTTTGCTCATTTTTTGACTAGCCTTGACTAAGGTTTCTACCTTATATTATCAGATTGGAGCCTTGATTTTGTCTTTTTCACACCAATTGGTCTTTGAGTACCTTCTACGTCGTGAATAGTCAACGACGGTAAACCGGCATCTGTCCCAGACGATGAACCAGGACCGGAAGAAAGTGATTGATAAGGACTTTGTCGTTGATACTGAGTTGATACAGTGACATTTGATAAACTCTCGGAGTCTTTCAAGATGTCCCAGACATGATCAAACTTAAAACCCTTCTTATAGGATCCATCAAGTTTTACCAGCTCTTTCGCTTCGTTCATCTATGAAAAATACACGTAATATTTAAATTAATAAAACAATGATCAACTAAAATAATAAATACTTATGATATCTTGTTCAGAAGCACCACTTGAATTACTCATTTCAACTTGATTGATACACCCTCACATTTTTTTTGCAAGCTTTTAGAATGCAAGACATTCTCGTTTCCAATGATCTTCTTGGTCGATGATTGGTTGCGAACGGTTCAGTTTGGTGATAAAGAGTTTCTATTCTTGACCAAAACTTATCTTTTGATTGGTTTCTACCTATTATTGGATTTTGAGTTATATCAAGATAACAATGACATAGTTGTATGTTTTCGCTATCTTTGTAGTATGAAATTCGGCTTGTTGAAAACATTTTTATGAAAAGACTGGTAATATCTCAATGAAAATGTGTGTGATTTAGCTTACCAAGTCGCCCCCTATTTATACACAAAATTTTCAGTTCACTCCAAATGAAGACAGATTGGACAATACACTGGCAAGATTCTTCTGAAAAGTCTGGTAAGAATTGACAACACCACTTATTCTCACTATAAAACTTGAATCACAGCTCAATGAAAATAACTCAACTATATTTTTCAATCTTCTTTGTTGAGAAATACCACTCAAATGGCTGATAATTCGTATTCAGACGATGAGGCTTTTGATAATACACATGCCGAACTAATGATCGAGGCATTCAATCTAACGTCTGAAATGGATAATT
This sequence comes from Cynara cardunculus var. scolymus, assembly GCF_001531365.2. Classification (NCBI taxonomy): domain Eukaryota; kingdom Viridiplantae; phylum Streptophyta; class Magnoliopsida; order Asterales; family Asteraceae; genus Cynara; species Cynara cardunculus. The sequence goes on along the minus strand of NC_037528.1, from coordinate 12,143,329 downwards.
ATATCCGTAATTATGCTCAAAACAATCATGTATCTTATCGTGGTTCTATTCCTGGCCATATAGTTATCAATCGTGATCGGGAAAATGCCGATCGCATTCTCTTCAATGATTATTTTTCTGAAAATCATCGATTTCCTGAGTCGATGTTTCGTCGACGATTCCGAATGAGTCGTACTTTATTTGTTCGTATTTTGGATGTTGTCCAAAGTCATGACAACTACTTTCTCCAACGAAGAGATGGATGCGGCAAATTTGGGTTGTCCTGTTATCAAAAAGTTACTGCTGTATTTCGAATGTTGTCATATGGCGTGGCTGCAGATGCTACAGATGAGTACGTTAAAATAGGCGAATCGACGGTTTTAGAAGCTTTCAAGCGGTTTTGTCGTGCCATCGTGGAAGTGTTTGGAGAACGCTATCTCCGAACACCTAATGCTAATGATGTGGCACGACTACTCCAAGTTGGAGAACAACGAGGTTTTCCAGGAATGTTAGGTAGTCTAGATTGTATGCATTGGAAATAGAAGAATTGTCCAACCGGTTGGGGAGGACAATATTCCGGTCGTAGTAGATCTCCAAGTATTATTCTTGAAGTTGTAGCTGACTATGATATTTGGATATGGCATGCATATTTTGGTTTACTGGGGTCCAACAATGACATTGATGTGTTGAAGTCCTCCCATCTTTTTGCAAATCTTGCAGCAGGTACTGCTCCTCCTGCTAATTATGTCATCAAAGGAAAATCATATAATATGGGTTATTATTTAGCTGATGGCATATATCCAAAATGGGTCACTCTTGTTCAATCTATTCACGATCCACGTGGCCCTAAAAAACAATATTTTGCAAAGAAACAAGAAGTATGTAGAAAAGACGTAAAACGTGCATTTGGCGTATTGCAATCAAGGTTTGCAATAGTAGCAGGACTTGCACGGTTATGGAGGAAGAAAATATTGCATGATATAATGACTTCGTGCATCATTATGCATAATATGATCATAGAAGATGAACGTGATATTAATGCACCAATTGAAGAACGAAGTGAAGTGCAAGACGTGGGAGTTGAGATGATGAACGATGGTGGACTTGAACAGTTTCTTGTTCGACACAAAAAGATCAAGGATAAAGATGCTCACTTTAAACTTCGTAATGCATTAATTGATCATTTGTGAGACGAGTATACAAACTCAGAGAATTAGTATTATTTATGTGTTTTTTTAATCTGTGTTATTTGAACTAATGTAATCTTTTTAAATATAAAATTTATTAATTACAATTTTTTTCGTTTTTATTTTAACATTTCTTCATTAAATAAATTAATTACTAATAATTTATTATTATAATATCTATTACAAATTATAAATATTGTTATTAAAAATAGTAAATAAAATATGTTATTATAATGTGGGGTCCACAAATTTAGTGTTTTTTTATAGTGTGGTTGGAATTGAGTTTTTTTTTGTGTTTATGTGCCGACCAGATTTGATGTTTTTTTTTTGTGTTTATGTTTATGGACCACAAATTTAATGTTGTCAACATGTACATGAGATGGTTTTGCATTTGAAACGGCTGTTAGGATATATCATGCTAAATTTAGCTTCAGGAGCAAGTAACCTTTCACCACCTCAGCCATTTCAAACGATTCAATCCACAACGTACGTGGCCTTTCAAACAAGTTTTGATACTCAAGGTTCAAACACTTCAACTTGCAAAATGCCGAATTCAGATTCACCAAACAAACAACATCAACAATCAAATCAAATCAAATAAATATATTACTAATATTCTTTTTCTAAAATATATTTTTATAATTTTTCAACATAATTTTTCTAAATTTATGTTTTTATAATAAATTTTCTTCCATTAATCTTTTTACAAAAATTTACGTCTTTAACTTTTTTTCAATTTTTTTAAATGTATTTTTATAATAATTTTTTATCAATAACTTTTTTTTTGAAAGACAAAAAGGAAGGACAAGGAAGAGAGCTTCGGCATGGTCATCACCCTCACCAAGCCAACCAAAATTAATTAATAAAATTATTTCTAAATTAATTAAAATTATTATATATATTTTTTAATTTTTATAATTATATTGCTAACGTTTTATTAGTTAATAATTTATATATGTATGATTTTTAAATAAATATTTAAAACCACAAAGATAAAATAATTTAATATAAAAAAAATCATCAAAATAAGTTAATTGATAAATCAATAAATAAAATGTAAAAAGTTTGAAAATATTACAAACCAATCAAGTAGATAATTTCCATAGTACGATTACTAGATAATAGTTGCCCGTACTTATTTATTCGGGTCATATACAAAGTAGCTCATGCGGTGACACAATCATATTTGAAATAAAACCAAATTGGCACGATAGAAGGCACCATTTCCTGTCACTTACATGTAGTTTACTTTTAAAAAACGACTTAAGTAACCAAACTTTAGAAGTTCAATGATTTATTTATTTAAAGATTATGTTTACTGATTTAATCTATACTATATTATAAATCATTTGACAAAAACTCTTAAAAACCACTTTTTATGCGTAAAGTACTGTTTATTAATGCATATTACTTAAAACTCAATATTGCAAGTAGATTGTTCGTAAGTATAACTTATTATTAAAGCTTTATATATGAATTCGTGTAACTAACTGCAGATAAACATAATCAAATACAAGATAAACATCTCATTTTATATATAAAAAATCTAAAATAATTAGAATAATTATAATAATTAATTATTATCTTTATAAAATTTATAATATTAAACCAAAAATAAATTATTTCATTATTAAACTTAAATTAAACTATAATAAAAAAATGAGAACTTTTAAATAGTTGATTTGATATTAACATTGATATATTTTTTTCCCAAATTTTTATGATATCTTCAAATTTATATTTTATTTAAAAATAAAATCATTATTGTTTTTTTAAAAACACATAAAATCGTATTATAATATCAACAAAGACAACTAATAAAATAAAATATTAATAAATAAAATAATTCGTGAGGCTTTTCAAAACTTTTCCCCTTAAGAAACCAATTTTAACCCATCAAATATTCAATACACAATATTGGGGGCCTTAGGTGGGTTTCCTACCGGGCCGCTGGAACGTTTTGGGCCGGCATCCATAAGATTTGCTGTCAGTCACCGTTAAAAATCCGATTTCAGTTAATTGTTTTATGTATTTAGGTAAAAAGTTGATTATCGACAATTCCAATTAGTACCAGAAAAACAAAACAATGTGAAAGGGCATATCCCTTTACGAACTGAACTAGACACCACCACTGATACGGTGAAAATTGTTTTACAGTTTTACCTCTTGGCTCAATCCAACCACATAAACATAGCAACACACACAAGATTCATTTTCCCACCACATTCTTTACAAAATTTCAATCTCCATTCTAAAAGAAATCAATCTCTACGTAGCTGCCGGAAGGCTTCACATCTACTTCCTCCGGCGACGGAACGGGTACGTCCGGTGGAGTAGCACACCGGATAAGCGCCCAATTCACACTCTGAAAAAATGGGTGCTGTTTGATCTCCGTCGCTCCTCTTCTATACGCGAGTCGATGTTGCGGTTCTTTCACCAGTAACCCCCTGATCAAATCCCGAGCAGCAAAACTAACCGATGGCGATTCCGGAAATCTCAACGGATGCCCGACCACGTTGAACAAAGTCGCTCGGTTACTTGCCCCTTTGAACGGAGTTTTCCCGAACAAAAGCTCGTAAAGAAATATCCCGAATGTCCACCAATCGACAGCACTCCCATGCCCTTCCCCCTTGATGATCTCCGGTGCCAGATACTCGTGGGTCCCGACAAACGACATCGACCGTGCGTTCGTCGGCTCGGCGATCAGTTCCGGCAGCGGGATCACTTGGTTGTATATTTCGGTTTTGGGTTTCGACCTCTTTTCTTTCTTGGGCTTGTTCATGAAGCGCGGACCGAAACAAGAAGGTTGGATGCAGGATGGCTGGATCATGCAAGATGGCTCCATACAAGCGGGCTGGACACATGAACCTGAGCTTTTCGGTTCCAAGGTAGTGGTCACGGACCGAACCAGTTTTGGGTTCACGACGCATCTCAAAGAGAGATCAAAGTCCGAGAGCATTATGTGACCGTCTTCCCGGACTAAAACATTCTCCGGTTTCAGGTCTCTGTAAATGATCCCAAGCATATGCAGATACTCCAAAGCAAGGAGAACTTCTGCTACATAAAACCTTCACACAAATTAACCATTTTAGATGCTAAAAACGACTTAAAACGTAAGTTATACCAAAAGATTAAGAAAAGACAATTACTAACCGGGCTGCATGCTCGGAAAAATACTTCCCAGATTGTTTCTGGCGGAGAGCGTGCAAATCGCCACCAGGGCAATACTCCATCACCAAGCAAGACAGCTTCTCGGTGTCGAAATGTGCATATAAAGTGGGCAGAAATGGATGATCCAAAGATTGCAAGATTTCTCTTTCGGTTTGTGCCCTCAAGAGCTTATTCCGGCTGGCGAGAGCCACCTTATCCATTACCTTCATGGCAAAGAAGTTTCGAGTTCCGATCAACTCCGAGAGATAAACACTTCCGATATCACCACATCCCAATCTCTTCAAATGTCTAAAATGCTTCATTTCTAGCAAACCCGTCTCATTTTTGGATCGAACGACTTGAATAGCTTCCCATCTAGTGTCATTTTGCTTATGGGGTTTGTAAATGGCACTATTGAAGCTACTCGAGCTACTGTCATCACTTAGATCACTCCCGGTGCTTCCCCTATATACGCTCGTTTTGCTGCTTTCAACGTAATCACATGATTCGCTGGCTTGGCCATTTCCGACCGCTTTCTCGACAGTACTTGCAAACTCACTGACTTCTGTGCTAGTGAAGCTTTCTTTGGCTTCTGTAAACTGTGTGGCAGAATGTAAACTGCTTTGTGGGCTTGTATTGAACCCAGCGTGGCTAGGACCCGGACCCAGACCCAGACCAGGACCAGGACCAGGACCAGGACCAGGACCAGCGTCCCGGTTCGTGCCAATTGGTTCCAGCCTCTCTGGTTCATTAATGGGCTGCTTACTGGCAGATTTAGATTCTAACTCCATAATTTGTTTATGAAAGTACTCTTTTGCGGTTTGATCAAGGACCTCATTGGGTGCAACATCTTTCGAAGGTGTTGCAGGTACGATCTCCTTTTGAATGAAATCATATGTGGTTTTATAAGAAAGTTTCGAACTGCCAACTGAATCCGTACATGTCGCTGCTATCAAATGGGATGAAGATGGAGATCCTTCGGGTTTTGAAGACGGCGGCGGATGAGGTGGCCGGATTTTCGCCGGCGAAGTGAAAGGTAATATGGTTGCAGAGTTATGGGTGGTTGGCAAAGAACCAACCCCATCAACAAGGAAATCCATCTAAACCGATTCAACCACCCTACAACAATAATTGCAACTTCCTCGAATATCAATCGTATCAAGAATACAAATTTGGGGAAGAACACATTCATAAGTTCAATGTCTGATTAAACAAGTGAAGAATCTCAGGTGCATTATAGCTTTTCTACAGGGGATCAATTTAATTATGCTTCTTTAAGCAAACCCTTGAAAACTAATTGACATTGAAAGATTTATGAACATAATCAACGAATGAAGAATCACCCAGACAAGAAAATTGACAAATTCATGTGAGATGAAATGAAGTTCGATTAAGTGTTGAAATCGTTCTCTAAAGATCCCCATTTCAGTGAAAGAACGTACCTGGTTAAAGATTCATAGCAGCTGTGCCTGTATAAAGAAAGTGAAAGTAGAGAACTGGTGATCTCTGGGCAACTCTTTTCAGATGTGATCGAAACAAGAACAAGAACAAGATCAAGATCAAGACCCAGAATGGATTTCGATCAGAATTCGTCGAATCATTTGGGGAATTTTGTGGGTTTTGTTTGGGGAATAAAAAGAATACGGTCACTCTCTTGCTCCTTTCTCTCTCTCTCTCTCTCTAAACAATGAACTTCAGCCATAAGGCAAAGACGAAGATGTATAAATATTTACACGTTACCTCCCTCTTTTTTTTTTCCAACCCTTTCTCCTGTTTATGTAAACTTTTGTTTTTATAACGTCCTAAGTTTTTTTTTAATAAATGTTTGTATGGATATAAACTAACTTATTTATTATAACATAAGTTGAAGTAATTTATAAAAGAGTTTTTGTCATTTTTTTAATTATAGATTTTATTATTATTAATTATAAATAAATATTAATTATTAATAAATAATTTTTTTTAATTATTACTAATATTAATAAATAGTAATTAATATGAGTTAAAACTTATTATTTAATTTCAATTATACAATATATATTAATAATAATTTTAATTATTAATTATATCAATTATTTTTTAATTATTATTCTCAAAAATTAAATATAACAATTTTAATAATATTTATGTAAGTTACATAAAAGTTAAAGTTATACTTATTTTATTTCAAAAATAAAAAAATAATATCTAACTATTAATTACTCTTTTATATATCAACGTCAAGACTTACATCTTATATCTAAATATTGATTTAACTTGGTTTGATATAAATGGATGTACATATACCACCACCTTTTTTATAGAAAGTCATTGAAACGATCAGAATATACCTGATGTATAACAAAATAGCCATTTTTTACGAAAATTCTCAAAATAACCATATGGATCGCACTGGGGGAATGGTTTGACAATGGAGGGCGATCCTCTTCAAAATTGACCAAATAGTACGAAAAGTACAAAAAAATAATAATATAAAATTAATTTGTGGGACACACATGTATCTACTTTAGGAAACCAACACTGTTTGCCTCGATATATGAGATCTCCCCCCACCTCACCGGATCTTCTCCATGGGTGATCCATCCTTTATTTATTTTTACCATTATTTTGTCTTTTAGTGTATATTGATTAAATGTGTTTTTAATAAATAGGGGATGATTTAAACTTTTTTTTTATTGTTTTAGGACCAAATGTCATGGTTTTACTTTATAAAATAAAACACTTCTACTCTCACAACCCATAAACACAATCTACCGTGACAACCCATAAAATAATATGATTGTACGTGAAAAAACTCTAATTTTTACCATTTTTTTTAAAACGCATAAATTAACCAACGAATGTTGTTATATTTTCTTATTAGAAATATATTTTTACCACACTAAATGTTGATATTTTATAATAATTATGGACACTAAAAAAATTATTGTATCTGATTCAGGGGAAAAAATCAGATATTATATCTGATTTACGTAGTTTGATCGCTATTTCGTCTTTTAGTGTATAAATTTATTTGACAATTAATGGATGTTTTTAATAAATATGGGACGATTTAGACTATTTTTTTAACTGTTTTAGGACCAAATGTCATGGTTTTACTCTATAAAATAAAACACTTCTACTATCACAACCCATAACCTGTAAACACAATCTACTGTAACAACCCTTAAAACAATATGAAAATACTTGAAGATTTAAAAAATTTACCCTTTTTTTAAACGCATAAATTAACCAACGAATGTTCTTATATTTCTTATAAAAAATATATTTTCTATAAACACTGAATGTTAATATTCTATAATAATATTCTAAAAAATTAGTTTAAATCGTCCCGTGTTTATTAAAAATGCCCTTAATATTAATTAAAAAACAAAATAGCGGTAAAAATAAATAAATAAATCAGGATGGATCACCCCGGGGGAAGATCTGGCGAGGTGGGGGCGATCTCATATATCGAGGCAAACAGTGTTTGGTTTCCTAAAGTAGATACATGTGAGCCCTACAAATTAATTTTATATTATTTTTTTTTTGTACTTTTCGTACTATTTGGTCAACTTTGAAGAGGATCACCCCATGGTCAAACCATGCCCCAGGGCGATCCATATGGTTATTTTGGCAATTTTCGTAAAAAATGGCTATTTCGTTAATACATTAGGTATATTCTGGTCGTTTTGGTGTTTCCCCTTTTTTATTGCACATAAATCGGAACAGGGAGAATGTCCCATTTATGTGTATGGACTTGTATTCGTTTCCTTTGATTTTGAGGCACCAATCTTTCAAGAAGTTTGATTTCACCCAGAAAACTAGTAGATACTTTCGTTACTTCTCACTAGGTTTCTTTCTATACATCCCTTGTTACCTAAAAGAAACAAGAGTCTTAGCTATCATCAACAATTTTGCTTTTATCATTCTTTATATCATAATTTTAATTGAAACTTAGAGGTCGTTTACCAAACGCTTACTTGGGTAAGTGATTTTCAAGTAACATTACCTCACCGAATGAATATACTAAGAACCAATAATCTTATTCGGTAAGAACGAGACAAAGACCAAAAGTCTTACTCGGTAAGTGAGGGCGACGACTTTTACCACTGTAAGCGCTACTGGGTAAATTGTTGCATACGATGTCGTTTTGGTGGATTAAAATCTTACTCGATAAGTAAATAATAGTATTAAATTTTACCGATAAGCACTTACCGGATAAGTGTTTGATAAACGGCCCATTAGTAATCACCAGTTAAAAAATCTTAATCCAAGTAATAGACCTGATGGTCTAATCAAATATGAGCTTCTGGATTATCTGATTAATTGACATTAATAAAAGTGTATCATCTTTTAATTTCTCACAAGTGGCTTCTAATTCTTATTGCAAGCATATAAATTATTTGTTCCTTATAACCAAGATGTGTAGTTTTCTTGTTTTGCAAACACATAATTGTCATCGTGATCAATTATTTCAATCCATAAACTGTTCAAAAACATCGTAGTTAGTACGTTATATAACCATCATAATCGACAATTTTGTTGTGTTAGATATCATCGAAATCCAACTATGTTTCTTTTTGTTAACCATGTATGTTTAGACCAGTTTACACGCACTTCGACTAAACCTAAAAGCACTGGAGAACAACGATACGAATCTACAACTATGTTTGCGTGTCATTTTGATGTTGTACAATAAATTGTAACCCTAATTTCCTTGTGAAATAAGTAACCCATGGCTTTGTCAAGTAAGTTCCAAGGTTTTCGGGTTAATTTACGTGCACTGGTTAATCTCCATATCAATAAAATCCATTACTTTGAAGAACATCTTTAGAGCTAATTAACTTTGAATTTGATATCTTACTTTTTTTTGTATTGTATTTTGTAACTATGATTAATCTTGTTTTATTATTAATTTTTATATTATATTATATTATATTATATTATATAAAACTAGTGTTCGATATCGCGCGTTGCGCGATGACGATAATTTTTTTTAAAATTATTGAAATTAGCTAAATGAGTCGTTGATCACATTTATATATTAAATTAATAAGAATCAATATTACATTTGATATATGAATCCACCCACATCATTTTGATTATCAATATATTTTATACGAATTTTACAAAACAATATATTAATCCTGAATACGGTGGAAACAGCCCCGGAACACACATTGTTTCGAACCACTTAGAGTCATAACTGAATTTTTGACCTTTCATGAAAGTTGTAGTATATAGTAAGGGCTTTCTAACTGCAAAATACGAGTTTATTCTGACTTACAGTTTGTGAGTTATACACTGTCAAAGTACAGAAGTTGCACTATCAGTAAAATCTAAATTCACAATTTCCCAACTAACTTTTATGATCCCAACTTCGCGTATTCAATCAAACGGGCAATTTTCTCCCCGACTATGGGTCCCATACTACTCCCCATTAACTGAAAATCCATAATCCTAATTGCTACGGTAATACCTTTTAGTTACCTTATGTCTGTTTCGCGTATTCAAACAAACGGGCAATTTTCTTCCCTACTATGGGTCCCATACTACTCCCCATTAACTGAAAATCCATAATCCTAATTGTTACGGTAATACCTTTTAGTTATCTTATGTATGTTTGAACAACTTCGGTTAATCTTGTCTTTCTTATTATGATGTACTAAAAATTGATTGAAACTCGTGTGTTTGGTCATTTAGTAAATATACTATTTTTTAAATAATATATAAGAGTGTTATGTAAATAATATAATCGACAATGATCATAAGGTATTAGAAGCATTATCTTCATTTTATTTAACTACATTAATTATAATCAATTTATTATTATTTAGAAACAAATATAAA
>NC_037528.1:12116167-12132631 GCF_001531365.2 Cynara cardunculus var. scolymus | reverse complement strand
TGTGTGTTCAATTATTGTTATGTAAATAACAAATAGGGTCATATGAGATAAACGAATCAAAAAAACAAATATTGGGTGTAAGCAATGAAAATGAATAGTCTAATTAATTTAATGTTTTAATAATAATTACATCAATAAAAAACAAAGTTTGTGTTTTTTCTAAAAATTAGTATTGCGATGCCTAAAAATGTATCTTATTGTTGGTGTTTTTTTCCTACAAAATTACAAATTAAGAAACTATAAGAAAACATAATAAAAAAAAAAATTAAGTGAATCCACAACAAAAGGAAAAATAATCAAAATTCTCACAAAATTCTAAAGCCTCAATGGAGACTTCTCTTTAATCCATGTTCCAATGTCTTAGACTTCTCTTTAATCCATATTCCAATGTCTTGTTACATATATTGATAAACTTGTGTATACTCTTCTGCCATAGATGATAGATGGAAAAGAAGAGGAGAGAGCGTACCTATAGTTTATAACTCGTACATGGATATGAAGAACACATAAATGAAAAAAACCTAAAGATTGAGGGATTTAGAGAAAAAACCAAAGATTGAATGATTTTAAATGTTAGAGTTGAAACATACCAAGAGAAGGGAAGGGTTTTTGAGTTAAATGTGAACATTAATTTGCAAAATTACTAAGGAAAAAAAAAATCAAAACGTGGAAAAAAGAGGAAAAGTGGTTTTTAGATGAGAGATGGAAAAGAAGAGCGAAGAGCGTACCAGTAATTTATAACTCGTACATGGAGATAGAGATGGAGAACACATAAATAGAGTTGAAACGTACCAAGAAAAGGGGAAGGGTTTTTTGAGTTAAATGTACACATAAATAGAGTTAAAACGTACCAAGAGAAGGGGAAGGGTTTTTTGAGTTAAATGTACACATAAATAGAGTTGAAACGTACCAAGAGAAGGGGAAGGGTTTTGAGTTAAATGTGAACATTAATTTACAAAATTATTAAGAAAAAAAAAATCAAAATGTGGAAAAAAGAGTAAAATATGATCTCTACGTCGAGAAGATGCCACGTCAGCATATCATGATTCTGCTTTATAGATATATATAGAATCAAATAAATTATGACGAGAATATATAAAATTCTTAACTTTTTTTTACTGGAGGATGAAAGTGGTAATTTGGACACGCGTCGAGAAGATATTGTCAGAAAAGTTAATTTTTGGAGGGAGTGAAATTTTAATAAAAGTGGAAGAATCAGATTGGAATTGGATGGTGTAGTTTTTATTACTGAATTAAAATTACCGTAAAACCTGTCACTCACTACCATGTGGTAGGGAATCTTTCAATAAATTTCATTTCTATTTTATTTTTAATAACTTAAAAAATAAGGGTTAAATGCGATTGTTTTATAAGGTAATTATATATATATATATATATATGTTTTGATGTATATAAACTATCTTATAACTGATGTTTGAAATTCTTTTAATTAATATATCATATTTTTTTAACCATCTTGTTTATGTTAGTTAATATATTATATAATTAAATATTTGTTTTAATTATCTTTTGAAATATTATAATTGATTAATTTTTTAAAATATATTTTTTAGTTATTTTATATATTTACCAGCTGCTTTTGTCAAAAATAATATGTTCATCAGTTGACTTATTAACTATCAACTAGTTTATCAGTCATCAGTTGGTTTACACCGATAACCTTTAAAAAATATCTTAAAAATCCAAGTCTTATTATTTAATTATGATTTTCTTGAAAAGAGAACCCTTAAAAATAATGTTATGAATTAGGTAAATTATTATTGATAATTTAAAAAAATAATTTTGTTGTGAAATAAATGATATTTTTATGAAATTCCAATTACATCAATAATTGTGAAGGACAAGATTCTTATATTAAATAATTGGAATCCTTATCCAAGGAAAAAAATAGTTGAGAGTCAAAAGATATTTAATAAAAAGGCAATAATTATTGTAGTTTTGGTTATACGACAACAAAACTCTCCAATTGGATGTGTCCAACCCAACTCAAATCAAACCAAAACAATCACCTGTTATCATAAATACCATTTGAAATAATCAAGGTCTGTTTACCTAATCATTTATTCGGCAATCTTTTATCGGTAAAATTCAACACTATCGGTTACTTACTGGGTAAGATTTTATTCACTAAAACGCATCGTATGCAACAATTTATCCAGGTAAGCGCTAACCATGGTAAGAGTCGTCATCCTCACTTACCAGGTAAGACTCTCGATTCTTGTTTTCGCTCTTACCGGGTAAGATTTCTAGTCCTTGCCATATTCATCCGGTAAAGTAAAGTGACTTGGTAAGTGCTTACTCGGGTAAGCGTTTGGTAAACAGTACCTAAGTTTCATTTTTTGGACATCTTTAAAGAAATTATAAATTAAATATAACATCGTAAGACACTTTTTCTTAACATTTTTTGATATATCCAGATAAAAAGTAGTCCTACCGTAAAAATAAATTGAGACACTACAAAGATATGTAAATCAATTATGAATACAGAGAATTAATCTTTCCGTCCCATATATAATAATTGTCCATAATAAAAAAGACACAATTTTAAAATGCGTTAATATTACACTTTTTGATTAACAAACATAAACATGGACCTTATTTGGAGTTGACATAAGCCCAAGCCCATCATAAAGAAATTATGCGTAAAAAATATAAAGGTCCTACCGAGAATTGAACTCGGGTTACTGGATTCAGAGTCCAATGTCCTAACCGCTAGACCATAGGACCAGATGTGAAACAAACTATTAACAAAATTCTATAAAGTATGTAATACCCTTTATTTATTTTAATTAACGTGAATATTCAACCCATTATGCGAGCCGACTAATCCCAAAACGACCATCTGTTTTGCAAATAGCCTAGAATCACCACATTTGAACTTCCGTAACCACAAAAAGAATTTTATTACTTCTTAGATTTTAACTTGGTTTATAAAAACATAAAACAAATTTTTATTTATGGAATATCAAAATCATTATGAAATGATTTATAACTTTGGGCAGTGAATTACATATTTTTGACTTTTGATTTCATCGTAGACGAATTATTTTGAATTTTTTTTGTTCCAACAGCTATGTTAAAATTTTAGATATCAGTAGTTATGAAAGCGATATTAGCAACATAATATTAAATGATATTCACATCTTATTAATGATCATATACATAATCTGTACATGGTTACAAACCAATTATTTCCACCCCAAATTTTGAAATCAAAATCATAAAATAAGATTGAATAACAACCGACAAACTCTAAGAACTGGATTTGGCTCTCTCAGCATTTGCGAATTGTTCGAATAAAGAATCCAACTCCGGTGAAGTAAAATACACGATATCTCCATTGTTCTGACAGCTTGACACCGGCCGAAGCTTCCTTGGTGGTGGCGGACATGGAAACTTCTCCGGCAACCTTGATTCCTTTGCTGTCGGCGTCGTTGAACCAGAGTTTGAGCTTTCATCGTCTTCATCATTCACTTTCTTCATCGAAATAGACCTCAAAGGAGCACAAATCGTGATTCCAGCAATCACCCATATCTTACCTTCGATTAAATCCCCATCTACTTGATACTTTTTAGAAGAACCCATCTCAAGAAATCGACAAATGAAGCTTTCTGAATCAAAATCAATTTCAACAATCGGAAGTTGTGATTCAACTAGCAGCAATATTGAACAGAAATGGCCAAATGGGTAGAGTATAGAGGAAGGAGAAAGAGGGGTTTAAGGGGCTTTGAATGGAGGCGGCAAAAGATAAATAAAGGGAATGTGGAGATGAATTTTGGGGGTTTTGGCGCCAATATTTTGGCAACGGCTCTCGTTCCCGCGCTTTTTCAATTTCCAATTTTACCCTTTTTGGGGGATTGGTATTTACTGGGTGGTGGACCGATGGCGGTGGCGGTGGGTAGTTAGCCGACGGTGGAAGCAGGGGGGGGGGCCCTTAATATTCCACCACTATGTACAGGTGCGTTTCACCTCGGCGAATCACTTTTTCATTATTGTATTATTGGATTTATAATAAATTAGAAATCATATTCATTTAATTTTTAGAAAATAATATTTTATGTACTTCAAGAAAAGTGATTATGATTATTATATTTATAATTTCATTGAATAATTTATAGTTAAATAATATCTCTAAAAGGTTTTTTTAAATAAAGAATTAAATATTAAAATGATATTACTATAAATTTCTATTTTAGAATATAAATTATATTATTAAAATATTTAATATTTTTTTATAAAATATTACTTTTCTCTTTTAACTATTTAATTGAATAATTTCATTGAATAATTTATAGTTAAATAATATCTCTAAAAGGTTTTTTTAAATAAAGAATTAAATATTAAAATGATATTACTATAAATTTCTATTTTAGAATATAAATTATATTATTAAAATATTTAATATTTTTTTATAAAATATTACTTTTCTCTTTTAACTATTTAATTGAATAATTTCATTGAATAATTTCTAAGTAATTATTTTAGAGAGTTATCCAAATTTGGAATGTTTCATCATCTCTCTCATATTTTTTGCATTTTAAAAAAGGTTTTGAAAAATCTGTTGAAAAAACATTTCCAACAATTTATCCAAAAAGGCTCAAATTCAACTTGTCGGTCTAAAAAGATAAAGAGGCTCAATATTTAGATCTATCTTTTCAATTGTTAGCAGAAAAAAAATGAAGGTTTTGGATAATTTTCTGCTCTGAATTTTTTTTATCTAAAATGAAGAAATTAGAAGAGAAAATGTAAAATTTTCAAATTTGAAAAACAATCCAAAAATGATTATTATGAAAGAGAAATAATTTTGTATTAAATATATGAAATATTTTAATAATATAATTAAATGTATACTCTCTAAAATGGAAAAGTTGTTGGAGTTAATAATTTTTTTAAAAATTTAAATTTAGATTCTTTATTTTGAAATATCTGTTAAGATACTGTAATAAATTTAATGGTTTTTTCTAGAAAAATTAATAATCAATGTCATAGTCTTGCAAGAAAATTACATATACAATAGCAAATAAATAATAATGTTTACATAAAATTTTACTCGGAAATGTAAAAACAACTGAACAAACTTTTTTTTTATATAATGAATGATTAAGCCTGTAACCTTTGTTAAAGAAAAAAAGGGAAAATTAAAAAAAAAACAATTAAATATGTTATTTTGAATGATTAAGTGTTTGAATAAATAAAACTATTAAATTTTCTCATTTTGAATGATTAAGTTCTTAATTGTTTTTTTGAATGGAAAACCATTTAGTTTTGAATGATTAAGTCCCTGAACGTTTTTGTTGTAATAAATAACCATCAAACTTCTTAAAAAACTTGGTTACGTACATCATTTTAACAAAAAAAGTGCCTGTAACCAACTAGATATGTTTTAATGTTAAAAGAAACTTAAATCAGTTTTACTGTTTCCAAACCTTACGCCCTTCAAACCCCTCGCAGACAATGGTATCACTCTCCCTCGCCACTCCTTGTATCCCCATAGTTGTCTGTTCTTCATATTGGCTATCACACCGTTATTCCTGCTACCGATCTACTTCTTTTTTATCTATTTTTATGGGCTTACAAGTAGTTTTACTTTGATACCTTTTTTTGTTGGTTACGATGTAATTTTTTTTGTTAAAATGATGTAACTAACCAATTTTAAAAAGTTCAAGGACTTAATCATTCAAAATGATAAATTTTTTCGATGGTTTACTTTATGGAAAAAATGTTCAGGGATTTAATTATTCAAAATGAGAATTTGCTCGAAGCTTCCTTCGTAACTCCCGAAATTTCTTTGATTTCTTGTCTATCTTCTTTCATCTTCTATGGGAGGCTCATATTTGGTATCTAGTATTATCTAAAAATAATCAAGTTATTAATGAGTAATCTTTCTCGATAAAGTCGGTTGATTACTTATGAAGGCAAAAAAAGGAATGGGCCCTCTTAAATTGGGTCGTTGCGATTACGGGTTGGATGTCTAATTGTCCAGAAGTTTTTGCAACTCAATCATAGATGATGGAATGATCAAAGATTTGACCTTTGAAATAAATGATTTTTTTACCACTGCTTATGGACCCGAACCTGGGTGATCTATCCTTTTTCATATAGATAGATATAGGATCTATGGGGCAATTACTTAATTTATCATTTTTTGTTCCATCGCTGGATATTCAATCACATAGTTTGGGATCCTAGAATATGGCGTGCTTCGATTTGAATTAGTTTAATGTTTTTCATTAAAAAAAAATAGTTCAAAGACTTAATCATTGAAAATAAAAAATTCAATGATTTTTCCATTAAAAAAATAATTCAGATACTTAATCATTCAAAATAGGATAGATCATTGGATTTTTATGAACTTTTCTCAATAAAAAACCATTGAAATTTCTTATTTTGAACTATTTCCCCCCAAACCCTATGTTATTCAAAACCTTTGTTGCCTAATCGTCATCCGCTCTTTGTCATTGTCGTTGGCCCTTGCCATCGATCTCCTTATCTTTTATTGTTTTTTTAATTTTTTGATGTCCCTACTCTGTTAAAGTGTTTGTAAAAATGGGAGAATCAAATAAAAAACAATTCAAAAAGAGATGGGTGGTATGAAGAATAGACAACAATGAAGGAACTAGTGACTTAAGAGGGGGGGGGGGGGAAGGTGTCTGTGTGCACAAGGGTTTGAATGGATTAAGGTATGAAACCAGTAGTTCTTTTGTTAAAATGATGTAAGCAACCAAGTTTTAAAAGTTCGATTCAAATAGAAATATCCAGGAACTTAAATCATTTAAAAATAATAACACATGAACTTAATAAAATAGGAAGGTTACTTCAATTTTTCTCGATCTTACACGATATTCAAACTTGCATTTAACATTACCAATTGAAGATACCTAACAAGTCATTAAGCTTTTTTAATCATTAATAACTACTATGAAATTGATTTTGCTCCACATAATTCAAACTCTTCTTTCGATGGTGTTTGCATCCAAAAATGCAATTCTTTAGTAGCTATCTATCGAATTACTATACATACACAAGAAAAAGTCAGAAATAAACCAAACCAATCAGATACAGTATATCTCACTCAAAAGCAGCATGTATGTAGATAAAGATGCATATATTTACTTCAAAGAGTAGAACGACTGTTTCTGTTAAACCCATGTCAATCTGTTAGCATGAATCCCTTCACAAAGTCGGAGTTCATGGCCTTGACATTATGATTCAAAGTGAGAGTCAGGATGAAAGATGTATGCTTACAGTGGAATGATCTATTGGATGATGTAAAGCTCTTGCTTAGCGATGGAGTATCGACCGATGACATTTCCAGCTTCCATAATAAACTGTTCTTGAAATGTTCCCATTCGTTTGCTAGGTATGTCGATATTAAGATCTTTAAAATCAGGCACATCCTCTGCTTGTATACCATCTCCACATATAAGGAATTGGTTTCCAACAATGAAGGATCCCGACACACGAATTGCAACTCCATCTTCACCATGAGCTCTACACTGTAGCTTCTCAACAACGTGCACCAGCTTTTCGGAAGGCCATTCCCCAGCTAATGTACTCCGAATGTTTGATAGAGTTGTGAAAATATCATTAGGGCCAGTAGATTCTTTCCCGGAGAAGCTGAAAATAGTTAAGCAAGATGTATAATTCATTTGTCCTAGAAATATGGATTGTGTATATCCAAATGAAAAGAGCAGTTTCAATCAAGTCTACCTGAAAGCTGAACATTCGTTGTAGAAGGTCTTTGCATATTGCCAAAGATCATCGGACCCGTCAAAAAGTAAGTAGTAATGTACTGCTAGCATCTGAAGGAACGAAAACGGAAGACAATGTAAATATGGAGAAAAATAGAAGAAAATTCCAATCATCAAGTGATTAACATTATTAATGTGCATAAGAAGACAGAAAGATAAAGAATTTGACAAATCCATGTTACAAAAAGAGCACATTTCTTAGATAAGTGGGGCCCTCCATGTTCTTTGTCTCTTCTTCCCTTCTTTGCTTTAAAAAATAGGGGGGGGTGATCAAGTTCCTCTTCTTGGATTCGGAATGTTGCAAAAGGAACATCTTTCTAGCTACCCCTTTTCGATATTTTTGCGGTGGATGAATTGGACTCCAACCACATCATGCTTTCAAGAATAACTAACATTAATGATCATGGTTTCTCTCCTTAGATTCTGGATGTTGCAAATGTAACACATCTAGCAACCCTTTTTGACAATTCTGAGGTGTATTAATTGTGTCTTCATTATAAATCCATGACCCTAAACCATTGGAGTGTTGTATTGTAACAAAGGTTGCCTTACAAGGGGATTGATACCTCCTCTATCACACGCTTTTGAAACCGTGAGTCCAGGTGTGTGGACAAAGCAGCCAATATCTGATACGGTTAGCCTCGGATGTTACATGTATCATTGTACATGCCCTACTAAAATATTTTGTATGTTGTTTATCAGACCTTGAGTGCAAGACTCCCAAGAATCCAAGGTGACGTGTTCTGTGTTATTTATTTCATTGCATAGCAGGTATGAATCTTGAAAATTGAAGCTACACTTGTTGAAGCACCTGAATTGTTGTTAATTAGGTAAAGAGGTGAGACCAACCAGTGTTCATTGCAGATATCATCTTTAATGTGTTATACATATGCAGAATTTGAAGAAACACTCTTAAAAGAGAAAAACTTACATCTGCCAAATCTTTCATTCTCTGCGTTGGATCAAAAATGCTACGAACAAATGCTGCTAAGTCCACTTTGGCATCCTCGTACTTTGTGATAAATGGATGTGAAAGAAGCTGCATAAGTATATCAACCATAAGTTACTTGAATAATGATGTTTCAAGAATTGACTCATATCTGATCGGTATACAGAAACCACAATTTTCTTTCCTTTAATCCTTCCCCCAATGTCATACGTAGCTGGTAGTTAGAAAACTACCTTAAGAACTGCAAACTTGCAATCACCTTTTATTTCTGTATCCACTACATCAGCCCTGATTACTTTGGTCACTGTCTACATAAATAAGAACCACTTTGGTTTGACAATTATTCTCCTTTCATTCAATACCAAGTGTTCACTTTTTTTATAAAACTCCATTTTACCTAAACTGGCTAAGTAACACAAAAATTAGCCCAAATGGAAATTATGAAAGGGTAAAATCCAATTGAAAACATACAGATTCTCAATACCTTAATCTCCACACTTGACAATGCTCAATAACCCATCACTCTTTCATCATTAAATAATTCTTGGAGTTCGAATCTCACATTCTTGTAGATTGGGACCTATATGCTCTTCTTACATTAGGTATTTTCTTTTTCTATAGAGCAACACTTGATAACCTAGTGACTCATATCAAGGATGCCTCCTAGAGGACTTCCGGACACTAAAGTTTTGCTACTCTCATCTTTCTAATTGCTTCCTTTCACCAAATCAAACGGTTTGACATGGGACATATGCACACAATTGTGAGCAGTACCATTTGAAATTGCTAGGATTTTTCAAGTAGTCTTCCATAGACAAGAAAAATATTTACTGAAATGTAAATAATGATGCTTATTTAGAAAGGCTCTTTTTTTATGCAAAGCGTGACAATTAGACAGGTGCATAACTTCCGCATATAGTACCCTCTTTTTTCCTACCTGCTCTGCTGTTGGTCTTGCATCAGCATCTTTCTGTAGACAAGCCTCAATGAATGAGCAGAACTCTGGAGAAAAAAAGTCTTTTGGCGGTGATGGAGATGGATCATCCAGAATCTATTAAGATGTGATAAACAGTGAAAATCTATTGACATAAATTAAGGAAAAGACTAGTAGCATAGTTAAAACACTTTAACAATATTATTGATACAATTAGAAGGTTGTCTGATATCTGATAATAACAAAATCATGAATATACAACTAGAAAGGTGTTGTTCATCAATAAATTACAATTGATATGATGATGTATTTCATATGAAAGCTATAGAAGTTAAAGCTTGACAGTTCATCAACTAATCCTTATCCTTAGGATATAACCATCATACACAAGAGTGCAAAATAATACACGAGGGTAATTTAGCTAGATAGTTAAAAGAGGTTTGAGCCAACCTGTGCAAATTATAGTTATTTTAAGCGGTGACGAAGACAATGCCATAGAATACATTCAGATGTTACCTGCAGCATAAGATTAACAGGTCCTTCATTTGCTGTATATGGAAATTCCCCAGTGCCACACTCAAATAGAGCAAGACCAAGACTCCAAATATCAGCTGGATATGAATAACTTTCATTTCGGATTCGTTCAGGTGACATGTATGTTACCGTTCCAACAAACGTAGCACACTGAAAAAAGGATCTAGGGATATTAGAACCACATTTATTCACCATCGTCAGCTTTCAGATTATGGTTGATACAAAATGAAAGAAAAAGAACACAGTGACCACAAAGGGCATACCATCGCCATAGAATTCTCTAAGCCAGCACTTATCCCAAAGTCTGTTATTTTTGGCTCTCCCTTGAGATTCACAAGCAAATTTGCAGGCTTTATGTCTCTATGGACCAAGTGTCTAACTCCATGCAAGTAGCTTAGTCCCTGAGGAATAAATAGATTTGAAAAAGTCAAATAGAATACTAATTAATAAGAAATATAATAAAAGAAACCCATGAAACAAAGAACGAGCATATTTACTTGCAATAGTCTTTGGACCATCAAGGAAAGGACTGCTTCTGATATACATCTTTGTCGTTTTATAATATCGGCTAGGGAACCACCATCCATGTATTCTAGAGCAATGCTTATTTGTCCAGAATCAGGAGTGTAGAACGCTCCATAAAATTCCACAAGACCTTGATAACAAGGTGCCTCACACAATGTTCTTATCTCGGTAAGAAGCTGTTGCCTTTTCTCCTGATACAGCAGAATGTTGAAGTTGACGAAAGTCATGGAATTAAGATTTATAATCACTTTGGGTTTAGGAATAAGTAGATATAACTAACTAATGGCTACTTCGTTTGAAATGGAAAAGCGGGAGGAGGATACAAAACAACATTCACCAAGGTATTGCAACCTGTATACAATCCAAGCTAAGCACTTGATGAATACCATTCTTACTAAGGGAGATCCTTGCAAACTATGTGTCCACTG
This sequence comes from Cynara cardunculus var. scolymus, assembly GCF_001531365.2. NCBI lineage: Eukaryota > Viridiplantae > Streptophyta > Magnoliopsida > Asterales > Asteraceae > Cynara > Cynara cardunculus. Next base: position 12,121,489 of record NC_037528.1, on the reverse strand, counting down.
CCATGAACTAATTATGTAAAGGTTCTATTCAAGCAGAATGGCTTGGTAATGCACCAACACTTATGACTAAGTATCTCAAGCACTTGAATATAGTTTGGCTGAAGACAGAATTTCCGATGGAGCAACGTTCAATCAGGCCCAATTATTACGTTCCAACTAAAGTGACAAAAAGAAAGGGATATCACACCTTTTCGAATATATTTATCTTTTTTAACGCAATTATTCTGTGAGTGGGAATGTGAATAGCTCTTTGGACTACACTGCTTGCACCACTGCCTATGGCTCCAAATATTCTCATTTCATGTGAAGCACACCTATAAGTCCTTTCTCTTTGGTCCACATCATTCACCGGTCTTGATGTACACTTTTGCAATCCAAGCTCGTTAATGTTGTATACTCCATAAGATCGACTAAGCAAGTTAACCGTCCCACCATCTGAGAGCTTCACAGAGGCACATATCAAATCAGTAAGTTGCTGTAACCTACTTCAAAATTTTACCTCAAAATATAAAAGTACCATATAAGAATCCGAAGGATCCATGGTTGATCCAGAAGAAAATCCCTTTTCCGCATCAAATAGTGGTACGAGTTTCTTTTTCAATTCCTCTAGTCCTGCCATGGTAGATAAATCTAATGCGATTCTACCACATCCTTATATCCTGAAAAAAAAAAAAAACATACACATCAAGAGTCAAAATCATCAGCTCTATGAGTGTTTGGTCATGGAAAAATAAAACTGAGTTACCATATACACTCTTGGTGTTGGTCTTTTATACAAAACAACTTAAATCTGCACACATTGTTTCACAAAATTTTAGTATAAATTAATTATAACAGTCACTTACTCCCTGCTAGAATTCAGAATCTAAGAACATCAAACCTTATTGAAAGTCAAATTTGAACCACGACTTCTCTACGGTGATCAGGAACTAAATTATTATATTAGACAATTAAAGCATTACTTAATAATGGAAAGAAAGAAAGAAGTGAAGGCTGAATTCAGATTAACATAGGATATAACATACCAATTAAAAATAACTTGGCTATCTCTGATCTCCAATTTAGCTTCAGATTGGCGCAATCAGCAAAATAAGTTTCTTGCGCCTTATGAGTCCTAAAAGATCAATAAGATTCTCGTTCTATTTGAGTTAGCGACTCAATTTACATGAATAAAGAACATCCTTCTTCCTCTAGGGTTTTTAATCGTTTAGGGTTCTTTTCTACGATGGATTTTTAGATTTACGAATCAACAATTTAAAGATTTATGGTACCTGAATTATATTCCAGTGAAAAACAGAATGTTAAGAACAAATGTCCGGACCAGAAACAGCGGTAGTGATGAGCAGAAATGGTAAGACGAGCCGCCGGCCGGAACGATGGGGAGGAGACGACGGTGGTCGATCGAAGGTACGGGTTTGTGTCTGAACAAAGTCAATATTTAAAATTGGATTCGAATAAATATCCAAATTTGAGGAGATTTAGGTAAACACAATTGATGAGGAAGAACAGGGAAGACGATATCACAAGGTTAGGGAAGAACTCAGGGACTCGTTAAAAAGGAGATCAGGAGGTCAAAGTTTTTGGTGATCTTATTCAATTTTTGGAAGACATGCACATGCTTTCAGTTTTTTTTCTTGTAATTAGACCCCTAAAGTTGATGTTTTTAAATAATTGCCCCTAAAACGTGACCGGTTAGAGATGAGTTCAATGATGGGGACGGTATCATGGATTCAACGTCCTCGTGACGGTTACACCTCACGATGGATTCAACGTCCCTATGTCGGTTGCAAGTCGAATTTGCTAGCCACGTCATGTGGTCGTTGCAGAAACACATCGACAGTTACGTGGTGGAGTGTAAAATCGGTTCTAAAACGTTCAACGCTGACGGGTTCTTTAAGTATACATGTCCGACGATTTTTGATTTGCCACAATAGTCGGTGTTGATGATGGTCGATGAAGACGAAATTGATACAAGTTATGTTCGGCTTTAATAGTGGTTAGGCGTTAAAAACGTTTGTTGTTGGAGGAGAAGAGCGAAGTATGTTTATTAAACAACAAATTATTAATTTATGACTGTAATAAATAAATAAATATATATGTTATTAATTAAAAAAAAGAGAAAAATACCAAATAGTTACATTAAATATAAATTAAAATTACATTTTTAATGTGCTTTATATATATATATATATATATATATATATATAATTGTATCATTTCAGTTTCATATCAACTTTAGAAAATGTGTGATGGTAAATACCCGTTTTAGTGTGTATTAAATTTTAATTAAAAATTTATATTATAAGTTTTTTTGTTTTTAGCTATCATCGTAAATTGCAATATTTTTATTTTTACCATTTCGTTCAATTCCGCTTAAATTCTTCTCGTTTTTTAAATAAAAAAGGCCTTCGCGCAAGAGTCCAAGAACGCCGTGAAACTTGTGCTCCATGCAAGCCCTTTGCTTTCCATCTCATCACATACGTGTCATCACCATGCATTCATCCTTCATCTTTATAATCACCGTCACGTCCACTCATCATCATCCTCATTCCTCTCTAGATTCGTTCACTTCTTGATCTCATCCATGGCTACTACTACTACTCATGATCGTCTTCCCCACCAGGTCCAAGTCCACACCGTCCAACACGGCCGATACGACCCCACCGGCGAAAAGGCACTCCTCGTTCCTTATCCACCAGCACCGTCAAAGGGGAAAATCCTGGCCGTCGTGGCCTTACTTCCGGTGGGTGCAGGTCTACTTGGTCTCGCCGGAATCACCCTAGTGGGTACCTTGATCGGGATGGCTGTTGCCACCCCACTTTTCATCCTTTTCAGCCCGATTATCGTGCCGGCGATCTTAACCATCGGAATGGCGGTGGTAGGGTTTCTGACGTCCGGCACCTTTGGGTTGACGGGGCTGAGCTCGTTGTCTTTCTTGGTGAACTTTGTGAGGCAGTTGACAGGGACGGTGCCGGACTCGATCGACTCTGCGAGGCGGCGGATGCAGGATCTGGTAGAGTATACGGGACAGAAGACGAAGGAGGTGGGTCAGAGCATCAAGGAGGTCGGTCATGAAATGGGACCGGAGGGTCAAGTTCATGGTGGCGCAGGTGGTCAAATTAGTGTAGGTGGTCAAGTTCATGTTGGTGGTGGTGCTGGTGCTGGTGCTGGTGCAGGTGCAAAGGAAGGACGTGGTGGAAGGACTTAGGGAAGGAAGCAAGTGTGGATGATGGTTGAAATTAATAAATGTTTTTAAATTATAATTACTGGTGGGAAGAGAAAAAAAGAAAAAGGAAAAAAAAGAGAGTAGTGTTTGTACTTTTGATTATGAATGTGGCCTTTCCTTAAATAGTAGGTTTTGGTGTGTTGTTGGGAGTTTTGGGAGAATAAATGATTTTGGATAAATGGATGGTTGGTAGCTCGACTTACCCTGGAGTTAACTTGTCACGATGAATGTAACGTCATATAGTCTTAATTAAGAATGAAACGTATCGAAATCGAGTGAATAAACAAACATAAGCAACGTAAGAAAAACGTTGAACGAACAAGTAGTTGTAACAATCAAGATGACACATGAAAAGAATATATAATCGATTACAAGTACCAACATATGTACATTTAGACGTCCAAATCATACTAGAATGCTACCGAACCATTGAACGTAATTTTTTGGAGAAAACATATGTTTTGTTTTTATCAACACGATTGATGAATAACGTGATTAGGACGAGGAGTCTCTGCCATCTTGCATATCATAGAGCAATTTTCGAGCGAATAGTACATGGTAATGGACAATTTAAATAAACATGAACTAAACGAATTACGGTTTCATAAACATATTTAAACGAATTAAACGAACGAAAAAACTTTAGGAATCCGTATATTAAACTTCACCAAGTTTATCAATTTTCAAGTCTACTCCTTTATACCTGACCTAAACAGACATCCAACTCACTACTAATTATAACCGTTGACTTTGATCATGTAAGACGATCAACCAAAATCGATCAACAATATCTAATAATTAAAACCCAACTAAAACCTATAAATCGTATATCTAAAAAATGGGAACAACATAATTGAAATAAAAAGGAACTTTTGAAAAGCTCCTAAACATGAAAACAGTGACCCATGGGTTCATGAAACAAAACCATGTGTGTGTATATAGACAGACACATATGGATCTATAATCGTAAGACACCTAACGAATATATTCATCCCAATTAAGCTTCTATTTGAGGCAGCCCCACCCACGCAGACCAACAATCTAACAAAAAAAAACACGCTCTCTCGAACGACGGTTTACACAGCAACGATCTCGACCAAAAATCGAGTCGTTTCAATCCTTTTTTGGATGATTCACACCCTCTCTTGGCAATAAACAACAGCAACAATAGATACCAATGATAAGAAACTTTTAGGACAAAGTTCGAGAGGGAAAAGAGCATAATTTGGGGGTTCCAAATGTGATTTTAATGGACCATATGTTTCTTTTATTAGCCTGAATATCCAACCAACTATGCGAGCCGACTAATTCCAAGGCGACCACCTGCTTTGCAGATAGCCCGGAGTCACCGCATTTGAACCTCCGTAGCGACAAGAGGATTTTTATTCTTTTTTGGATTTGAACCTTGGACCGTATGTTGCTGCCATTACTATTGACCGAATCAGAGTCTTTCGAGCCACTAAAACGACTTCGACTCCACCCAAAATTCATTACCCAACCACTAATGGCATGAGTTAGACTAAGGCAGAACTTACCTCAATTTGGCAAACGAGCCTCCTCAAACCGTTGCTCTTTTTCCCTCCTGTCCTTCGATCGGTTTCTCCCAACTCATGACAAATTAGGTGGTACCAAAAAGGTTAGGGCCAATTAATATTCCACCAGAAAAATAAAATGTAAGTCGTTGTGTTTGGTCTCACGTAACCAAAAATCCAATAAGTATGAAAGGAAAAGTTTTTATAGGTTTTGTATTAATAATCCTAACCTTGGGTTTAAACCTCACATAAAATGAATAGCTACTACTTGATTCCAATCAACATATTTTCTCTTTTTCTTTTACACCAACGCGTAGCACCACACATCCAATTAGTTTAATTAATTAATTATTATTATTTTCCTTATAAAACTTTACACTCTCACATATATCTATACTATCTTATAAAATATTTGGCTAAAACTCTTAAAAACTCTTAAACTCGTTCATCCCTAAACAATTTCATTCCATATCTGAATTCGTGTAACTAACTGCAGATAAACACAATCAAATACAGGATAAACATCTCATTTTAAATATAAAAAATCTAAAATATAATTAGAAT
>NC_037528.1:12089987-12113592 GCF_001531365.2 Cynara cardunculus var. scolymus | reverse complement strand
TAACTGCAGATAAACATTATCAAATATTGGATAAATATATCATTTTAAATATAAAAAATCTAAAATATAATTATGATAATCATTGATAATTAACATAATTTAATTAAGGAAATTACACCAAAACACATGAACTTTTAAAAAGATTAATTTAATATAGATATCGATATTTTTTTTCAAAATTTTATGATATTTTTAAATTTATATTTTATTCAAAAATAAAAATATTACCACTTTCTCAAAACTACATAAAACCATTGTTTACTTAAAATTTAAGATTACAAGTAATTATGCAAAAGTATAACTTATAAAGCTCGATTTTGGAATTCGTATAACTAATTGCGATAAATATAATCAAATAAAGGATAAACATCTTACCCGTTTGATTGAATACGCTACTAAAGAATTTATATCTCTTATTATTTTAAAATATAAAAAATCTAAAATATAATTAGGATAATTATCGAGTTCTAACAAATTAATTAATTATTATATTTATAAGAAAATTATACTATTAAATCAAATATAAATTACTTCGTTATTGTACATAAATTAAATTATAATAAAAAAATTGAATTAAAAAATTACACAAAAAATGAGGAATTTTAAATAGTTAATTTGATACAAATATCGATATATTTTTGTTATGCACAAAGTACTGTATTGCGCAAGTACCCTTCTAGAATGGTACTCGTGCAATGCATCGAGACATATATTGATTTCAGTGTTTCGTTTTATTCCTTTTATGTTAATATAATACGGTTTTATGTGGTTTCGAGAAAACGATAATGTTTTTATTTTTGAATAAAATATAAATTTAAAAATATCATAAAATTATATATATATATATATATATATATATATATTGATATTAGCATCAAATTAATCTTTCTAAAAGTTCTTGTGTTTTGATGCAATTTTCTTAATTCAATTTTTTTAAATATAACTTAATTTAGATTTAGTAGTTTTTATAAATATAATATTAAATATTCTGTTAGAACTCAATAATTATCCTAATTATATTTTAAATTTTTTATATTTAAAATGAGATATTTATTCAATATTTGATTATGTTTATCTGCAGTTATTTACACGAATTCAAATATGAAGCTTTAATAAATCGTACTTATGCACAATTTACTTGTAATATTAATTTTTAAGTAATAATGCATCAATAAACAATATTTCGTGCATAAAAAATGGTTTTTAAGAGTTTTTGTCAATTGTTTTRTAATATAGTATATATATATACACACACACACATACACACATACATACATACATACATAGGTGGAGGTTCAAACGATAACACCTCCATTTTACGAGAACGCGATAACACTATTATCACATGTGATAATACGCGTGAGAGGACCTGGTGGTATGCGGAAGACGTGTTCTACGACTAAGGTTGCGCCAAAAGTTGTATGTGTCTATGATTTAGCATCACATGTGATGATCTTGATTGATTATAATATCATATCAACAACACAATTATCACATGTGATAATACATGTGAGGGGGCTTAATTAGTGGTGTAAGGGCGACTTGGCCCGCAACCAAGTTCGCGCTGAAATCGCTCGCGTATCTGATTTAGTATTATATGTGTATCATATGTGATGGAATAATAGTATAACATGTGATTGTTTATTGTCCTCAAAATATTATTTTTATATGGTTTCTATATTTTTATTGACATATGTAATTTATTATATATTAATAATAAAAAATAATGTAGAAAAGAGATAAAATAAAAAATAAAAAATAAAAAATACATAAACCTTTTCTTTTGGTGTCATCTTAATTGTTTTAACGAAAAACTTTCTATTGATATATTTTATTATAAAAAATGATTATTATATTATAATTTAATAAATTATATAAATTAATCAAAATATATAATTACAGATAAATTGGTGATTTTATTTGTTTTGTTTTGTCTGATTTTTTTATCAAACTTTGAACAATCGTTTTATTCTGTCATCTTGTCTGAACACCAAACTCACCCTGTATAACACCCTAGTACCAATTTTCTTCGATATGTCATATTAGTGATGGCCAAACCGGCCCAGTCCGGGACCGTCGGAGGACCAGGACCCGTAAAGACCGGTTATAAGACCGAAATCTGAGATCGGTTATGGATTTGGGGTGTTTCGTGGGACCGGGACCGGTGGCCCGATTTTTTAAAAATATAGCTATTTTTTAGCCGTTATTTTTCAAAAAACTAGCCTTGTTTTGGTCCCTTTTTTTTTGTATTTTTTGCTTTCTGAAAACAATATATATAAGTGTCTTGGTTGAGTGATTTACATACCAAGTTCTCGATTCGTAAAAAACACAAAACAACGTTCACAATTATCGGTTTCTCGTTATATTTTGTAAGACGATATAATTTTAATTATAATAAAACACATTTTTAAAGTGTATTTGAGTGATTAAATTACAAATTTTATAATGTATACAAAATATATAATCATTAAAAAAGATAAAAATAAAAAAATATTTTTTAATAACCGGGACCGACGGCCCATAACCGATTACATAAAACTTGAGTGGGCTTAACTTTTTCGACCGGGACCGGGACCAGTTATGAGAAATCTTGGGACCGGTTTTTGACCATCACTATGTCATATAAACCCAAAGTTCAGGGGCCTAATCTGCTATCCGTGGAAATTAAAGACACCATTCATGTTGCAAAGTCCGAGGGCTCAATGTGACATTGACCAAAGTATTAAGCCAATATCATACGTATTGAAAAGTACGAGGGTTTCCGTTGTTAATTTTTACCATAGCCTTTTCTTTCTTTCCTATCTGTAAAACCTTTCCTGCGTCCTAGAGAGAGAAACTGCAGAATTTAGACAGAGAGAGAGGGAGAGAGGAAGGAGAAGGCGATATACATATACATTAACACGTATTCTTACACAAGTAAAACATATGGTCCTCCATTTTTGACACGACCCGGAGCTAGAGTGCTGTAATATTATTCTGGAAACACAGAATCGTAACCCTAATAGGTGAAATTCTTGGAACGAGGTTAGTTTCTTTTTTGTGCTTCTAATTTGTTGTTATGTGTGGGAAATTGTTACGGTTGTTATGTATGATTGTTGATGGATTTGGTACTCTATGCGATCTATTGATTTAATCTTATTGATTGAAATTGGTTCATAAGATACTTTGTAGTTACATATATCTTTGTCTGTGTAGGATCACTCAACATCTCATAGACGAAATTTTGAACGTATATTGTGCTATACGTTATCTTCTATATATAGGATGTCTAAAGAGTGTTGAGGTACAGCAGTTGGGGGTGGTTGTGGACTAAAAACTCTTTGACAACCAATCTGGGGCTTCCATTTCATGTTTAATGTTCGGGAAATATGTTAGTAGATGGTTAGTTATGAGTACACTGAAAGTTCATGTTAATTTTTTCCTTTGTCTTCGATGAGTACTACTCTATCCCCTACCACTAAAAGATTTGTTGACCTTTTGTATTCTGATTGTATGTTTCAGTCGTCGTTGAAGGGTATTACTGCAGCTAAAATTAATAATAGATGCTTCCAGGGATTTGGTAGAAATTTCTTAGTCTCGACATTGAATAATAGCATTGGATGATGAAGAGTAAGATACCACTTATTATTCCATCAACAAGCCTTGTGTTAATTCAGTCTAGCAACACCAAGTATTTTATTGCTCAAAGATGATAAAATAAAGGATTCAAGGTTATCGAATATGAATAATATCCATTCATACCAATTGCCTAGATAAATTCCAAATTTCCAAACTCTCATAGACAAGTCCCTTGTGTTAATTCAGTCTATTTTGGTCCTAATGCCCACCACTCCATACAAATCTCCATTCATACCAATTGCCTAGATAAATTCCAAATTTCCAAACTCTCATAGACAAGTCCCTTGTGTTAATTCAGTCTATTTTGGTCCTAATGCCCACCACTCCATACGAATCTCTCTTCTGCAGATCCTCGTTGGAGATGATTAGACTTCTCTATTTCTGTTAAATCGGTTTATATTAGTTTAGAGACCCTAGTCTTACCCCAATATCCTCGTTTCTATGTCATATGTCCACATCTCCTCCTCAACTAGCACAATTTTGCCACAATGTACATGTTACCTTTTAGTTGCCAACACTTTCCCAAAAATGTTAGTAGGTCACAGTTGTTCTACGAAAGTCATCCTTCCACACTTGTGGGATTTTTCCATTTTGCAAGACTTTATTTTTGTCACTCTTTTATCCATTATATTCTTATCTTGTTAGTAGCATCATTGTCAATCTTCTCATTCTTTTGTAACATTAATTTTAGATACCTATTTCTTCTTATCATCTTATGCTTGCCACATCTGTATCATAGCAGCACTAAAAAAGTTGTCATGCATGTACTATGTTTAGTTGAGTTGAGTCTAAATTCATTCAATTCACATTGTATCTACATCTGATGTAGTCTCTTTAATCAATGCTACATCATTGTCAAAGAGCAAACAACATTGGATTTCAGATTGTATCTTTTTTGAGTATATCAATGAAAGGAAAACAAAAATGTAAGGGCTTAATGCTAAATAAAGATACATTATTCTCAATGTTTATGCTTTCAATCTAGTATCAATTCACAATACATATCCATAATCAAATCAACGTGCTTCATAGGAAATTTCTTGTTCTCAAGAGCCCACCGGACTTCTCTTTTTTATGATTTGCCACTTCTGAATTGAACATATAAGTATCTATATGATGAAGTGTGTGGTTTTAGTTTGCTGTTTACTGGTTGCAAACTTTAACATGTTTTCCTCATCTACATAAACCAAGGAACAAAACCTTGACCAGAACTATATGGTGTACCCTCTGTTTTGCATATACATAAATGAGTAAACTACTTCATTAGATGATTGAAATTATCTATTTTCAATGTCAAGGTTTTTAGCTTTTGATGTTATCTCCTTAATTTGTTAATCATTGTGCAGCATCCCCTTTCCAAGAAAGGAATATTTCAGGTTGATCAAGTGGATCCATTGGCTCCACTAGTGACTGTTAGAACCTGTCAGTCGTAAAATAATCTCAGCTGTCCATCATCAGAAGCACTCGATGGAGCTTAAAGTTTCAGCCCAGGAACGAAGTCGTTCTCCTTCTGTATCCGAAAGCAATCCTGATGAGAAAGAAATCAGTGATGATGACGACGATGATCGCAACCATAAGCATCGTAGAAGAGATGATGCGAGGTCTCAATCACTGGAGGGAGATGCTGTGGAACAAGTATTTACTAAGCCCTATAGAAGGGGAAGCAAACCTTCCGAAAATGGGCATATTTACAGGGAAGCAGGTTCTCAGTCCAGTGAAGCATGGAAAAATTATACTTTCAACCCTATGGAGAAAGATATCTCTGCCAAATTTGACAAAAGACGACCTGGGTTTACACAATCTTCCCAAGGACCTTTGGATTTGAACCAGAGAATCAGGGTAAACCAAACATTTTCTGGGGATCCTGGTCCAATCAGGGGTAGAGGAAGGGATGCTGGTCTTTGGAGCCAGCGTGATTCTAGATTCAGCTCTGTTGATATTGCTTCTCAGATAGTTCAACAGGGGTCTGTACCCCCTAGTCTGTTTGCTGGGAGGGGTGTACCTACTGTTTCAAATGCATATGGTGCATCCTGGAGTGCATTTGGGTTGATTCCGGGAATACCAAATGGTGGTCTGGATACACTACATCCCCTTGGCTTACAAGGAACATACAGATCTATTAATCCTTCTATGAACATGGGAATGGGACTTGCCCGTCAACGGTGTAGAGACTTTGAGGAACAAGGTTTTTGCTTAAGAGGTGACATGTGCCCAATGGAGCATGGTGTCAATCGTATTGTTGTGGAAGATGTTCAGGTATGATGTATTCTTTACTGAGATACCGTTCATGCGCTCTATATTTTACATGAAGCAAAATCATAAAATCCATCCCTGTGGTAAATTGATGTTAGAGGGTGCTGAAATCTGGATAGAATGGATAATGGTCGTATACAGGTCAATATATCTATTTACTCATAGAACATTATTGGGGAGGCGTAGAAGTTATTTGGGGCCAACCTAGTTTGTTGGTGCCCTGAGATCCTTTGTACTTAACCGAAAAGAGGCTCAGCTTGCACTCAGTTAGATTAGATATAATACTACTTTGCAAAACTAGTCAAAATAAGCATAGTCTCTCCACCTTTCTTATTTTCATATTATAACTTCCTAAAGGAACTTCTTTATTCACCTTCATCTTTTTTTATGGTGGTCTTTTGAGCTTTTACAATAAATGCAGGATCTTTAAGATTTAGGATGCAGTATTTGGTGGGAACAGCAAAAAATTCAAATGTACCTAATGAAGAACCGATGCCTATATCCGGTCTCTATGGTCTTTTGTAGAACTTTTGCCAAAAATGCCTGTGGTTGCTGCTATTGTTGGCTATATACTTTGTCAAATTTGTTTTCCATGCATATTCACCTTTGCATAAGGAACTTCTTCAGTGTTGCTTTATGTTCACTACTCACAATATGAGCAAGCGAGTGATCAGTTCTCAGCGATAGGGTTACCTTTTTTTGCTATGTTGATGACCTTTGACTTGTAGACAAACTGGTCTGCAGGCCATCTACAACATTAAATGCATAACTGGATTGATAAATTTTAGAATACACATTGGTCTTTTGGGCTTGCATACTGTGTCTTTGCATGTCATCTTCTTCAGAGTGCATATCTGAAATTGCTGTTATTTCTTTGGTTATTTTACAACTTACAGAGCCTTTCACAGTTTAATCTCCCAGTATCACTTCAAAATGCAAATGTGCCTGGAGCACCAGCTGGGCCAGGACCTTTATCTGCCTCTGGTGCCCCAACAAACTCATTGTTCTCTGGCAAAGCTTTGCATGGCAAAACTAGTAAACGTGGAGTGGCTGGCAATGGGCAGGGCTTAAACGATGCATTCATTGATTCTTCTGCCAGTGTTGGTGCTGACTTTTATGATCCCGATCAGCCTCTATGGGGTAATGATTCTCAAACATCACCTGCATTACAACAGATAAATCAATCTAATTCGAAGGAAAATGGGCCTTTGTTGGATCCTGGTCCATCTGGCAATCATTGTGTTGGTTCGCTTGATGGCTCTAATGAACATGTGGGCAAAAGTGGAGGGACTGCTATGGGATCTCAGACTACAAGTTCTTCTGTGTTGGGAAGAATTAATAGTACAAAAAACAGAACAGAAATGAGAGAGAGTATGGTTTCTAAAGCAAGTCCTTCAAATTTAATCCACAATGAAACCACTGGAAAGCAGGAGCTATCAAATAGTGCTCAAGCTGTTCCCCATCACGGAAAGCACAAAGATGTAAATTCATCTCTGAAAATGCAGAGTGGAAATGGAAAGAGTGTCCATAAGCTTTCTCAAAAGGCACAATGTACATTATTTGTCAATGGTATTCCCCTGCAACAGAACAGAAGGGAATCCCTAATTTCACATTTTCATAAATTTGGGGATGTTATTGATATTCACATTCCTTTAAATAGTGAACGAGCTTTTGTCCAGTTCTCCAAAAGAGAAGAAGCAGAAGCTGCTCTCACTGCACCTGATGCTGTAATGGGTAATCGCTTTATTAAGCTATGGTGGGCTAATCGTGATAACATTCCTGTTAACAAAACTAGTGGCTATCCTGTGCCTATACCTCCTCGTGGCATCGCAGTTTCATCAGCATTGCATAATGGCACAATTGCTCCTGCTTCCACTGCTGTGCCTGCTTCTGATCAACCAAAGCCTGTGATCGCAGGCCCAAAAGCACCTCCACCTTCACAAAAGAAGCTGGAGAGTTTAGAGGTTTTGAAGGAGGAGCTCCGCAAAAAGCAAGAAATGCTTGATCAGAAGAGGAATGACTTTAGGCGCAAGTTGGACAAACTTGAGAAACAAGTATACACCTATTATCTTCTTATTTTGAAATCACTTTGAATTCTAAAAATTGACTGTGTCATGTTGATTATTCTGCTTCTAGAATTCCACCTCGACCAAGCTGACCTCTTTTCATCCGAGGGTGAGCTAGTGCACCATGGCTTCTTGGCATAAAGAGGGCTGGGAGGGAAGTCTTTGTATGCAGTCCTTCCTCTGCATAAGTGCAAAGAGTTAAGAGACTGTGTCTTTGTCTTGAACATGTGACCCTCCCAGTCATGAATGAGAAACCTCACTGGTTGCTCTGAGCCGATCGGCCTGGACCTCTTTCTATAGAGATGCATCGTCTTTTGAAGCAGTCTAATTTAAATAATGACCTAATTCTTTTCTCGTCTGCAGGCTACAGGTCTAAAAGGCGAGATAGAACCTGAAAAGGCTGCTAAAAGACAGAAACTAGGAACTGTAGCTGATTCTACGAAAGCTGCAACCACAAGTTCCAGTGATCCTGAAACGACTTTATCTTCTCCACGAACTGAAGTCGTAGGTAATGGCAAAAAATATCTGGAGTCTGCTATGCCACAAAGTTCCAAATCAACTGCTACAGTTGCACTGCAAGAATCGCCAGTCTTGAAACAATCAGTTCGTCCGTTGGCACCTATTGGTCCATCAGTTGTAGCCAATCGGTTCAAACTGGACAACCGTCCCACTGCATTTAGTATCATTTCAACTCTACCAAAAGATCTTGCTGATGTAAACCCTCACTCCTTAGCTCCTTAATTTTATCTTTATATATATATATATATATATGTATGTATGTATGTATAAACGATGTTTAACTAAAATACATTTTCCTAAGTTTGAGTGACTGTTATGCTTACAGTTTATTTCTCTGTTAGCTAGTAATATCTTAATCAGTACCTGTGCCTTGGTGGCTGCCTAGAACTATGACTTAAGTATCCTGTGAGCATCACTTTTTTTTATGATCATACATCTTTCCTTTTTAAACTTCATATAAAATTTAAATTGTTCTGTTTAGGTTTTAATCCTTCGCCTCTCAAATTGAGAGGTGACCAGGACTTCTATATTTGAACATGTTGGCTAGACGTTTAACTGAATTTGAGCTTTTATATGCTTCTCATGGCCTTGCTAAGGAAGCCATTTATGTTCTGTTTATTCTTATTTAACTCATTTTTTCCCAGACAACCATAGTTTACTTGAATTTACATGAATTTTGAGCTCTGGCCTCTTTCAGAAAAGATTATCATCAATGTTAGATCTGGTAGGTAAAAGGCTTTGGTATGTTAGGTATCCCGAGTTTTCAGTTATAACGGTGTATCTAATGGGTTCAAGAGGCAAGCAACACTTTAGAAGCTGGACAAATGGACTCATGTCGTAGTGGTTCCTCTTCAAGGTGCAATGATGGTTGTGGTTTAGCTTATTGACAAAAACGAAATAAAAATGGGTGTCCAGAGATGGATGGTGACTAGGTCACTGATGAGTAGAAGAAAGCAGGCCAGTTGCCCTGTTATTTTAGAGCAAGAAGGAGATATCCCTTATCTTGTTTTAATGATATAAAGAACCGTTATTCGTCCCCAACATAATCGAATGTTTAATGATCTGGAGATTCTTGTCTTGGAGTTGATGAGTTGGAGATATTCTTGGCCTGGGTTATTGAAATAAAGGTCTGTTTTTGAGGCTTGGATTATAATGATGGATGTGAATCATGTTCGTCATATAATAAATTATGGCATGAGATTACTGCATTACAGTTTACCCCATACTTTGATCGTTTCTATATATAGTTTCATATAATCATGATAAACTCTCAATTATGTAAATAAACAAGAAGATCAATATCTTTCTCAGAAGAACTTCCCGTTCTCATAGAATTACTCTCTGCTTTTTATTGGATTGCTTATATTCAATGAAGTTATTGTTATATGCATGTGATATAATGTGTTGCACGTAAATTGACATATACGGGTTGTTCAGGTTACAGTCTTGAAGGAACACTTCTCACCATTTGGGGATCTTTCTAAGGTGGAACTAGACAGTCTGGATCCTGCTGATGGCAATAATGATCCTGGAACAGCCAAATATTCAGCTCGTGTATATTTCACAACCCGGCATTCAGCTGAGAAGGCGTTTTCAAGTGGTAAATGCTGGAATGGTCACAACTTGCAATTTTCATGGCTAAAGTCTAGCAACCTCAGCAAAGATCGTGCTAATGGAGAAAGTCCTTTACCCACTTCTAAAGGAAATTCAGATGCTTCTGTTGGGCCTGTGGTTGAAATCTCAAAAACTGATTCCCAGAAACCTGCTACATCTGGAGATGGAGAATCTGAAAAAATTGAACAGAAGGACATTGATAAACAACATAAGGAACCAGATGAAAGTAATCACGCCAGTTAAACTTCATTTGCCACAAGTAAACCTTGGTCCGATTTTATTGAGGATGGCTTAATTGTCAGAGTTGTACAGCGAGGTAAATGGTACGTCAAATCTTCATTAGATAAGCTCTAACAATTGATCAATCTTATTTCATCTCATGCTTGCAGTTTGCCAAGACGAAACTTAGTTTTTAAATGCCAATTAGGGATAACAGTTGTGGTTAATTGTGTCTACGTTTGTCTATGACTATCTATGATTATAGATTCCTCAAAATAAATTTGGATGTTACTTCGAGGACTTGAACTATCTTTCCGATGTTGTTTTCTTAATCAAAATCTCATCCATTCATTGTTTATTGAAGTTTTGAAATGGCATTGTTGATTGCTAGTACCTGGAATTGTGCCATATGCTTCATTGTTTATATCTTTGTGGCCCTTTTGAACTTTTCAGTTGCATACCCCCTGACTGTAGTCCCCGTGCCGGATCTTGCATGGTGATTGCTGCAAGCTGCAGCGGTGGATTTCAGCGGCCCAGCTATTGTTTTGTTGTTAAAACTGGGAATGGACATTTTCTTTAACATTGGTTTGTACTTGAAACTTTTGAGAGTCCTACTTTGCTCTACTATGGACTTAAAAGACTTGGTTAGCGGCATTCTAATTTTATTTTTTCTGATTGGTAACCGATATTGAATGTTGTAACTCGGCTTCGAGGTTCACAACAAAGTACTTGAACCTAAAATCTCTCACCCGTTTAATGGCAAACAAATAGTCTCCTCCAAATGTCTTCAACTTTGCTGTGCAGATATCCTTGTATTTGTTCATGTCAATGGAAAGTCGATTATTTTGTATGATATTACAAATAGTTAATGCCATCGAAAAAGTCACACTAGAATTCGGAATCAAATTGATTGAGGGGTGAAATCAGATATGGAGACGGTTGGAGTAGGATATGATTGTGAGTAGGGGTGCAAACAAGTTAGAACTTTTAACGAGCTATTCAAGCTCGGGCTTGAGCCGATCTCAAACACAAAATAGAATTCGCTTAACTTAATGAGTCAAGCTTCATAAAATTGATTATGCTCGTATCATATTGTAAATATTTGACTTGTTCCAAAGCTCGATTAAGCTTTACGAGTCGAGTCGAGCCAAACATATTTATATGTTGACAAATTATATAATCAAAAAATATAAAAATTATCAAATTTGAGCAAATAAATGTGTTAATCAATCTTGGGTTCGAGCTCGAACCCGGCTTTTGAAAAAGTTAATCAAGGTCAAGTTGAGCTCGATTTTGATAATTTTTTTGAGCCGAACTCGAATAATATGCTATTTCACTCGGCTCAATAAGGTGTTTTCTTTCACCTCGAGTAACATCGGAATGATACTTAACCATGGGGTTGCTTTTCCCAACTTTTGGGAGAGGGTTTGGGGGGTCAACACTCGGTGGTTGGCATGACAAAATAAATACAAGATATGATATATAGTTAAATAAAATACTGATTACTGACTATTAATCGATACATTTTAAAATGGCTGCAGTAAAATGAATTAAACAAATGTTGTGCTGATCACAATCTTCAATTGGTGGACTTAAGCTTTTGATTAATAGGATAAGCAGCGTTCCGTTGTAGTCTAGTTGGTTAGGATACTCGGCTCTCACCCGAGAGACCCGGGTTCAAGTCCCGGCAACGGAATTTTTTGTATCAATATTAATTGAATTTCTCAAGCTCTAAAAAAATAGACCATTCTTTTTGGAGTGGCTACAATCTTTATGTAAACTAAATCCGTATCCAAATCTACTCGGTTTTTTTTTACCTATCATCTGCTTTGGAGTGGAATTGACGATGGATAACATAAAAAAATAGACCATTCTTTAGCTAGACGTGACGACGAAGAATCTTCTAGTTTGTTCGTTCAGGCAAGCGGGTGATAGTCTTGGTGGTCGAAGGAAGGAGCACAAAACATGCCACCCCATTGAGGGAAGTGGATGGTGGTTAGCGTAAGAGTAGACACTATCATCATAACTCCCATGAGTGAGATCCCGGTTTCGGTTGAGAATTTTGTCGACCCTGAAAACAACAAGAGTTGTGTTACCACTGCTCCCACCGTCCCTCCGCTTCCCGTCATCCCCGATATCACTCCCATTGATCTACACCAAAGATAATCCATATGTAAATACTCAATTTTAATTTAATTAATCATATTATAAATTAATAAAACGTGGCATCTAAAAAGACGAAAAATATAGATGAGTATCAATTTCTGAGACGTGGGTACCTTTTGGACACAAATGGAACCACTCCAAAAGTAAGACCAGAGGCAGCTTGAACAAAAAACGAGAACCCACACATCACCACAACCGAACCCCACAACGAGTCAACTCGGCCCAACCATATACACAGCAACCCAGCCACCGTCTGCACCACCCACAACCCCCACAACCTCCCTTTCATCCCAAACCTCCTCCCTAACTTGTCGGAAACCACCCCTCCCGTCGGCCTCGACACCCAATTCGCAAACCCAAAGCTAGCAGCTATCACGCCGGCCGTCTCCATATTCACTCCAAATCTATCGTAGAAATACTCTGCAATTATGTTATCCATCGTCAATTCCACTCCAAAGCAGAATCCATATGTTAATCCCAAAACCCAACCTCTGTAATTCGTGATTCCATTCAGAAACACTCCGGTATCGTTAGAGTCTTTATTGGGTAATTTCTTATGTTTTCTATATTTTCCGTCCGGCAGGTCTTGACCGTAGGCAAGTACCATAAGTGCCATCATCGCTTGAAAGATGGCCGGAACCACAAACGCAGCTCGCCAGCTAGTGGATTGCGATAGATTGAAGTTGGTGTTTAATATAGAGAAGATAACCGGCATTACTAACTGGGTCAGGCCGGAGCCGACGTTGGCCCATCCGGCGGAGACGCCGTTGGCTAGTCCAACTGTGCAGCCGGAAAACATGGAGCTCATCCAGAACTGGTTAGCTACGAAGTTGGCGAGTGAGAAGCCGACGAAGAATCGAAGCAGGATGAATGATAATGGAGAGGAGATGAATGCAGCGGAGAGGAGGATGGGGGCTGTGACGAGGGAGAGGGTGGCGGAGGCGAGACGTGGGCCGAAAAGGTCGCAGGCGGGGCCCATGGCGAGACGGGAGATAATGGAGCCGGCGAAGGCGGCGATGCCGGCCGTTCCGACGTCGGTAGGGGAGAGATTGAGGTCTTGACGGATGATGGGGAGGAGTGGAGGAATGGAGAAGGTGGAGAAGAAGCAGGAGAAGAGAGAGAGCCAAGCGAGATGGAAAGCTCGCATGTGTGGAGAGGAGAGAGAGAGTGGCCGGAATTGGGTGGCTTTGTGATCGGCGTCGACTGCAATGGAGAATTTTTGGGGTTCCATTTCCATCGGTGGAGGAGATTGATTCAAGCTTAACATGGCCGACGTTTTATAGGTCGCTACCCAATCGACAAACAATTTAGTCCCTCTATCTTCAATTTGGTTACTTCGTTATAACATTCCGTTAAATAAGGCGCCATTTTCATCCTTATGTCATGTATGAATATACTCATCAATAAAATTTCAAAAATTAAATTAAAAATTGAAAAAAAAAAAATTTCTAACCCCACCCCCTCCTATGGGTGCATGTGGGGGGGGGGGNGGTTGAATATGTGAGGGTGAGAGTGAGGGAAAGTTGTGAGGGTGTGAGTAAGGGTTGGTGTGAAGAGGAGGAGGTGAAAAGTGATGTAGGGGGTGGGGATATCAACCCTAAAAAAAAACATAAAGATCAAATTGGGAGATAAGGTCATTCGTATCAATATTTGTAATTACAGTTTATTATATAAAAATGACGCGTGGATTTTGACAATTACTTCATCAGCAATTATTTTCAAAAAACATAAAAGTCTCATTGGCTCCAAGTGTGAGGGAATTAGGGAATGCTAGACGTTTGATGATATAATCGTTTCAAAATATTTCACTTTATGCTCCTTTATCTGGATCCGATTCACCAAGAAAAATGTACTGTCTTTATTAATTTCAATACTTGTCCAATTTTAAATGTTATGATAATAATTTTTTAATGAAAATGAGATTGAGAGAAGGGGACAAATAACCACTTGTAACATGTCGACCTTTTCCATACAAAGAAAAAACCCTTATTCACAAAAAAAAACAAAAAAACAAAAAAACCTTTTTCTTTAATGTTTAATTATTTTTTAAATAGTATATAGGAATATGAAAAAATAAACAGATAGGTCTCGTTTGGTTTGCATGAATTGAATGGATTTGAGAGGATTTGGATTTCAAATCCATTCTAATCATATGTTTGGTTTGTTCGATTGTCTGGATTTGAAATACTATGATTTAATTGAAATTCTACAAACGTATGATTTTGAAATCCTTAGGGGATGCTTGGGATTTCACGGCATTTCGTAGAATTGTATGCAAGAAGGTTCTAAAAACATTTGTTTGTAATAATAGATTAATAAAATTGTAATTTAATTATTTTTATAAATAAAGGAATTTAATTCCATTCCAAATCCTATAAATCAAACAAATCAAACAAATCAATGATTTCAAATCCATTCCAATCCAAATCCCTTAATAAACTATAAACACTCGTAACTTTAAATTCGGATGGAATTATAAGACTCAAAATTCAGTTGTTTTAATTCGGCTTCATACTTAAATTCCATTATTTAAGGTTTCAATTTCACTGAATTCCAAATACAGTTTCTACCATGATGAAGTTGTATCATTTCTCTTTAATAATAACTACACACCATCTTTTAAAGGAAAAATACAATTTACCACTCAACAAGCTCTTATTCTTACGAGAATAAACATAAGTTTCGCGTCTTTCATATTCAACAGTAAACAAATAGAAACAAACTACGAATACCCATAAAGAAAAATATATGACATGTGTCGAATTAAAACCCCAAAAATAGAGATCACCATTCAAAAGTTATGAAGCAAAATTGGAATTGAAATTGAAGTATGGGAAGAGTCAATAAGAAGTTAGAAGGCAGATAAGACTATCACCACATACAACCTTCATCAACTATTTGAAATTAGGAATTAATTGTCTTCTATAGACTCTTTGTCTCCATCAAATAGTTTACAAGCATATGATGTATACACAAATTGTTTTCACAACAAACCCATACCAAATCAGGTAAAAGAAAAATACTAAATGTCACTTAAAGTTACCCTTGTGAAAAGTGATTTATAAAGTTAGCAATTAACACCTCTCTCTCTCTCTCTCTCTCTCTCTCTCTCTATATATATATATATATATATATATATATATATATATAAGATTGGTTTCACGTGAGACCAATAGTTTTTTCGTGAGACCCATAAGACCAATTTATGTTCATTGATCAACTTCATAAACTAATGATCTAATGGTCTAAAGTTGCACGGTAATAATTTTGTGATTATTGAGAAGTCTCATGGCAATTTTGTGATTATGAATGTTCAGATTGCAGATCTAATTCAAGGGTTGAGAATTGGTCTTATGAGTCTCACGAAAAACCTTTGGTCTCATATGATCCCAAGTTTTATATATATACTAGTTGTGTACCCGTGCAATGCRGYRRGAGCCATGAATTTTAACGATTTTGAAGTTCCACTGGTTTTATAAGATAAGATTTAACGATGATATADGTTACACTTGGTCTTTACATATTAATACAATTTGAATAAATAAGAGTTATAGTTCCAATTACAGACTATTGATAAAAAAAAATTGTATGACGGTTTAAAATCCAATATATTTAAAATTCAACATATTTAAACGACTCCACAAATGTGATTGATTTACACCAAGAGCAAAGAATCAAGAAACTTGAGTTTTAAGATAAACACTCAAAACCAATAAAGAAAACTACAAATTTGACAGATCATAAGCCATGAAAAGACCAAAAAAGATGGGTTTTAGAATGAAATATCAACTGTTTACCCTCTTTCTTGTCCAGAAACTCAGATTAAGGTTGAATTAATACATGTATATACATATTTCAAAAAAACCCAAGAACATAATAATTCAGAGCATATTATACAGTGCAATTTGGACAGCCTAACCCCAAAATATACAGTATATATAAAAATAAATAACTATAAAAGTATAAATCGTAAATATTAAAAAAAAATATTTCACAATATATATAATATAATTAAGTVAAAAACTATTCAATATTGGACTCATTTCGAAGATATTAATAAGACGATTATAATGGTGTAACTTGTTAAAATAAAAATGTATTTTTTAAACATGTTTTAATTGATATACGATTATGTATATTAATTTGATAAAGGTTTAAAATGAAACATTTAAAAGTAAAAGACGTAAAGTAAATTAATTAACTAATTATAGGGGTATAAAGTGTAAATTTAAAATTATAATTTAAAAAAAAATCGAGGGTTGTAAGAGGGTGAGTGTATGTGAGGAGAGAAGGGGGTGAAAAAGTGATATAAATGGTATCTTGATCATTTAGTATTTTAAGACTTTTGTTAAATTTATTTTATAAGATAATATAGATATACGCAATGAAAGACGATTATGCATGATGAGGAAAGTGAGAGAAGCACGTATCATTGATTACGAGGTGATTCCACCTTTCAAATAACCATTTGGAAATTAAATCTATCACATGACAAGTAGGAAAATACGACTTTCACTCCCACGTCCTAAAATTATAAATGATTCTTAAATCGGTCAATGAGTATGAAATTAGCATATCATGAAGAATTAACCTCACCTCACCCCACCTCTTCCATTTGCAACCTTTCATAATCCACCGCCGAAGTCGAAAGACGTCATCTCAAACATTCAGACGACTCAGGAAACCATCGAGACAAGATGAAGTACTTCAATTTCACCAAGAGCAAGAACACGGCGTAGCATGGAAGATGCAATGCTGCCACCACCCAGTACCTAAATAAAACAACAATCAAAGCTAACAGGTTCAGGAGGAATAAACTCACAAAACTAAACACTTTCACAACCTTCATCCTGCTACTCCAGATGTTGACATCAGTTTCAGTTTATATCTAAAATGCATGAACATGCAACCTACTTTGGTCTGATTTCTATTTTTGTGGAACATACTTTGGTATTATACCATAACATTTGAGGTGGTACTGGTACCAATATGTATATTTTGAAAATGCATTACACAAAATAGAATTAGGGATCGGACCAAAGTATGCTGCATTTTCATGCAATTTTACCCTAAAAATGACAACTTTTTGTCTAGATTTTCTTATAAACAATACCATCAGAATTCACAAGATATAACAAGAGTCCTAACCATAACCATAGATTTAGACAGATTGCGAAAAACAGATAAATACAACATCAATACCATGTCTCTGTTGTGGCTCCTCCAATCATCATTGTGTGGGTGCTAACAAATTATAAATGTATAACCTAGATGTTTTGAGTCCAATCCTATACTTGGATTACTAAGGGTCCATTTATAAATGGAAGGTCAGCAGAAATTCTCATCCTCAGTTTAGAAGTGAGGTTTCTTGGTTGGTGATTTTAGTGTCATCAAACGTTTTGGTGTAGTTGTAATATACACAAGATCGATGGGTTTCATTGGTTGAGCTATAACATGAGTTATGAGGTGCTGAGTGCACACTCGAATAAGCTACCTTCGACCTAAAATCGCCATAAAGCGGGGGTCCTGCTGACCAATCAGCAAGAGGATCAAGGGGCAGCGTCCGGAAATCTAAACGGCATGCACTAGGTGTCTTTAAGAAAGCATGGCCAGAAAACCCTAAGGCAATGATTCCGTTCACGATCCAATTTTCGATCCAAGTGATTTCATCAATACATCAATTCCCTATACCCAGATTCTAACAGTTTAGATGTTTGAGCACATGTACCAGATTGGAGCATTTGGCTGTGATACATTAAGAAATGGGTATGGCCACCTGAAATGAAGAGAAGTAAAACATAAGCCAGTGAAAGATTGTGTTTGAAATGCAGAACAAGTTGAAGATAGTACGCATACCAAGTTACAACACAGGCATGAACAATCCACTCAAATATCACATACAACGCAGTAAACAAGATGAAATACGAAATCCGGAACCACGGGAAGCGCTGAAACGAGGGTATAACATCATTTTCAGAGTTCCAGTGAAGGAAAAGGAAAAACATTTTCGAAACAAATCAACGATGGAAAATTTACCAATCTATTCATGGCTGTGTCTCCTAGCAGCATAACAAGATTAAGTGAATGCACAACAACTGTTAACTGGTAAAAGAGAGAACAGGAAAAAGTCAAACCCCATAAGAAAAGTCTCAAATAAGCCAAGTATCATCCCCATAATTAATTTATATGCCCAAATGGTGTATGTATGCTATTGGTTTAACCAAACTTCCCCGATTGTTGTGTGTTTGTGTAGGTTCATCATGTACAAAAAAGTATTAATAATGACAGATGAGTAAAATACTCACAAAACCCATTTCATAGTCGACAAGCGTAAGGAATGGGAATATTGCAATCCAATAAACACCATCAGTCAGCATCACTGCCCCAGCAGTCATCTGTATACAGCAATCAGGAAAATCATATATACATAATAACTTAAGAGTTCTAAATCACTTTTTTATATCAAAACTAAGAGGAAATATGTCCTTTTCCCAAATAAGTCACAGACTATCTGGTAGTTGAAGTACCTGGTATATAATTTGAAATATGTGGCCCCAAAAGCGAGCTTTTTGCAAGAAATAACATTCCCCCTGCTGACTCGCAGCCTTTTCCTTTCCTGCGTGGATGAGAGACACATGAATCCCTTGCTCGGCTTCTATATCTATGCTACGAGCATTGAATATCTTGTCTTTCCAGAAACACCCACATGCCGATAGCAGCGATCCAAACTGAACAAGTAGTATAAAATCCATTTTAAAGGAAATGAATAGTCAAATCTTTGAAAGAGAACTTCAAAAAACCAGCAACAAAGTACCAGAAAATAGATGGTCGTCAACATCAAAGTCCACCTGTCCAGAAGACAAACACATCAAAACCTGGAGTTAGAGAATTAAAATCAATAGCACACAACCTGCTACACAATTTATAGGTTGTAACTTGAGACAATACAGGAAATAGCTTACTGAGTATAATAGTAGAATAAGTTGGTTCCATGAGTAGCGACATCAGCAATGAAAGCAGCTAAAATCAAACAAAATGCAATGATCCTGAAAGCCATTAACCAAACAGGGTTTAGTCCCTTCCAACATGGCATCCATTCTTCACCATTATAAGCCCTTTCTGTGTTGTCTGAACCTTCATACTTCCATATCAGGAATGACGCTGTAATCACGGAGGCTAAGACCGATAGTAAACAGAAAAGGAACTTCCAGGTCAACCAGTAACTCAGGCTAGTAGAGTCACTAAGCTCCATCCTATAGAAAGCTAGTGAAGATAAGTTGCAAATGTCACATAGTGCTTAAGAACTATGACAAAAATTCCAACATGCAGAAATAGCATCCATATACAAACATCCTCCTCATGAGTTAAGACTCTTGAAATGATTGTAAACCATAGATATTTTTCCATATACATTCGCAGCATTAAGAAGTATGACACCTTCAATCAAATTACTACATACCAATATATATAATTTTTCAAAAAAACTTCTGTTACCAATTGGGAATGTGTTATCAATTTCACCATGGTAGCCTCCTCAAGCTCATAATAGCCTATTTATATTCAATCATCAAGATTCAACGACTTAATTCAATCAAATAAGTTCTTCTACTAAAGATCCAAAGTGATCCAAAAAAGAAAAGAGTTCATAAGGAGTCTTAGATGCCGATTATGAACTCGTAAACAATCCCCCCAGGGTTTATAAGGAGCCCAGAAACATTCTTCTGCGCAACGTTGTTTAATTAGAGTTAACAAACCATTGATTCATCTGATTCTGCTATAACCTTAATTAAATATAACATTAACCCACATTCCAAAATTGAAATAAAGACCGAAATGCAAGATTGAGAAATTAAGAAATGAACACCCAATATGGCAAGTGGTTTGATCCTTATTACATTCAAATAAACATACAAACAGGTAGCCTAGATAATCTCATTGCATGCAAAACATAAGAAAATAAATGGATTGTCTCAAGGAAACAAAATGAAAGTGGGTGTAACTTACAGAGAAATTAAAACAAACAGTTGGACGGCAGCTTCTTCTGCGGTCTATGAATTGATAAAAGGATATGCGATCTGGATGGTAGCTGCCAATCGTGGAAAGAAAGTCGGCCTTTTCCAGTTTCCTTCTCCTCCGACCACAAGAGACGGCCAGCCGACTATGAAGGAAGAAATCCGAAAGTAGTGGGCCAAAAAATTATGGCGCATCTGCACAGACAACATTGTGTACGTGTACCACAACGAAGAGAGATGAGTCATTGGCATTGCCTAATCCCTTCATATAACCCCAACCCAATCCTTGTCAACCTGGATTTGTATTAGAAAGCAGGATAATGTTATATCCATCTTATTTTATCTTTGTTAAATCGGTGTTTGGGATTGCTTGTTTGAAACAACTTTGTTTTTCTATAAAAACACTTATAAATTTATTATAAGTCAGAAAGGTTTAACTTATTTAAAAACTCTTTATTATCGGTTTGACACCGATATAAGTTATTTATCCAAACACTCAAAAGTGTTTATTACCGATGCCATACCGGAACAAGTTAATAAGTTATTTTTATAAGCAATCTCAAACAACCCCTAAGTACTAGAAATGTAAAAAGATAATAAAAAATTAAGGGTGCATTTGGTTTGCAGGAATGTAATGGATTTGGGGGGGATTTGGATTTTAAATCCATTCCAATCCTATGTTTGGTTTGCCAAATAGAAGAGATTTGGAATCCAGGGATTTGATTAAAATCCAGTGTATGCGGGATTTGGAATCCAGGGATTTGATTAAAATCCAGTGTATGCGGGATTTGGAAATCCTTTGCAAAGGGGCGGGATTTCAAATCCAATCCTTTCCTTCCCATCGCTTCTTGTCGATTATTGTGTCTCCCTTCTTTCCTCCCGCTTCCTTCACCCATATTCCCTCCCATCGCTTCCCTTCCATCGTCGGTGCTCCCTTCCCGTCCCTTGCGAAGCTGTGCCCTAAGGTCGTCTCGCCGGTGCTCCCTTCCTTTTCCCCTCGCGAAGCTCCGCCCTGAACCGCCTTGAGCCAAAACCCCTTGAGCCAAAACGTCTTTCCTGTTCGCCGCCTTCTCGCATCACTCTCAGCAAGTAAATCATATAACACCTTTTGTAGATGCTTAAATCTGAATAGGTATGAACAGAGTAGTCCTCCTTGTTTGATGAAAACTTTTCTCAAGTATATAGTTTTTGTTTAAGTGTGCTATGTACATATGATGGTTTCATCGTCATTGCTATATGCTTGCTTAAACTGATTCTTCAGATGCATGATCATAGGAATTTTGCTATTTCTAGTCAACTTCTATATGCAGTTTTATGATTCTTCAAGATATATAATTGAAGTTCATGGTATACACTATGGTCATATTATGTCCAAATCCTGCAAACCAAACATAAGAATGAATTTTAAATCCAATCCAAATCCCATGGAATCCAAATCCCTCCTGGAAATCCAAATCCCTCATAAATATTCCTGCAAACCAAACGCACCCTAATAGAAATATTTATTTTTTTTATATCAAATTCACCTCTTACTTTTTTTTTCCAGAATTTTCAAAATTATCAATAGCTCTCCAAGTAACAACTTTATTACCTACGAATGAGCTAAAAGACAAAAAAATCACTTTTCACTCACTTAAGGACCTGGATGAATTTTTTTTCTTCTTTTTGTCTTTTAGCTCATCCGCAAGTCACGGAGGTGTCACTAGTGAAATTTTGGAAATCTCTAAAGAAAAAAACTCCTAAGACCATATATGTGGGCTGACATTTGCTTAGTGTTGAAAGGTCAAGGAAGCTGGTGACCAGATGACAGGAGAGTCGATAACCAAAGTCCCTGTGAAACTCAGAATGATTTTCCAAAAAAAATAATATCTTAACTCGTAATCCTTAAATAATTTTAATTTATACATTGATCAAAAATTCAATATTTATAAGTTCGTTTATTAACACGATCTCGACAATGAAATACATGGTTATTTATTTAATCCGGTTATTTATAAGTTAGACATACTTTTATTTTTGTCGTATGGATATTTATAGGGGAGTGTAATGGCACCCCCTTAAATAGGGTTGTTGAATATTTGATAATTGTGTCATCTTTAGAACCTATGAAACATAAAATCGATTTAATAATATATTATATTTAATTATTATTATTATTATTTAATATACATATATCAATTAAGTTATATTTATATAATTATATATATACCCTCTACATATACTTTACATACATATATTATATAATATTTTTTATTTATATTATTATTATAATTTTTTTTATCTTCACTTATATATTATATATATATATGCACACAGACACATATATATATATATATATTTACTATTATATTACATAATATATATCAATATTAAAGTATTATTGTAATTATTTTAAAAACTTAAAATAGTTTAATCTAAAAGTTGATTTTTATGATTAATTAGTTATTTTTAATTGATCAGCTATTTATATAAACCATTTATATTAAATTTAATTAAGAAAAAAATTCAGAAAATTAAAGAAATTGTTCCATTTTGAATTATTATGTTTTTAAACTTTTTTTTCATTGAATAAGTTGTTTAATTCTTTTTATGTTGAATGATTAAATTGTTGCATTTTTTTGAATAATTAAATGATTAAGCTTTTTAGAAAATTGGTTACTTAAATTATTTTAACCTTTTTAAAATTGTATAATTTAAAAGTTATTTTTATAAAATGACCTGAAAATTGTAATCATTTTTACAGAAAATAGTATTTCAAATTTCTTGGATTATTTTAATATTTTTAAAATAATGTACTTACAAGATTGTAAAGAAAATAAAATAAAAGAATTAATATGTGCAACTCACTGAGTCATGGTTATTTACAAAAAAAATCATCTTTACATATATTTTTTAATAAATAAATCATCGAACTTTTAAAAATTGATTATTTCGATCATTTCAACCGAAAAATACTGCATATCATGGCTTGCTTACCTTACAGGTCAAATAAGTGGAAAAACGATTTTTAAATTACGTTTTTCCCGATTTTTAATATATTCAAATAGTTATTAAATAAATCTTTTTATAATATGTAAAAATATGATATTATTATATTGAATTTACATGTAGTTTGATAATATAAAAAAGGTTGTTTTT
>NC_037528.1:12085483-12089562 GCF_001531365.2 Cynara cardunculus var. scolymus | reverse complement strand
GAGTTCGATTTCATCGTGCTAAACAACAACATGTTTGATTTCTTCTTTTGTTGTTCACTCATATTAGAGTTGTAAATCGTGATTGCAAAGGATTCATCAACTAGAGTTTGGATTTGATTTTGATTTGATTTTGCTTTAAATTTGGATTCACAGATTAGGGTTCATCTTCATTGCTTCGTCTCACAAATTAGGTTTTGATTTTAACTTGTTGCTTTCATCTCCATTGCTCCATCTCAGCTAAATTGTTTTCGATTTCTCCATTGCTCCATCTCATGTAATTTTTTTGATTTCTCAATCGCTATACCTCAGGTGATGAAAGACCCGATTGTACAAGATGAACCAGCATCAAAGGAGAGGTTAGGGTTTTTAAACCACACTAATGAACGAAGTATTTACATAATAGGTTTTCATGACTGATTCATGTTGATTTCATCTTGATTTAACAGGTTATTATAAATGCACTAAATTATTTTAAAAGATTATGATTTTTGCAATTAAGTTTGAGATTTTGATTTTAATAAAAGTGGGCAGTAGGTAGTAAGGCTGTAAGCAGAATGTGATTCAAAATCATCGCCTCCATCAAAGAAATCCAAGACCTTTCCTGCCATCGCCGCAGCTGATGATGACGTCCGATTTATCGAAAAGCCAGTTCCAGCTGATCAAGCTAGAGCAAAATGGCCTMATCGTTACGAATCCAAGGTGCATTTTTGGAGAATCACATTTTTTTTGGTTGCATTTGTATACTTCTTTAACTACTAATGAGATGTAATGGTGTGCGATTGACGATTACAGAACCAAGTGAAGGTTATAGATTCTTCAAACTGGTGAGATTTCTATCATTTTTGTGCTATTATCTGTGCGTATTTGGTGCCTTGCTCAAGAAACCAGTGGAAACAAAAGGATGCTTACCCTTTTTTTGGTACTTTTCTGCATCTTGTTAGGGCAACTCCAACCATCCAGCAAAACTTCAATTTTGCTGGTGATTCCTTTCCAACCGACCACCAAAAACACTATATCTTTGCCGGTGGGTTCTTGGTGGGTGAAGAAGAACGGCAAATTTGCCGTGAAGATGATAACTGGCATTTATGCCAAATGGGTGGTTCCCACCCACTTTTCTCAAATATTTTTTTAAATAAATTATAAATAAATAAATAATTATAAATATTAAGTTTTAGGTTTTTATATTTATTATTTAAATATATATATATATATATATATATATAATTATTAATAACACAAATATGATACCGGATAAATGTAAACGTATTTTATTAATGAAAATTTTAAAAACTGAAATACATAAATTAAAGGGTCTAATCGTCTCCGCTAGGCATAAACTGACTAAAGCTTCCTTAAACTGAAATACATTAATTTGTGTTATTTGAACTAATGTAAGCTTTTTAAATATAAAATTTATTAATTACAATTTTATCGTTTTTATTTTAACATTTATTCATTAAATAAATTAATTACTAATTATTTATTATTATAATATCTATTACAAATTATAATTATTGTTATTAAAAATAGTAAATAAAATATATTATTTTAATGTGGGTCCACAAATTTAGTTTTTTTTAGAGTGTGATTGGAGTTAGTTTTTTTTTGGTGTTTATGGGCCCACCAGATTTGGTGTTTTTGGTGTTTTTTTTTTGTGGGATGGTTGGAGTTGCACTTAGTCGGGTATCCCTGTCGGTGTTCGATATTTACGTATTTTTTTTGTGGTTTGTAGCTCTACAACACGGTAACACTATAAGGTAGATGCTTGCCGTTATCAATCTCGATGTGTTTGCCGCTCCTCTAATCATCATGGTAATAACGTAAAATACCCATCGAAATTCAAACTGTTGCGAAAGACCTGTTTTGTGGCTAACCCAAGACACCATCTTTTTATGTAGAGGAAAGTGATACGAACGAAAAGTGTCGATTACATGCCATTCATGCTCTTGTATCACATTTTCACGAGATGTGTGCGAAAGTAGGAGTAGACCCACTGGCATCAAATAAAGGTTTTTGGGCTGAGCTCCTAGGAATCGGTGATTTCTATTATGAACTTGGTACGTGCTTGTTTTTGCTTCTGCTCCTCGGGTTTAAGATGAGACCATTGGATTTATATCTTTAAAGTAGAAAATTTTATTGCTGCTTTTGTGTTCGCATGTATCTACMTATGGAGTTCCCCATATCTGATGAGCTCTGCTTCTGTGTTTTTATTCTTTTCTGTGGGAGTGCTTAATATTACATCCTCCTGTAGTTTGTTGGATCATGTATCTGCTACTTTAATATTTCCAAATGTTGGTTAACCACTTTTACATACATTCTTGGCATATTTGTGAAAAGTGTTTTTTTTTGTTGTTGAGGAATTGTCTGAAAGCTATGAAGCAAAACCCTCAATCCGAGACTCTGCCTTAACCTATTTCAGATATTTCCACCACAACAGTGAAATCCATTATTGGGATCTTTCATATGCACAACACTTTAAACTTTAATTTGGGGACGTAAAGAGGCCGTGTGATATTTAAAACATGCACGTTGTTGGTCTTGATAAACTAAATATATAACTATATTTGGGTGTATTTGAATGTGAATGGAAGGGATTAACATCTCATACATTTAAATAACTTGGGGACGTAAAGAGGTCGTATGATTTTTAAAACATGCACGGAACGATTTATACATTATTGTTGTTGTTGTTGGGGTTGTTGGTCTTGATAAACTAAATATATAACTATATTTGGGTGTATCTAAATGTGAAAGCTTAATCTGCAGCTTAGGGGCCGTTTACCAAATATTTATCCGCTAAGTGTTTACCGGTAAAATTTAACACTATTATTTACGTACCAGGTAAGATTTTAGTCCGGCCTCTTTACCGTTCTGTATAAAACCAAAACGACATCATATGCAACAATTTACTCGGTAAGCGCTTAACATGGTAAGAGTCGTTGCCCTCACTTACTGAGTAAGATTCATGGTCCTTGTCTCGCTCTTACCGGATAAGATTTTTGGTCCTTACCATATTCATCCGGTGAGGTAACATGACTTGGTAAGCACTTACCCGAGTAAGTGTTTGATAAACGAACCCTTAGAGTTCTAAACTTGTCATAGATTCTTTATCAATATGCTTCCACATAGAAACAAATAAATTTATATGGCTTATCATGGGGTGCAAATTGTTGATGTCTGCTTGGCTACTAGACCCCATAACAGGGGTTTCATCAACTTGGAGGAACTCTGCAAGCTTCTAAGTCAGAGATGAAAGGGTGCCCATGAGGTAGGGTCTGAAGATGATTGATTGCGTGTGATTGGTAAATTGTTGTTGCTTTAAGAGGTTTTTTACACAAACTAACTTAACAATGTTTTAACTTTACCAAATGTAAGGTTAGATGGTATGGACATGTTTGTTTGGTTCTACCCTCTGCAGATAGTATCTTTTAGGACTTCTATAATGAATATGAGGACATTAGGGCTGATATTGGAGTTGAAGGTGAATAAGGACATGCAGGTGTGGATTTAAAGTATTGGGCCCAGTCTATTTTAATGCTTTATATTTTTTCTGAAATTTTATTTTTGTCCCTTGAACAATTACGAATAATAAGTCATCATATTTGTATCTTTAGATGTCGAACATTCTTGACACAAGGATCACCATACACTTTATGTGCTCCTTGTACTCTCTGACCACAGATTATTTGAGGCACTTGTTGATGTTGTCAAGGAGTTCTGTAAGACGAGTTTTGTTGGTTAACATGCCGGCCATAAAAGGTTTTTTTTTGCCAAAAATATGTATATATTCGTTCAAAATAACATTCATATTCAAAACTAAAACGAAAAGCGTTTTCCATTTGGTTTTGGTCTTTCCATGACAATCATGTAATTATTTGTTGTAATCATCAATCGATATTTTCACTTACATTTATATAAAATGTATACTCCGCCGCATTGCGCGGGTACACAACTAGTATATATATATATATATATATATATATATATATAGGTGGAGGTTCAAACGAGAACCTCTGTGATTTACGAGAATGCGAGAACAATCTAATAACCTCAAACTTTTTTAATTAATAAATTAACTT
>NC_037528.1:12081826-12082923 GCF_001531365.2 Cynara cardunculus var. scolymus | reverse complement strand
TATATAAAATAAAACAAAATTAATAAAATATAAATATATAATTAAATGAGTTGATATTTATGAAAAAAAATGATTGGCACAATTTTCAAGACAATCATCACCCTACCAAGGGGGTGCCATTAGCACTCCCCTATTTATATATTTCTTACGTACTTGTGAATTTTCGTGACATCACATTTCATGATGTGATTTATTTTGAATTTAAAATATATAGAATACAGTTTGAGAAAAATGTTCAAACCGCAAATACAATACAATTGTTATTTTATTTATCTATATAAACTGCGGTTCAAATTAGTGATGACCAAAAACCGGTCCCGTCTGTTCTAAATTTTCTCATAACCGGTCCCGGACAAAAATGGTAGGACTGGTAAAGGTACTTCATAACTGGTTATGGGCCGCCGGTCCCTGTCCCGGCATTAAAAAATAAGAATTTAAAAAAAATTAATGATATATATTTTTAATACATTATAAAATTTATAATTTGATCACTTAAATACACTTTAAAAATGCTTTTTAATATAATTAAAATTACATTATCTTATAAAAATACATTATAAAATTATTTAAAAATATATTTATTTATAAACTTACTTGAATTTTTGGGCTGGGCCAAGCCGATCCTGTTCCAACAAAACTACTAAAAACTCCAACCGGTCCCATTTTCGATCCCATAACCGGTCCTTACCGGTCCCGGGTCGGGCTGATGTGGTCATCACTAGTCCAAATATCAATTTATTTAATTATACAAAAAAACCATTTCCTTTGAATAAATTACTAACAGCCTAATAACTAAAATACTAGCCTGCTAGTCCAGCTCCGAGCCCAAGCCCAAGCCCACTTTTAATCAATCTCGTCTCGATCATTTTGTCTTTTTGAACTATAATTATATCATATATTCGTATCAATTATGTGAATTTTTAGTTGTTTTGGACTATTTTTAATATATATATATATATATATATATATATATATATCTAACTTTTTTATTATATGAATATGAATTATGTGAATTTTTAGTTGTTTTGGACTATATTATATATATATATATATATATATATATATATATATATCTAACTTTTTTATTATATGAATAT
>NC_037528.1:12072638-12080486 GCF_001531365.2 Cynara cardunculus var. scolymus | reverse complement strand
AATATTAATAGATATTTATTTTATATTTTTATCAAAGTTATGTTGAATAAAATATATCTATACTATATTATAAAGCATTTGGCTAAAACTTTTAAAAATAATTTTTTATGCATAAAATACTATTTATTAATGCATATTAATTAAAATTCAAGATTACAAGTAGGATGTGCATGAGTACATCTTATTAAAGCTTCATGTTTAAATTCGTATAACTAACTGCAAATAAACATAATCAAATACATGATAAACATCATTTTAAATATAAAAAAATCTAAAATATAATTAAGATAATCATTGAGTTTCTAATAGATTACTTAATTATTATCTTACAAAATTATTTTATTAAACCAAAAATAAGTTAGTTCGTTTTTAAACTTCAATTAAATTATAATAAGGAATTGAATTAAAGAAATCACATAAAAACGAGAACTTTAAAATAGTTAAGTTGATACTAATATCGCTTACTTTTCCCAAAATTTTATAATATTTTCAAATTTATAGTTTATTCATGAACAAAAACATTTTCGTTTTCTCAAAACCACATAAAATCGCATTATAACATCGATAGAACCAAAATATAAAATGAAACGTTAAAACCAAGATGTATCTTGTTGTATTGCACGGGTACACTTCTATATGTTTTAAAGTAAATAATCTATTTTTATGAAGGAGGCCTAATTCAAATAAGACAAATTAAAAACATAATTAAATAACTCTAATTCTCCAAGTTAGTATACTCGTTCTTATCAATCATCTTCCCCAGGTCCTGGTTTATCGTCGGGACGGATGTCGGTTTACCCTCGTTGAATATTAATGATGAAGAAGGTATTACTTTAACTCAAAGATCAATCAGTGTAAAAAAAAGGTAACATCAAAGCTTCGATATGATAATAAGCTAGAGACTATGATCAAAGCTAGTAAAAGAATGAGCAAAACTATAAGCAAAAACAGTAATGCAATCATGAAAAGGAATGAAATTCAAGGCGAGAAAAATGCAATAGATACAAGATTGGCAGATGACAAAATTATGTTTATGATCTAAATTCTATCTTTGTTCCCGTGTTTTATGAGTGATAAAAAATGGAAAAAAGAAAAGGAATAATGAGAAAGAGAACAAAAGAACATCAGGTTGATACTTATGGACAAGGATCAAAATATCGAACATCTCAAAATCAAGAATCTGGAGAAGAAAAGAATTTAAGAAGAAGCCGAAGGATCTTAAAATGTGGCAGAAAACTTTAGTCACCATATAGCAAGTGAAAATCAATGGATGCTTTAATTTATGTTTTAGTTTTTAAATTTTCCGTTGTAAAATTATGTTTATCCAATACTATGTGTGTTTAATTCTATTATAAATTTGTATTTTATTACTTTTATGTTAATGTAAAATTTTTTTGTCTTATTTACATTTGTATAATCAATACAACTCAATCTTAATCGTTCATTTAATTTGATAAATATGTAATTTCATATAAGTTTTGATTGTATCATAATATAAAGTATTGATCATAATTAATGAACCTTATTTATCTTTCATAAATATTTAAATTATAATAAATGAACTCTTATCATTTCTATAAATATTTCAATTTATTATGTTGTATTGGTTGTACAAATACGATGGGTTGCATTTGAAACAAACTTTATATATACTATTCTATATTATAAAGTATTTTAAAAAAACTCTTACAAACATTTTTTATGCATAAAGTACTGTTTATTGATGCATATTACTTAAAATTTAAGATTAAAAGTAAATTGTGCATAAGTACAACTTATTAAAGCTCTATGTTTGAATTCGTGTAACTAACTACGGATAAACATAATCAAATAGTGGATATAATTAGGATAATTATTGAGTTCTAACAAAATACTTAATTATTATTTTTATAAAAAAAATATTATTAAACCTAAATTAAGTTACTTCATTATGTTAAATTAAATTCTATTAAAAAATTTGAATTAAAAAAAATACATAAAGAAGAACTTTTAAATAGTTAATTTGATACTAATATTGATATACTTTTTGCAAATTTTATATGATATTTTCAAATTTATATTTTATTCAAAAATAAAAACATTATCGTTTTCTCAAAACACATAAAATCGTATTATATCAACATAGATAAAAAAAATAAACGAAACATTGAAATCTAAATGTGTCTCGATGCATTGTACGAGTACCCTTCTAGTAAAAACAAAAAACAAAGACTTATTTTATTTATAATTTATTATGTACGTGTTAATTTAATTCAATAGCGGTGGGACCCTTCATTTATACATGTAGTATTTCTATTTATTTCACCGGATGATTGGATAGAATACAGCAAATCCTTTACTTTTTATTAAATATCAAAAATGATAATTTTTATTTCTATATATTTGAGACGTTAATATTTTTTAAATTATTTAGTTTTCGATTTACTAATCATTATACGATGATATATATTTTTGTATTCAATTAAATTTCTTTTGATTCTAGATGTTAATTGAAAAAATGTAAGATTTAAATATATGTAGCGTTTCATATATTTGATTTTAAAAAAAATTGCACAAATGGAAAAAGATCTATGTTTTTCCGTAGATTCCTCAGCGAGGATGGGAACGGAGACGGGACGAGGAGAAATGTGGGGAACGGGAACGCGTGATCGGAGATGCTATAAAATATCAAGTTATTGATTAATTTCTAAATAATTATTAAATTCTAAATATTGTGTTTCTTAACCAAATATTGTTGGATTTTTTTATATCCCATGCAAACTTAAGCCACAATCAAACTATCTCTTTCTCCCAAAATCTCTCTGGTTCTTCCAATGGAGAGTTGTGCATTAGCTGTATCTACCACCTCTCTGAATCCAAAATCTCTAAACCATATCAATGGAACCACACCCAAAATCTTCCCACTTTTCCATTCATCTCTCCATTTCAGCAACCATAGAAACACATATTCAGCTGCTTCACTCCTCTCTTTTCCCACGAACTCTCCCTTCTTCTTTCCAAAACGAATCCGCCATGATTTCGAGGTTGTCAGGGCTGCTCCCCAGAACTCCGGCGAACCCACAAACCCACCGGAGTTTAGCCGGACTTTACAGCTTGCTGCCATGTTTGGAGTATGGTATCTATTGAACATCTACTTCAACATCTTCAACAAACAGGTTTCTTTCATTTCCTACTTCCTCTTTCACTTCTACTCTCAGTAAATTCATTCTATAGATCGATTGATTTGGTTTCTTACAGGTTCTTAAGGTCTTTCCATACCCAACAACAGTTACCACATTTCAGTTTGGATGTGGTACTCTCATGATTTTGATTATGTGGGCACTTAAACTTCATCCAAGACCAAAGATTTATAAATCACAGGTGCTTAATTATATGATTATACATTTATACTACTTTGCTTTGTGAATGTTGTTAATTTCCCCCTAATTCTCTATGAATGATGTTCATGTTTGTATTTTATGTCAGATTGTACCTGTTTTAGTGTTGGCAGTGGCACATACAATGGGCAATC
This sequence comes from Cynara cardunculus var. scolymus, assembly GCF_001531365.2. NCBI lineage: Eukaryota > Viridiplantae > Streptophyta > Magnoliopsida > Asterales > Asteraceae > Cynara > Cynara cardunculus. The sequence continues at coordinate 12,076,975 of NC_037528.1, read as the reverse complement.
TTTTGACTAATATAAGTCTGGGAAGAGTTGCAGTTTCTTTCACTCACACAATCAAAGCCATGGAGCCTTTTTTCACTGTTCTTTTCTCTGCCCTGCTCCTTTCCGAGGTGCGTAATCGCTATTCATGTGAACTCATCAAGATTCGTGTTGGGATTTCGAAAAACCATTGTTTCTGATTCTTACTTGTGGTATGTTATACACAGAGACCGACATTTTGGGTAGTTTCATCTCTTGTACCCATTGTGGGTGGTGTCGCTTTGGCATCCTTAACGGAGGCTTCGTTTAACTGGTCCGGAACCAAACTCTAAAGTCCCTAATTCTTGGGATATCAAGTTGAAACAAGTGATGATGCCTCTGTTGTTTTTGACCATATACAGGATCGGTTTTGGCAGTGCAATGGCTTCCAATATCACCAACCAATCGCGTAATGTACTTAGCAAAAAGTTTATGGTCAGGAAGGAGGTAAGCATTTGTATATTTCCATAATATTTGATCATAAAATTAAGAATCTAATCAAGAAGCTAACCTGCACAGGAAGCTCTGGACAATATCAATCTCTTCTCAGTTATCACAATTCTCTCTTTTATCTTCTTGATTCCTTTTGCATACTTATTGGAAGGCTTCAAACTTACTCCAGAATACCTGAAAACTGCTGTGAGTATAATCATACAAAGCACATTAGTTCAATTAGCATACTCTTAAACTGCTCTATCTTAAAAGGGATTCTTGTAACATTTTCCCTTAGGCAAGTCAAGGTGTAAATGTGAGAGAGCTATGTGTAAGATCTGTTCTTGCTGGTTTCTGCTTCCATAGTTATCAACAGGTAAAATTCTACCACTTTTCTTTCTTGCTATTTACATGGGTGTTACATGCTATGCCCAAACTAATTCCGACAAATCGTGACCGCAAGACATAACCCCTGATAAAAACTCAGGCATTACTGTAGTTGTGGACGCCTGGAATTGAACGCAGGACAGATGGGATATTCCACCACATCCCCATGGCCTCAACCACTACGCCACAACCCTTTTGTGGTTTTGTTATTTAAATCTTACCAATTGTTAGAAATGAATAATGGTCAGGGTTAGAGAAAGGATTATTGGCAAACTTCCATGGACTTTTTTTCGGCTTTGATGTTCTATATGTTACGAGGATCTGATGATTGGCTATGGGGTCATAGGTTTCGTATATGATACTACAAATGGTATCGCCAGTGACACATGCCGTGGGGAACTGTGTGAAGCGAGTGGTTGTCATAGTATCATCTGTCATCTTCTTTCAGACACCGGTCTCTCCCATCAACTCCCTCGGTAAAACGGATTCTAGACTACAAATACTAGCTATACAGTTCTCTACTTGATACATTCAGCTTCTAAATGACCTTTATGAAACTGGGCTGTTTTGATTTCAGGAACTGGTTTGGCCCTTGCTGGAGTCTTCCTGTATTCAAGAGCAAAGCGAATTAAGCCAAAGCCAAAGGCGGTTTGACTTGTACTACCACCAAATTGTGCAACTCCATTTGCGTCGGAAACATTAATTGTGCATATACATTTCACCCTCGTTTTGCTCATAAACGATTCTGCATACATCCTACCTCAACCTTATCATTTGTTAATAGCTTAACGAACTTAATGGGACTCGTAACTTATTCTCATAATCAGATCTTGGTAAATAACAATTTGCAACTAGACAATTTAAAACAGAATTTTCAAATACTTAAATATTATTTACTGGATTAAAATGATCAGCTGTATATAATTGTTTGGTAATAGCTTAATGATATAAAAAATTACTTATTCAGTAGGCTTCTAAAGGAAGCTTTATGCAGAAAACCAAGTTTTTTCCAAACATACCCCTATCAATTAAAAACACAGCCAAGTTTTTTCCAAACATACCCCTATCAATTAAAAACACAGCCAAGTTTTTTCCAAACATACCCCTATCAATTAAAAACACGCTTCTTCCATCTATAAAAAAATCTCCCAAACAAAATCTTCTAAATCTGTACGGACAAATTAATCTACAAAAAGCCCCTTATTCCAGTTTCATAAAGGACCCGAAAGAAGAGGAAAAAACTTAAATTGCCAACAATCCGAAGAAAAATGAGGCATTTGACAAAAGGGAAACAAAAAACAGACCACCATATCATTGCATATATCCCATCCAAGACTACAAATAAGCCATCTAGCAACAAAAACACAATCTACATAATAGACCACCATCAGCATGCATCCAACCCTCGTATGTTAGATAGAAGCTCATTCCATCAAAAACAACATATAGCTCGGCGGCTACGGACACATCTACATTACCTATCATACTTTTCTGCAACTACACCACAAAATAGACGCACAATTACACTTTCGCCATCACCACAAAAAACGATAAAACCTCCCATTAACAACCCCCACCTTCCTCTCGAATCATACCCTCCTCCTCATCATCAGCCTGTGGCCCATTCGTTCTAGATGCTGCTGCTGCTGCCGCTGCCCGCTCCATCATTGCCTGGTGAAAACTGCGAACTGGTGGAGCATTGTCAAACCTCTCAGGACTGCGACTACGGCTACGAGAAACACCCCATCCCGAACCACCTTTGTTGGGAGGGCTTCTGCTCCTCTCACGCTTCTCTCCACCGCCAAACATTCTTTCATGGAAACTCTTACCCTGAAACCCACCACCTGCATCCCCCCTCTCACTGCACCAACCAACACTTTCAATTATATTATTTCCCATTCCCAAAGCTTGAAAAATAATAATAATAAATACTGGTTTTTTATCGCAATACCTGTCACGGGCTCCACCGCCCTTTTCAGAGCCAAAGCTATCCCCCCTTCCGCCATAGTTTGAACTGTATCCTCCTCCACGACCTCCGCCAAAGCTAGAACCACCCTCAGATGCCCATCGTCTAGTTGATCTCCCACCCATTCCACCACCACGTGAAGCCATTTCACGAATTTCGTCAGGGACGTGCTGATTTGCTCCTTCCAAAACTTTCACCAACTCTGAAGCATGTTTTGCATCTTGGTCACCAAAAAACGTATAAGCCTCTCCTGTAGCACCTGCCCTGCCAGTTCTTCCAATCCGGTGAACATAATCCTCCACTCCTGTAGGGAAATCATAGTTCACCACCACCCTGCAGTAAACAACAATCCACATAGCAACGGAAGGAGCCACTTTACCACAGGATTAACATAAAAGGTTCCAAACATGCTTTCATACAAAGTAAACAAAAAATCTGAGGGAAAAATAGAACACCAACCACGCTTGAAGATACAATAAATGCACTCATGAATTAACTTCTCAATCAGTAAAATACTAAAATTGCACCACAGGAGTAAAAACATATCAAGCAACCAACAAACCTGATATCTTTGACATCCAGTCCACGAGCAGCAACGTCAGTTGCTACAAGCACAGGAGACTTGCCTGTGCGAAACTGACTCAGCACATGATCTCTCTCACCTTGAGACTTGTCTCCATGAATGGCCGCAGCACCAAATTGGCGGGTCAAATTACGAGCAAGCTGATCACACATCTTTTTTGTTGAACAAAAGATAATAATCTTAGATCCTGGTTTGTGAGATTTCAGTATCTGCTCCAATCGTCGGTGTTTCTCCATGTAAGTCAGAACCTCGACATGCTGCATCAAAACCAATTTAGAAATATATTGATATCCTCCAAACCAAGAATAGCACATTAAAGATTAATCCTACCAACAAGAAGAAGAAAAAAGGAAGGATGTGAATAGCCAGGTTGAAGCCAATTTCAAGATCATACCTGTGTAATGGATTTGTTGGCAACAAGCTCATCAATATTTCCAATGTTCACTTGAACTGGATTAACCAATAAATCAGCTGCAATCTTGCGAACCTCCTTTGGCCATGTAGCAGTGTACATAAGAGTCTGACGACGGGCAGGAACCCCGTTAACTATTTTCCTTATCTGAGGTTCAAATCCCATGTCCAACATTCGGTCCGCCTCATCCAAAACCAAATAAGTGACCTGACTAAGGCTGACCCTTCTCATCTCAAGAATATCATTCAAACGACCAGGAGTAGCAACCACAATGTCTGTGCCATGGTCCAGCTCTCTTAGTTGAGGGCCTTTTGGTGCTCCTCCATATAAACACTTCAATATAGAAGACAATTATGATTTAACATCAGCACAAGCCTAATAAACTGAACATTTTATTGAAAAATATATATGTGCCATAATTCAAGTAAAATAATGACAAGACCCCATCAATATAATGGAAACTCAATTCTGTGCATCAAAGCCCCTTCTTATTTCTGTAAATTTTATTGGCAGCTACCACAATATATATATATATATATATA
>NC_037528.1:12025295-12072428 GCF_001531365.2 Cynara cardunculus var. scolymus | reverse complement strand
AAAAATCCCCTTGTGGCCACGGAGGTTCAAATGCGGTGACTCCGGGCTATCTGCAAAGCAGGTGGTCACCCTGGGATTAGTCGGCTCGCATAGCGGGTTGGATATCCAGGTTAATCAAAAAAAAACACAAGAAATTATAAAATAATGAAACACATGTGAAGCCAAAAAAACCATAACTATATTGCATGCCAAAAGAAAAAGAATTGGTTGAGAACCATCTACAGACAAGCAATGCCTGTATTATTAGCAAAACCTTCCACATTAAATTCATTGAACTTATGAGCCATTAGCAACAGTTAGTAGCACCATACCGTGCATGATATTTTTGATGATTTTCCAAACTTCACAGCTTCATCTTGTATCTGTGTCGCCAATTCTCTTGTGGGTGACAAAACCAAAACAGTTGGACCCATTTGAGGATTCTTGCGGGTTCGTTTAAGATGAATAAATCCAGGAATCAAGTAACCCAAGGTCTTTCCAGAACCTGTCTTTGCAACTGCTACTATATCACGACTTTGGAGAGCTATTGGCCATGATTGTGCTTGTATGGGGGTTGGGGCAGAGAACCCAGCCTGGAGTACCTGGAAAATCAAAGAACCAGCAACCTCTGTAAGCAGAGGTAAGCATCTCCAAGATATCTGATTTGGTTTCTTTGGAGGATTATACAAGTGGCTGATGCAAGTCAAAGCATCATCCCAAGTATGCTGGCAGCCAAAGCTTGTTGATACAAGCTAGAGCAGGAGGCCTCTTCTTCAGTCAGACCAAGTGGCAAACTGAATCATCACCATCGGAAGTCCCCACCACGACCATGGATGATTCGGAAAGCACTTTCTCACAATTGGTCCACCGTCTAAGAGTACTCCAAAATGGATTGCCTTACAAAAGGGTGGCACAGCATATGAAAGTTAGCTCCTCCCAGGAGCAATATTGCACCCAGGAAAAAGTCGTTGGAAATCATAATGAGCCTGAAAGTTGCTGCAACTTCAGCAAAGACAGAACTTCACACAAGCACTGCCTATGTAACAAAAGTTGCACAAGATCATCCTGACCATCAGGAGCTGCATAAAAACAGAAGTTATACCTCTCTAAGTAACTCAGAAGGGAAACCAGTATCTTCAAATGATGTAAAAGGTGGGGGCACATTGTCTCCCTGAAGATGTATGACCAAGTATCAGCAACTTGAAAAAAGAAGATAGAAAACAGAAAGCCATACATTATATAACATTTACAAAGTATAAAAAATAAAAAATTGGTATGCTCACTCACTGCATCTATATATTCTTTGTTTTCTAATTAGAGAAAAATAGCTTCTCTATGGAAATAAAAGGAAATTTTGTTCAATTAAGTGATATCGCCATTATCAACTGTTGATGTGTCCCACAAATAATAATCTAAAACTTTTATAAAGCGACGACCATAATTAATATTTAGACCAGAAATCCATTCTACATGCTACCAAACAACACTCCTCTAGTCGAAAAAATTGATGCTCCAACAGCCAAGATATGCATGTACTTGTCTACACCCCTTCTATTCCAGGAGAAATGACAGCACTATTCTGTTAGAAAAACAAATACACACAGGCACACAGTATTTGTTTTGTTCAAAGCTATTCCCGAAAGAGTAAGCCAGAAATTCAAAATTAGTTATTAAAGTAATCCACGAGGTGGGTTCAGACAACTTTTTGCAAGCCGTGTGGTATGGATGACCATGGTAACCACAACGTTATTGTTGTTTTGTCAAAAATACTTGTGCATAGCTCACCATGCATCATATGGAGATGCTACAGAAACCAAGTTAATGATTTTAAATTTACGACATCCAATAGAGCTGAGTTTAAACTTAACAACAATTACTTGATGTAAAAACCTGTTAAGAAGATCAATAAAACAAAATTGGTTCCCTAAAGTACGTAGAACTTGATATAATATGGTGAACTCAAAATAGACACCAAGGATGGCAATCCTTAAAGGCTATAACATTCAAAGTCAGATCAAAACATGTTGCCAGTTTAAAGACCACCAACAAAATTGCATCATCAAATCTAGAAATTGCAAATTTTAAAACTAATTCAATTGCGTGGGCTATGCGAAGCTTACAGATACAGTTATCTCATGCTGCCGGCGATAAGCATCTGGGGACAAGCCACCTCCGACCGACGAAAAATGGGCTTGAGCAGGAGTTCCACCCTGTCCAGAAGCAACTGTCTCATTTGGAGTATCATATGCACAATCTGACCCACCTTTTGTAGTCTGACATAAGATTATAACAAGCCATAAGTTCATCTAGAACGATAATATGGCGTGCCAAGAGGACATAAAGCCTAAAAAAACTATGTAACGTCTAAGGTTTAGAGAAACTTCACATATTTCCATATAGTGAGAATGCCAAACAAGCTACAGGCTTAATTGAGTTTTACTTGAGACAAAAGAAAACCTAATAACAATAAATTATTGATTAAAACCTATTTTACTATCAGCTATGTACATAACCTGAAGGTCTTTTACAACAACCTGCAATTTTCAACCCATGTGCCAGAGACGACAGCACAAAGTACCACAAAAATACCATCAAATTAAGGGGTTGCAGGATAAGATACTCCTGGGGTTTGAAAATATGACAGGGTGACCAAAATAAAAAGACATCAAGAGGATTGAAATTTATCATCGATAAGAAATAATTGTGTTCCCAAAACAGATAAGAAAAAAAAGGAAATAAAAACAAGAGACAAAAGCATACCATCAGATGTTGGTCTAGGACTTGCTACGCCAAATGAGAAAGTACATACAAAACCGAAGAAAACATAATGCAGCAACAGTAAAATCAGATAGTAACAAGAAAAAAAAATGATTCAGGATTAGAGGCGTTTTTGCCACCAATGGCTATGTAAAGTACTTTAAATTCTCTGGTAGAACAGTCAGGGTGCCTTAGAGAAAACATAAATACAAGTTGTTAATACAACGAAAAACTAAAAATAAAGGGAAAGAGATAAATTCTAAACCAGGGCCTTTCCTTATTACCAGGAAAGAGACGAACATTACAATACATGAAACAAAACATGTGCCACCAGAAAAGAACATGAACAGAAAAGAAGAAAAGAAAAGAATAGAGGGAGAAATCATGCCAAATGTTCCACCAGACTTGAGTGAATGTTCCACATCAAGTTACCTTTAGTGCTTACACATCGACATACATATGTGTGTGCTCTGAATCTTCTTCTGGAGTCTGTAATATCATCCGTGGATAAAGTATAGTCGTTTAAAACGGTGACGATACTTCATTACAGATACCAACATAAAAACTTAATAGCTGCAATCATATTATTTTCATTTATAGATCTTAGAACCCTACCCATCAATCCCTCTAACAAGCATTAGCACATACAAATGGAAGACAAAAAATGATATAGAGAACAAAATCAACCAATGATGCTTTATTTGGAGTAAGAACCTAATCAAAAAACAATTTCGTGAAGCCTTGTATCTAGGACTTGCAATTGTTAAATAAATGTTCAAACTAGTAGATTAGTTTAACACAAAAACCACTAGTTATCGGTTTGAACAAACAAAAACAATTCATATACATGCCTAATAAACCTAAAGTATTCACACTACTATCAGCCATGCCGGCATAGAATTATAATGAAATATGTAGATGATTTTGTAGCAAATAAAAGGTAACAATGTAAGGCAGGTTGAACACAAACCTCATGATCTTTTGCTTCAGAAGAAAGCTTTGATGTACCATTGCCACTACTTTCATGTCTAACATCATCCTCAGCAACACCATCATCTTGGATATGTTGGGACGACAGTTGCACTGGATCTTCTGAAGCCACCGGAGACGGATTTTGTGGTGGAGATGAAACCTTAGACCCTGAGGGCCTCTCATATTGAGTAACGTTAGTCTCTGGATTCCAAAAGTAGAGATACCCAGTCTTACCATCAACTAGCCCTCTCCATGGTTTTGGAAGAGTTGGATCCTCTGGAGCATAGCGGGGGCCAGCAGAAGTTGTAGTTGCAGCAGCAGCCATATCAGAAAACAAATCTCAAGTATACTACACCACACAAACCATATACCCTTTAGGATGCCTAAATGATTAGAACAAATCAATAAACCACATACAAACTACCGATGCAGGAAGCATACCGTTTTCAACTTTCAAGACTTTACAGATTAACCACTGATGCCAATAAAAATAACAACATAACTCATGCATTTGCAACTAATGAGAACTAGATCCAGCAGCCTTTCTGAATAGATATATTTCCAATGGTTAAACAAAACCACAGACAACCTATCAACAAAAGGTGGATCATACTTTCGATATAAAACCCTAAAAATCAACAAAAGACAGTTAAAAGAGAAGCCTAACCCAACTTTTTAAAAAAGATAGGAACCTAGGCAGTACTATGTTTCTCATGAAACCACAAAAACCCCAATTTCAATAAGCTAAACCAATACTCAACCGCAGACACGGCTTACCCATTCATGGTAAAATGCAACAAAATATACCTTAACATTGTTCACACTTAATCATTAGAGATCAGAATTCTCAACATATGCAACCAAGATAATCTTCTACGCATGCAATAGACATTTGGAGGCGCTTTATTAATGCGTTCATGGGTTCAAAATGCAACAAAATGAACAGTGCTACGAATTCTTTAAAAATCATTTCTCATCGTAAATGAGACAAACCCTTGCTAACAACGACATTTCGCGTTACAAACAGCCATGTTTAGTTTTAGGGTTTTATCCGCATACAAAAAACATCACATTAGATGTGAAGCACCACCGAAAACCCTAATTTGAAAAAAAGACAACATAAATACGGAACAAAAGGTTACCTGGAGGCGAGTCGATTGAAATGCCGATGGATAACCAGGTGAGAACACAATAGAAAAGCGCAAGACAGGGAGAGAACCTCCTTTTATCTCTCTAAAACTTCTTCCTCTTGGTAGCTATGGAGGTATACATGAGGGAAAACCCGCTTCGTCGGAGAAGCGTAGAGAGGAAAAAAGAAAGGACGGAATGAGGAGAGGGTATTTATATCAGACGGCGACACGATAGTAGGAGGTAAAGATTTTTGACCCTGAGTTCTAATGGTAATATGTTATTAACTACCTTGTTTTATTTAAATTATTTATTGACTTATTCTAATTTATCAATACTGGTGATAAATAATTTTTAATGTTTGAATAAAGAATAATAATGTTAGTGTTAAATCGGTAATAAAAAGTTTTTTATAAGTTGCTCTCTTCTAAATTATCATAAACAACTTATCAGCTTTGAAATTCAAATTATCTTTTTAACCCTAAACCTAATAAAATCCACCAACGATAATTCGTGTTCCTTGATGAGTGCCCTAGAACATCCAAATCTTTAATCTTAAACCTAATAGTTCAGAAGTTGCTTGATTCAAATCAACTTATCAGGTATCTTCGAGGAGATCTATTGCACGGTTTCTTTCCTAGGGTTCTTCGTGGCCTCCGGCTTCAATTTGGTTTTCGATTTCGATTTCTACAGGTACGATCTCTATTCATTTATTTTGACTTCCATTGTTTTCGAGTTCCATGGTCTTCGATTTCTAAACTTCTTCGATTTCAGCTTCCCTGGTTTCCATGGTTCTCGATTTGTTGTATGCGCCTTTTCAATTCATGTTTGCATATGCTTTTTATGGTTCTCGATTTCTTGTTTCATGGTTCTTGATTGCATGTGGTGCTCTTTTCATGGTTCTCGATTGCATATGCTACTTACAAATCGAAGAAAATGAAACACAAATAGAATTGGAACAAGGATGTAGGTTGGGTTGGTGAAAAGAAGCATTGGTGGTCTTGGCACAGGTATTGGAGGTGGCGGTTGAGTTGCTGTTGGTGGAGATGACGATGGTTGGCGGCGGAGATGGTCTCAGTGACGTTGAACGGGAGGAGCTGACGGTGGGGTTTGAAGATCTCGTAGTTATATGAAATAATGTCTTTTTTGGTCATTTTACATAAATAAGCAAAATTTGTCAAACACCAAAATACAACTTTATCAGCTTATTACATTTTGGTATAGTCATAAGCTAATCCAAACATTTTTTTATAAAACTCCGGTTTAATACCACATAAGTTGATAAAAAGAAAAGCACAAGTTGTTTTAAATAAGCAAATCCTAAACACCCCCGTAAACAAAAACAAATGTACTTTCTCTATTTTCTTCTTTTAATCATAATCACAAGTGTATGTGTTTGGGTTAGCTTATATGTATCTTGAATGATTCTAGCGGGCAGTTTACCAAACATTTACCCGGTAAACATCTAACGGTAAAATTCAACACTATCATTTACTTACCGGGTAAGATTTTAGTCAACAAAAAATGGCTTTCTATGCAACAAGTTACACGGTAAGAGCTGATCGTGGTAAGAGTCATTGCCCTCACTTACCAGGTAAGACTTTAGGTCATTGTCTCGCTCTTACCGGGTAATATTATTGGTCCTTGCCATGTTTATCCGATATGGTAATGTAACTTCGTAAGCGTTTACCCAAGTAAGCATTTGGTAAACGGCCCCTACGAGTTCTAAGAACGATTAGAAAAAATATTTGTTGACCTTGCAGAACTCGAATATAGTGACCTCTGAGAATAATTCAAAGGTTGAGATTTTGCAGCCACATAGTATTTTTGTAATAGTCTTGCTTTTTAACAGACTACACTTAGATTTGTCATTTAATTTTGCACAACAAAGCAAAGATGAATAAATAGATTGAATGATTGGTATCGGTATCTATATAGAAACAGTTAAAAATAACCAATTATTGTAAAATCACATGAGGATTGTTCAAGATTCAAAAGATCGATTAAGCTCGTTTTAAACGAAAATGCCACTAGTTAACAAAAAAGCCCAAATAAAGTCATCACTCAAGGTTAGGATCAGTCGAAACAAGTCAAACTAGTTGTTGCATGTGAAATGGATGATTGAAAAGTCTAGGTCGATGACACGGAAAATGATCAAATGTGCTTTTAATAGATCTTTTTTGGCGGACTCCCAAACTTCTTCTGTTTTTATATTTTTGTAATCTAAATTTTTATCTTTATAAACATGATATTGTCGTAGGTTTAATATTATTGGATTTCAAACAATAACATCACATAGCGTGCTATCAACGTTGGTTTTTCTTCTATCACATACTCGTGTCTCGTGATTATGAAGTTACCGTCAACCACAACCATAAAACGTTAGTTCATTGGTTTGGAAAAACATCAACTTTGGTGTAATTGTCAGTAAACTAAAAACACGATGGAAAACACGATAATTTCCATGTGGAAAAACCTTGCACGGGTGTGAGACATGGTGTGGAAATTGATCAAATGCAAATTGGTCCTAACAACCGTAGTTGGGTTTACAACAAAGATGATTGCGAAGGTTGAGGCGATGAAGACGGTGACACAGGGACTGTCGTTCCGACATTTAGGCGTGGTTGCAAAACACCTTTTCCGATCGAAATACAAATTGGTAATATGTAATGTCGAAAAAATGTGATACACTACGTCTTTAGTCAATAATAAATGCAAATATCTTGTGACTTTCACATATGGCATCTAATGTGTCGTTAGTAATCGACCACATACGTATTTATGTGTGGCGTGTCATATTATTGCATTTGATGGCCAACTGCTTCACACACGTTGTTGTCGCATGATTAATTTAGTTATAAAAAGTGGTTTTTCATCATCGCTTATCGATCAAAAAATATTATAATTTGTAGCAATAAATAAAACTTAAAACATTTTGAAAAATACGGTTCAAATTGAATATAATCCACATCTTGGTGAGTAATTTTACAACAAAGAGCGTAGATTGATTTGAGATCGAAATAATGATCCAAAAACCTGTGATAATTCACTTAATTTCTTAATCATAATTGAACCCATCAGATATCTACCTCCAAGGAATGTTATGAACTATACGTAAACTTCGATCTGAAAATCTAAACATACCAATTAAATCCCAGCAATAGCTAATAAAGAATTTCCAGATTGTTGTAAAATAACTTGAATGAACTTCATACTTTATTTGGAAACAAAATCCAAGCAAAACTGAAATCAAATTTTGCATATATATACAATAACAATTAGGGGTATACGCGGATTGGGTTGGGCTGTCTACGACATTTTTACAATCCAATCCAATTATGATGGTTTGAGAAAATCTCAACTTAATTTAACCCATTCAAAAGTATAACCCAACCCAACCCAACCCTTACGGGATGGGTTGACGGGTTAGTAATTACATAAATATGATGAATGAAATATCTTATAAGAATTATGTTTATATGACTAAACTATAAAACGTTGTATCTAAAAGGGTTACAAAAAATTTATATGATGCTTTTTGTGTTTTAACAAGTTTTTAGAATGTTTTTTTAAAACAAAATGTCATATTAATCATTTTACATGAACAGTTTTGAAAAATATTATGTCTATTTATATACACTTGTGTTCATATGACATTTTTTTAAACAGTGTCGTATAAAATAACTAAACATAAGACTTTATTTTGATATGTTCTAAATTTTTTTAAGACATCCAAAAGTGTCATATACACGTATTGTACCACTTTTATTTATGACTCTTTTATGTTTCGTCCTATAAAACATCATATTAGGATGCTTAGAAATTTTAGACGTCCTATAAATCTAATGTCATTGTAGCGAAATGCTATAACTGTTAGCATTTTTTCCATCAAAGTACAACATCAAATGAGTGAGTCTTTTGATTGATATATTTGTCAACTAAATATTTATCAACATCATTCATGTTCTATGGCATATCAATTTGTTGTTGCTGCAAAAACGATTCCAATAATCTTCTCCTATTAGATTATTTGTCATCATTATTTGGTGATGAATTTCTTTTGGTAACTTATATATAGCTAAAAAGATACAAACGTTATATATAATAGACTCGTATGTTATATATAGATATAAATAAATATTTATCGAAGTTATATATATTGGCGACGGGTTGACGGGTTGAATTTGGTTGAGCTAGGCTAGCCCAATTTCAACCTTCTTAATTGATGGTTTAACATGTTGAGTTTAATTGTGTTGTTAATGAGTTGGGTTGAACATGTTAACAATTTGACATTTTTTTTGTATACCCCTAATAACAAAACAAAATTAGGTTACACAACTTTAACTTTTCACCACCATAACTCCATATGGATTGAGTATTGGTGTATAATGTGAACGCAATGCAAATACAGTTGAGTTCAATAAAGAGTTAACACATAAGTAACATTATTATATACGAAAATAAGCTGCTACACAATAAACTATCTGACAACAACTTAGTGACTCAAAAGCCAAAGAAGAAACGCTACTTCAGACCATGTCATATTTAGCCAAAAGTTCCAAAGATGCACCCTTTTAGGCTTGCCAATGTACCATCAACGGTTGGAGCAGTTTCAATGGAAACAACAACAACTACGTGAAAAGAAGAAAGGAACTAAATTTGAAGGTTAGAGTTGAAGAGGGTGTCAAAGGACAACTGATTGGGATTAAGATGTTTGGATCACAATAAAAGAATGTTTGGTAAATACAAGCCTTTGACAATTCAAAGCAAACCACGGTTAGAAAAGGTTGTACACATATTATATAAGTTTACCATACCTTCATTTTTTTTTCTTCTTCAAATACTGGATATCCAACCCGCTATGCGAGCCGACTAATCTCAGAGCGACCACCTGCTTTTGCGGGCAGTTCAGAGTCACCGCAATTGAACCTCCGTAGCCACAAAACAATTTTTATTCCTCATTGGATTTGAACCTGAGACCTCCAGACACTTTTAACTTATGGAGCTCAAACTCAAACCAATTCAACACCATCCTTGTGGTTTCATCTTTTTCATACAGAGATCGTTTTTTCGTGACTTTGGTCGTACATTTATTATATGTGGATAATATATCTCACATCCCAAGAAGATTTCTACCCTTGTTTATGGTATATCCCAAAACTGAAACATTTGAATTATTTTGGAAATCAATAAATAAAACATCAACTATTTATTTATCATCATTATTATAAAAATGACTATACTTATATGACTTCTGAAGATTAATTTGTTTTACCAAAGGATTATTGATTGAAGGGGAACCCAGTAACTCCACATTTGTGGAGCTCAGCGATTTAAATATCACAAAAGGTGAAAAATTATATAAGATTTTAATTTGACGTATATAACTATTATATATTTAACCACAAGAGTGGTGCCTGATTGGTTTGAGCTTGACTCCAAATGTCAAAAGTACCAGGAAATATCAGGTTCAAATCCAAGGAGGAATAAAAATCCCCTTGTGGCTACGGAGATTCAAATGCAGTGACTCCGGGCTATTTGCAAAGCAGGTGATCGCCTTGGAATTAATCGGCTCGCATAGCGGGTTGGATATCCATGTCAATAAAAAAACCTATTATATATTTAAAAGGAGATTTAACCGTAATGCGTTATTAATAATTACTTTAGACATTTAACAAACAATTAAAAAGATAACTTATTTGTTACAAAATAAATTTTTACAATAAAAATGATATACAAATAAAAAGTTATTACACTTTTTAATGAATTAAATAATAATTTTACCTTTAAAATAATATTTTTTTAAATAACAATTTTACCCTTAAAATAATAAATTTTTTCCATTTTATAATTAAACATAAAATAAAAAAGTAAATATTACTTAAAAATAGACGCTCATTTTAAAACAAGTTGTTTGGGAGAGAAATAAGTAATCAATGAGAATAGAAATAAAAAAAATTGTTTGCATTTATATAATATGATAAGTTCATTCCTCTATAAATCCAAATTTTGATTCCAGGTAGGGGTGTCCAAAGGTTGAATTAACCGAAGCCCGATCCAAAAATAAGGCATTTATGTAAAATTCGAATGTCCTGAAATCCGAAAAGCTGAAAACCAAATTGGGAAAAAATTGGGTTCCGGTTGGGGTTTGATTTTTGGCGACCTGATGTGTCCGAAAACCCAATATATATATATATATACACACACACACACACATATTTTTTAAATACTATATAAATATACTTATTTATCTAGTTACCTTTTGAAAATTTTATTAAACTTAGTCGGTCTTGGTTTTTTTAATTCATTTATAAGAATACTACTGATTTATCAACCATCTAAATCGATTGGATATATATTTCATTATAACTAAACCCGAACCCGACCGACATCAATTTGAAACCAACCGACCCAAACCCGAAGCAATCCGAAATCCAAAATCCAAATTTTGGGCCTTAATTTCCATATCTGAAACCCGATCGGGTTTTTGATTTTCCCACCCGATGCACACCTGATACCCCTAATTCCAGGTTAAACCGAGGGAATGGAAATTCATTTAATTTTTATTTCCTGTCATTTCATTTTCCTGCCTGAACAAAACACCTCTAAAACAATAATATAACACTTAGGGCTGTTCAATTCATTTTTCATTAAGATCTGTATGGATAAGGTTGCTTGTATGGGTAAGGTTGTCTGTATTGTATAACATAAATTGTTGTTCGGTTGTTCTACTAAATAAACAGTCTGAATGTTATAAATGACCATTTACTCCTCAATTTATATTTTCAAATCCAATTCCAAACTACTTCATTTTCAAATATATCAAACCCAAATCAGAACAATTTCATTCCCAAAAATATCAATCCCTATTATTCTTTTTCCAATCCTAAAATCTTCAAATTACTATATATGTATAGTTGTGCACATATAAACACAGCGGGCATATCCTTTTTTTACCGTACAAATCCATTTTCAGGAGTAACAACAACCAACCTAAATGCTGGGAGGTTAGTTTGAGGTTCAAGTATCAGATAAAGAAATGTAGAAATGAACGGAATCAAATTTTCAATTAAAGAAGAAGTTGCTGGAGAAAAAGTTATATTTTACTAGATAAAACAGAATCAAAGGAATATATTCGAGATGCAGAAGGAAAAAGATGAAGAGGAGTTACCAAGTGTGAGGGCAACCACGACAAGGGTTTTGTTGTTTAGAGGCGTCAGAAGAAATTTGCAGAAGCGTGAATCGGTTGCAAGGGTAGTTGGAGAAATTTTTTAGCTGAACAATTAAGTCATCGTCCGAAGGAGTAAGCCGTAATCGAAGAACTAGTTATGACTGAGTAAATAAACCATTAATGCTATACAATTTATTAAGTCATAACTGAACAACCCCTTTTCGAACGGAAAGACAATATTTACTTTTTACCACGCATAAACGTGATACAGATTTTTCAACTACCAATTTTGTCGGGAGGATTCTTCAGAAAATATATATTATCAGTCTCTACCTCCTACCATCGTGTCGCCTTCCTTCCGGTATACCTTCTTCTCACTCCGATCCTTCTCTCTCTCTCTCTCTCTCTCTACGTTTCTCCGACGACGACGCGGTTTTTCTTTTCTGCTTGAAATAGCCACCGTGAGGAACAAGATTTTGAGAGATAAAGGAGCTTCTCCCCCTCCCTGTACTAGGCTTTTCTGTGTTCTCGCCTAATTACCCATAGCTGCTGCTTTAAGCATTTCAATCGACACGCCTTCAGGTGATCTTTTGTTTGGTCTTGTTTTCTTTTTCAAACTAGGGTTTCTTGCTGCTCTTCAGATCTAATGTGAAGGTTTTGATACCCCGATAAAACCCTAAAACTAAATATGGCTGTTCGTAACGCGAAATGGGGTTCTTATCAGGGTTTGTCTTATTTACGCTGAGATTGTATATTTCTTGAATGATTTTTCAAAGCTATTTGCGAAGTAAATGGTCTGGTTAAACTATGAAATAATTTTTGAAAGAATTTGTAGTACGGTTGATCTTGTTGCATTTTGAACCCATGAAAGAATAAACCAACGCCTCCAGATCGTATATTGCATGTGTGTAAATTATCTTGGTTTGCGTATGTTAAATATCCTGCTCTCTAATCATTGGTATAGCTCCTGTGAGGTAGTTGATTTAACTGTGATCAATGATAAGGGTATCTTTTCTTGCATTTTAGATCACGAACAAGTAAGCAACCGTGTTAAGTAAGACCATTATGAATCGTTCAAGCTTTGATTGGACCTCTGACCTCAGAAATTATGGAACCTCATTTTCGTAGGAACCTGTTTTGCCTTCAATTTCTGTCACATCTTTTAGCCGTTTGAATGAGACGATTTCTTAGATATAGTATATCGTCATGGATGTGGGTGTTTAAAATTGAAGTATACTTCGTCAAGTTATAGATCCTGACTTATTGCCTTTTCTCAAAACGATGGCTTATGATCAAATTATAGGATATAGCCACTAGTTAACAAATCAAGCAAGAAATAGCTATGTTTGTCACAAAAAATGCAGCTGGAACTTGGAAGAGCTTTGTGGAGAGAAGTTCGAGGTATCTATTAGATAAATGACAGGAGTTAAAAATGAACAACCTAAATACAAAGACATGACAATACCAAAGGAATACTTGACATAGTGTGTGTGTGTATATATATCAAGACATGCTTGACAGTTGACAATCCATACATATCCATATGGTGGAACTTTCTAGATGCATAAAAGTGGAAACAAATGTAGTTACTGTATCTCATAGTCATAGGCAGCTGAAATGCATTAATGATGTATTTTGTTTCACTTCAGTATAGTGTAATGAATGAATAGAGATGCCAAGTTTTGTGTATTCCTGAGTATTATACTGCCTGTGGTGTTTATACAGCTTGTGCATTATTATGCTTGTATTGTTTCAAAACAAGCTTTTTCAGAGAAAGTAGTGAAAAGAGAATCAACAACAAAAGAGAGTAATGAGCTGTCTGATTGTTTAGGAGACTGTTTTTCATGTTCTAAGATTACATATTTCAACCATGAGACTGAGAGGAAGCTTTTGACAAGCCCAAAATGACCACAAATTTTCAACAAAAAGAAGAGATGACAATGAGATGGAAGAAGCATTTTAGTTAAGTTGAGAAGCTCATGTGCGGAGTGTTGGGGTATGTGGGCATGCATGGTGCTTTGCCTAACCTTTCACTGGCATGAGAACCTTTCTCAAACTGGAGCTTGTTAGATAATGTGAAGAGTAGCTCCTTTGGCAAAATCACTCACGAATTTCGGGTATTTGGCAAGCGAAACAACTCATGTGACCAAAGCATATAGGTAGATGGTTGGTAAAATTTTATTCAATTGCATTCGTTCTGACAGGAGAACCTAAGAGAGCCATATATATTTCCAATTAGGGGCACACAATAGTGTCCTACATGCATAGCGTTCTTTGTCAGTTTGATAACAGATCCAAAAACCTTTCAAGGAAAATAAACTAAAGATCCCAGAGAATCCCTAGACAACTAATGATAGTTTCATAAAAAATACCTAAATTTTTCACGGTGCATTATCCCACACGGTGCTCATATGTTCTCCTAGTGTGTCACTATAAATGGTGAGGTGCCACAACGGAAAATTGCCACTTTATTCCCCATTCATTCTTGCTGACTTCCAGTTTTTGATCTGTGCTTTTGGATATAGCGATATCTATCATATGAACATATTTGTTGTGGTTGCGACTTTAAATAGATGATATTTGATATCTTGTGATTTTGTTTTATACAGATCTTAATAACATGAGGGTGCTTGAGTGATATAAGATACATTTTCTCAACTTGGTCTTCCAAAATATGGCTTCTATTGGTATGGCTCCACCGACAGTTGAAAAAGTTGATGGTGATTCAATGTGTGTTGACAAACTGCCCGAGGAAATCAACGAAATGAAAATCAGAGATGAAAAGGTGGAAAAGGTTGCTCCTGGCGTCTTCAGCATAATATTTTTCTATATTTTGCCTTGTGTCCTTAGGGTGCATCTCTACTACAAATTTTCACATAAAGCTAGCCTCTTGCAGGAAATGGAGGCGACTGTGGTGGATGGAAATGGCACTGAAACTGGTCATATTATTGTTACTACTATTGGAGGTAGAAATGGTCAACCCAAACAGGTATGGAACGAATATTATTATGCGTACAAGTGCAAATTTTTGGCACGCCTTTCAGTAGTAGGTGGCATTCCTCTGTAGCTCTAATTGGTCTTTACTGAGTCATTTTTGTTATAACAATGGGTTCTGTATTTGCTCTTATTTGCTTTTGAGAATTGCTTCTTGACCTAACCCTCACTTTATGTCATGGGTTGCTTAGTTTGATAACTTCCGCTTCATGTGATAGCAACTGATGAAAGCAATAGATCTTTTACTGAAATATAGATCTATGGCCGCGTTGAAAAAACATGTAATTTCTATAGCATAAATGGATAGAAAAGGCATATATTTGGGACATGGAATCGAGTTACCTCAATTTTGCAAGTCTTGGTTGCTTGGCAGTTTTGGGTGGTGCTTTAGGTGTAACTTAATTTTATATATACATGAGGAAGTATTTAAAGGCTTCCAGTAGTTGGTGAAATACTTTCTGATATTTGATTCAATTTTATCTTGTTGACTGTTGTTTCAGACAATAAGCTATATGGCAGAGCGTGTTGTTGGCCAGGGTTCTTTTGGAATAGTTTTTCAGGTAATACTCTTAAGCAACTACTCTGAATTGTCAAAATTGGTATCCAAAGATGGGACTTTACCCTGCATGTATGTCACCCATTGGATTTTTACTTCTGCAGGCCAAGTGCTTAGAAACTGGAGAAGCTGTTGCAATTAAAAAAGTATTGCAGGATAAACGATACAAGAATCGTGAATTGCAAACGATGCGACTTCTCGATCATCCCAATGTTATTTCACTTAAACACTGCTTCTTTTCAACTACAGACAAAGATGAGCTTTATCTCAATTTGGTTTTAGAATATGTGCCAGAGACAGCTTATCGTGTAGCAAGACACTACAGCAAGGCAAATCAAAGGATGCCTATGATTTATGTCAAACTATACACGTATCAGGTATGCCCTTTACATGTAAAAAATCTTGTTTATTCTCATCAATTTCCGGACCCTGCTAGTAGTCATATCTTGTTGCTATGCTGTGATTTCTTTTTCGCACTCATGAAAAAAGAGTACATCCATGTCTTCTGCAGAGGTTTTTCTTTGTCAGGATTTTTTGGGAACTCTGAAACTTCCAAAGAAATTCTGTCATACGTAAGCTGGTTGTAGAAAGACTTGGAGAAATCGGATTATTATCCCCTGTGCTCTTCATAGGACAAGATGTAGGAGAAAACATAAGTTCTGGGCCCCCATTCTGAGCTTCCATCATGTATATACGTTTCCAATTATGAAGCACAAAGGCCAATCTAACACCCTAATTCCTCTTATTTTGGCAAATGTGTGGACAAGCACCATGGGATTCTTGTAATTAGATTGTAATTAGGCTCCCAAGAAACTCTTTGTTATACAAGTTTGCTTTGTCTAGACAGAGTATTAATTGTGTGCTTGCCTTTTTTGTGCTGATGAATGATGTCTTGTTTTATGAATTATTGTAATACTCTGGTGTCTTTCAGATTTTCAGAGCACTGGCATATATTCATGCAATTGGTGTCTGCCACCGAGACATTAAGCCTCAAAATCTTCTGGTATGCATCTAAATGCTATCTCCCCTCCCCCAAAGAAAAAACAGAAAGAGACAAAATCAGGGCATGAAGTTTAATAAGTAAAAACTGTTTCAATCTGCTTTGCAGGTCAATCCTCATACTCACCAGCTAAAACTCTGTGACTTTGGAAGTGCAAAAGTTCTGGTAATATGTTTGTTTAATTTGATTTAAATGCAGAAATACCACCTTCTTCTAATTTGCTATGTTTTCTGTGAATTGTCATTATCTGCTAATCTTTCTGTAACTTGTTTATATAGTGTTGCAATGTATTTCTCGTGTTTCTTGTTTTTATATAATATTGCATGCATGCATGCAACAGGTCAAAGGTGAACCAAATATATCCTACATATGTTCTCGATATTACCGTGCGCCTGAACTCATCTTTGGGGCAACCGAATACACAACTGCAATTGATGTATGGTCAGTCGGTTGTGTCCTTGCTGAACTGCTTCTGGGACAGGTTCTTACTTCTTAGCAACAACTCATTTCTTATTTTGAGCTGTTAATTATGATGATGTTTTGCAGAGTTTGTGTTCTTTTACGATTTCCTTTTGTGTCTTTTTGCACTCTTAGCCTCTGTTCCCAGGTGAGAGCGGAGTTGACCAACTTGTAGAAATCATTAAGGCAAGTTATCGGTATTCTGTTACAAAAGAATGTCTATTTTCCAAAGTTCTTTGTTCCTGTTATCATTTGATTCTTTCTTTTTATCATCTCTGTAGGTCCTTGGTACTCCAACTCGTGAAGAAATCAAGTGTATGAATCCAAACTACACAGAGTTTAAGTTCCCACAAATCAAAGCTCACCCATGGCACAAAGTGAGGACCTTGCTTTTAATGTCCACTTCGACTTGCTATAACTTGAATTTGCACAACTTGATTGGCATTTATTTGGCGTACATAGATTTTTCACAAGCGGACACCCCCGGAAGCTGTAGATCTTGTTTCAAGACTGCTGCAATACTCCCCAAACTTGAGGTGCAATGCTGTAAGTGCATCTCGCCTTTTCCTTGATCTTTGCCTTACTGGATTAGCCACTATTTAGCTTTTGCTGTCTTAACTGTCTGTAAGCTTCATATATGGTGTCTTTTGTTTTTATTTTCTTTTGTATCCATGTTGCTTCAGAAATTGGTTTGATAGCCCAAGAATTTTTATTTGATGTAGATAATATTGTATATACAACAAAACTCACACGCTATCCTCATGTCTGGTGAGGCTTGAACCCTTGACCTCCAAGATGTTGGGATTTGCCAATAACTTGGATCCTGCTCGGCCATGTTAGTCGATATACCATGAAAGTTGAAGTATTAGGTCAGGATTATAGTTTTAGCCAAAAAAGATCTTCAAATACTAAAAGTAATCCTCAATTAATGGAGTCTTGTGGACTCATATCAATAGAACAGTTTTGTAATCATGATAAGTGTTGCAATTATGGGGATATCACCAAAGTGTTTGAAAATTTCATGGGACGTGAGGTATATATTATGTAGCAAAGTGTGCTTGGAGGGACGAAAGTAATTCGAAGATGAAGGCATAGTAAAGTCACATAACATGTGCATAATGTGAAATTGCTTTGACAGTTGGAGGCATGCATTCACCCATTCTTTGATGAACTTCGTGATCCAAACACTCGTCTACCAAATGGCCGTCCATTGCCACCCCTCTTCAATTTCAAGCCTCAAGGTTAGTAAGTTGTTTCCTTTTTTCATGTAGTTGGTTGGTGTTGTTTCCATTTGGAATCTTCTTAATATGAGCATATTGATGACAGAGCTAAAAGGTGCGTCTTTGGAACTTGTGGCTAAACTAATACCAGAACATGCTAGGAAGCAGTGTCCCTTCCTTGGCTTTTGAGTTGTGTAACATGTTTGTAGCCACGGTGCCTATTTATTATGATGTAGCCTTGTTTGGTAATGTTATCCTTTGATATTTGATGACTTGGTATTTATGTTGAGATTTATTTGGTAGGAGAATTACGTTTGTATTTATGTTACATGTTTGTTGCCAAACCCGTTATCAATTTCTGGTATTACTATAAATTTTAAACTCAATTTTTAATCGTGAAATCAATATATGCAATCAATCACAAAATAACATACTGTTGAACTTCAAATCTTATGTTTTCAAAGCATGCAACATTTATTCAATTGATTTGTGATTTTTGGCAAGTCTTTATCTAGGATCATACTCAGAAAAAACCAATTCTTCTAGAATCGAATGATATCCAACTTCAGTCTATCCAATTCTAGCCTGCCTTAATTAAGAGAGAAAAATTAATTAGTTGGGCAAAAGTGTGCTCTAATTAATTATAGAATGTAATAATTCTACATTATGTTGTTCACAGAGTATATGTCAATTCTAGTTATGGTTTTCTTGTCAGCCAACTTTAATGTTATATTTTTACATATGGGCAATAGGCGGATGGATGGCTTATAAGCAAAAGACCAGATAAATACATACATACAGCCTCCAAATGCTAATATAACTCTTTTTGGTCGTGAAATCAGAACTCATCCTAAACACTACCAGTTTAGCATCTCGGGATGGATACATACAGATACGAAACAAATGTTCTACCTCTAGTTTCGGCTAATAATAATAGAATCAAGATCCTCCGAATCCAGCACCTGCCTTCCATCTTTTGCGGCTTTCTATGCTTTCCGGCCTTGACAATCCCGTCCGATCCTCGTATTTCTGTTCTAACGCCTGTTTGGTGTTCATAAAAACAATTCATAACAAAGCCAACATCAGAAGCATGTCAATTGCCAACTGATGAAACAAGCTACTAGCATCCCCAAGGTCCAAAGTTTCTGGATAAATGGAAGAACCGAAAGGTAAAACTCATGTGGCCATGGTCTGAAACAAACTCTCCCAAGAAAAACGTATGGGATTCTTCAAGGTCATGTATAAAATAAGAGACAGAAAAGGACTAACTTCTCTAAACCTGACTTTACCTTCTTTAATCAGTGTTAACTCTCATGTTGAAGACAGATTGGAGAAGCAAGGCCCTGTATCACTCCACATTCATTGTGTTCCAGGTGATTGTGGACAGTCAAGGGGTTAATGAGTTCTAAGTTCTACCACCATAGATAGAATCACTATAACCATATCAAGTGATTCATTAGTTCCCTGAAATCTAAGGATACTACCTTTAAGGAATATGTAGTTAACAACTGTAGGTGAATGATACTATAAATGCCTATACCATAAGATCCAAAGGAACCTGTCACCTAGATCTTGAACCTAAGTTGAAAGTCAATTCTTCATGCCTAGGGGTAGGTTCGGATGGGATGGGACTGGATGAGTGAGTGTGAGGTATACAGGTGAAAAATCCTGAAGGTTTTAGAGTTTTTGACATGTGGATGGTTAAGTAATTTAGTGATCTTGTCTCATCTACATGATTTTTTTTTCCACCTATTTTGTTGGGACAAAAAAAATGCATTTTTGTCCTAGTCTGTTGTTGCGCCAAACATAGGAAAAGTTGTTGTACTATCCCAAAGGCACCCTAAAGGTTAGCTTGCTTGGTGGCAGATCTAGTAATTTTAGAGGTGGGTTCGGAATTTAAGTAACATACAAGTTAAATGATTATATATATATATAAAAGAACATCGTCAACCGGCCCATTATATAAAAACCGGCTTGGGCATGCAGATTGCAAAATATGGCAAGTTACTATTCATAGCCGGAAAACTTTGTACTTGAGTGATTTTAGTGTTTCATTTTTAGTGATTGTGCGCTTTTCTTTTAAAAAATGTTTCTATTTTTTAACGGAAGAATGACAAAATAAATAATTAGCCCCCCAAACCAAAACAAATAACAATTAGGAACCAAAATTGAACAAACCCTAATTTAATAAACATCTAAACAAGATTAACATTATATAAACGACGACTTTTAGTAAACCCTAACTCAATAAACTAATAAACTAGATTAATTTAATCAACATAATATTCTGTTCATTCCAAAATAAGTTTCCACATTTTCTTGAGTTTGTAACAAAACAAATGTCCATTTTCAAAATTAAGTGTCCATTTCTCTATTTCTACCCTTAATTATGAGACGGTAAAATTCTCTTTTAGTTGATAACACCCCTAAAACTGTATGACTTCTTTCATAGTAGGCATTTATTTTAAGAACGAAGGAAATAATAAGGAAAATAATATCAAGGAAAAGTGAAATAAGTTATTTCCTTTAATTGAGTATTTGGTTGGACAATTAAACTAAAGTAATGAATAGGGGATTAACACAGATAAACAATTTTAATTGGGATTTCAGATTTAAGTGAAACTTTGGGGGTCAAACGAAATTTAAACGGCTATCTACCGCTTTTAACCCAATTTGCTAAGGCTCGTGCACTGATTTACGTTCAGGTGTCAAAGGTTAACTAGATTTATAAAGAATAAATAATTGACCAATGAAAAAAACATAATTTTAAAAACATTATGGGTACCCATCTCTTCAACCTAAGGGCCGTTTATCTAAACACTTACCCGGTAAGCACTTATCGGTAAAATTCAAACTATCGCTTACTGGGTAAGATTTTATTCATTAAAACGCATCGTATACAACAATTAATCCCGGTAAGCGTTAACCATGGTAAGAGTCGTCATCCTCACTTACCGGGTAAGACTCTTAATTCTTACCTTCGCTCTTACCGGGTAAGATTCTTAGTCTTTGCCATATTCATCATGTAAAGTAAAATGACTTGGTAAGTGCTTACTCGGGTAAGCGTTTGGTAAACGGCACCTAAGTCCGCCCATTAATCATAAGATTAGATTATATTATTATTCACTTCCAATAATTACTCACCAGTAGTTCTGAACGGATACTATCGACAACTTCTCCTGTCATCCTGTCAAAAAAGAGAATTCCCTGTAGAAATACGAAATGCATGACAGAAATATCAGTGTGGAAAGCAACCCAAAAACATGAGAATTTTCAGCCACGTGCACCATGGCCATGATAGTTGCCTGCTAATGCTAAAACACAATTTATTTAGGAGTCATCAAAACATTCTGTCAATCAACTTGTCTAAATCCAACATCTGGAGTTCCGCAGACAAATAGTTCCTATAGATAATTCATTACAGTCAATTACGGGGAACACTGTAACAGAGAGGTTTTAGGGAAGATTTTCCTTACAGGTGTGAGGTGGCATTAATATTTTAAGTTAGGTTCAGAAACTTAAAATTTGTAAAATGCCATTCATATAATTATATCCAAGTGACAAAGATCAAAACCATTCCAACAAATAGTAGATATTGATTAACTTGCCTCCAAATGATCAAATTCATGTTGGAAAACCCGTGCGGGGAGGCGTGACAAGCTAACTGAAAACTTTGCACCAGTAATGTCTTGTGCATCAACCTTGACAGCTTCTGGCCTCTGCAAGGTAACAGTTGAAGAGACATGAAAGTATTATAGCTAAAAAGTACATAGTACATACCTCAATTGGTTAAATGA
The DNA here is from genome assembly GCF_001531365.2 of Cynara cardunculus var. scolymus. Lineage (NCBI taxonomy): Eukaryota > Viridiplantae > Streptophyta > Magnoliopsida > Asterales > Asteraceae > Cynara > Cynara cardunculus. The sequence goes on along the minus strand of NC_037528.1, from coordinate 12,050,395 downwards.
ATATATCTGAAACCCTGGAAAAGTTTTGGTCTCTGCAGATTAAAGAAGAACATCCTCTTGTCTGTCTTATTGTTATCGTCTGTGTTTACATTTCTTTGTAGCTTAGTTTTCTTTTGTGTTTCATTAGTTCTCTGGTGCTTGCAATTGTTTATGGACATTTTGATGTTGGGTTATTTATACTTGTTAGATATCTATCTATACTAATAGAACATTTAAGAAACACTCTTAGTATTGTCTACAAAGCATTAACAACAAATCACTGATGCATCACGAGTTATGGTTTGTCGAAATTTTTTGGTTGAAAGCATGTCACACATAGGTGGAGCAACAAAAGGTGGAGTGAGATCCATGTCTATAAAAGAGTCCAAGATGTTGGCTACAGAGCACATCAATCTAATCCACTTTAAGTATTTGATTATCTTCTTTCTTGTTTCTCTTGTTATAGAGTGTAAAAATGTGAGATACAGCCTTGAAGGGCGGCTTGAGAGATTAGTGTGCGTAATGGTGATATTTTTTTTACATAATGAATTTCTGTCTAGAGGCCGATGTATCCAAAAAGTAATCAAAGCAATTTATCCATTTATTTTCAAACATAACTCTAAGATTTTTTTTTAATAAGAATTGCATTAATTTTCCATTTTCGGTTTACAATAAAAAAAAATCATCTTGTGGCATTTGCCATCAGGTACACAACTAATATATACATTAATATACCTTTGTAACTTTTGTAGGTTCTATACATGGGGTTATATACGAAAATTGTTAGGGGTTATATTGTTGTTCATCTTCATCCATGAGTAGAGAGACGAGAGTAGAGAACTTGTGGGATAATCTGATTGAATCATTAAAATACAGATTTTTTCTCGACATCTCATCTCCTCCTGTCCATTTATATAGTGATTCTTAAACTCTAGCAATAGTGATGATTTTCTATTTTGCCCAAGTGATGATATCTCATGCATGAACCTGGATATTTTAGGTTCTTATGTATTATCAGGGATGTCCCATACAATGCTCATGTAAGTTTCAAGGTTCTTAATTTCCTTTATCAATCATATACACTCCTAGTGGGCCATGCTTTGGGGGGTTAGAAAAGAGTATCTCAAAATAAACCTAAGATGAAACATCATCAGTTTAATATGAAGAACTGAAAAGAGGGTATATGTTATTACCACCACATCAGCATTGATCCCTGGAAAGGATAAGCACCCTTCTGTAAATGGACCCAACTTTTTAGAATATCTTGTGACTTGTGGATTTACAAGAACAATCTCCTCTCCTTCACCTCGCTCACCAATTGGGTTAAACACCATAAGTCGAACATTAATTCCAACTTGGGGTGCTGAGAGCCCAATGCCATCAGTTCTGTGGACAAGAAAGCCAACAAGTATTGTTCATACTCCTGTACATAACAAGATTGGCTATAAGCCTGAAAAATGAAAATGTGTCCCTTAAATAAATCAGAAACAATCACTTAGAGAACACAAAGTTATAGCAATTACCCAAACACATATGATCAAGATAAGAAAAGTAAGAAACAAAAACATAGTTGTCTGCAATATTTATTTTCCCCTTCCTTAAAAGAAATGGTATAAGCCTATGGTTGAACTTTTAACCAAATCAAGATGGTTCAAATTTCAAGCAACTTTCATCATAAGTCTCCACTTTCACCTTACACCTATTGCTTGGATTAATTTCAACTCAACCCATCAACACTTCCTATTACAGGTTGAGGAGCAACAGAAACCTGAGTTGTCATTCCCATCTTTCTAATAAAATCACAACCAAATGTTCGAGAAGGAACATTGGTTAGTAATGGCCAACCCACAAAATATTAAGATCTGGATTATTTTAATAATTTGAATACATATCGCTTGACATAGTCAAAGGAGCAAGGACAAGCCCTAGAAATATATACATGTCGGTGTGGCCAGGAGAAATTTGGTTAACGAGTAAATGTATATCTATAGCTAAACGACACAAACTTAATATAAATTATCCATGTTCTCAACCTTTTTACACAATAAAATGCTCCAAGATGACTTTTCTGGCAAAATTGATAACCTAAGGGGGTGTTCACAAATCTTTCAAGGGACCAGAGTCCGTATTTTAAAAAATTAGAAGACACAAAGTGGCACCTCTAAGACATCAAGGGTGCCACCCTCCTGCTTAGTTGCCCAGCGACTAGCTCTGTACAGGACATGCAAACAAGCCCCGACTTCTCATTGACCACCTTATTGTACTTCTCTGGTATGTAATCCAGCTCCACCTCACCGATGAGAGACACATCAGAGTTCCAATGCACACAAATTGGAATTCTCGGATGATCATATGAGACCAGGGAAAACATCAAGAAAAATCCAAAAATTTCACCCAAAACTTGGCATTTGATGCAATATCTTAAGTGTGCAAGCCTCATCCATTATGTAGCTAAATTGCTATTTCAGCTACAAGTATGTGACTTTTGCAAGGCTAAATTGTTATCATTCTACCCTCTAGAACTTAATTGTCAAGTATGCTCCTCTTAGCCCTCCTTAAGTGTCAGTGGCCCTACAAGATGTTGATTACACGTTTCCCTAACAATATGGACACCCCCCCCCCAAAAAAAAAAAACACACACACAACAAAAGTAATCATGTTCTTCATTGATGAACTTCCATTCTTAAGAAGCTCTAAAGTCTAGCAAATTACACCAATTATGCTACTTCTCTTATGAGAAAACATGTTTAGTTGCATAACCTTTGCACACGTTGAGAGCACATTCGAGGTCTTCCACATACTTGAATACACTTCAAAGTCAAACATTTGCAATTTAATTAGCGCCTTAGCCATTTGGTTTTGCCATCAAATCACCAACTAATTGCTTGCAGACGCACACATAAACCATGAGCAATTACAATGCTGCATATAATTGAGGGAAGAGCACTCACTTGTACATTAAGTCAAACATTTCATCTACTAACTTCTTCAAGTTCTCATCAAATGTATCAACACGCTTGTTCTTTGCCCTAAGTATGGGGTCTGGATACAGTACAATTTTGAGCGGAGCTTCAAAGTGCATGTCAGCCGCTGAAATGACAGGCACAATCAAATAGCAGTACAAAGAATTTTACATGATCTGTTAATAATAATAAATGAAATAAGATAATGCATTACAAGTTTGATTTGAAAATTCAAACTCATGGTCCCCAAATTTTTCGAAATTGTTATTATTACTGCTCTATATTGTTTTATGTAGTTGCTAAATTTTGCTCTGTGCAAGAATTGATTTTTCTCGAACTTAAAATTATAAACTAAAAAACAGAAACAAACTCATCTGACGATTCAAAAAGTTTGGAGCATTAAAGTATAAGTGAGCATTCACAAAAACAAATTTACGTGTAGCTGTAGCTATTTCCTCTTCCTTTTTCTGCAAGGATCCTCGCTTGGCCTGAGCTTGAACACCCATGGCTGGAGGTCTGTATTGATAATTTGAAGAAAATATAGGCCATCCTTCGGAGGAATTGGCGGTTTGAAAGGTTGCCAAATCAGTACGCCGCTGACAGCTAGTAGAACGGAAACTACCATGAGAGAGGGAGGGCAAGTGTAGCCAATTCGCACAGGCCATTTATACCTCCTTTGGTTCTCAAATATCTGGAAAGAGTAAAACAAGTAGACAATGGTGATGTCAAGAATCAGCCTGTGCCCTAGGTGAGTATTTTGCATACAGATTGTTTCCTTCCGTCCTTAATGAGTACAATCATATGGCATCTATAACATCATAAAGTGAAATTAGCTGTGCCTAAACACTATTTACCAAAAATTTGCAAATAAGATCGCATTGTAAAAGAATGAGCTACCAAGAGGAATCCATGATGAGAATGAGCAACTTCTCAGTTCTCACACAGCCATAATTTGCCAATTGACTAGGTACAGTGGCAAATAAAACCATAGCAATACCATACATCGAGAATAACAGTGAACTAGGCGAAGGCTGTGAGGCATGCTCAGTTTGAAGTTCAAAACTTATCCATTCACATGGTGGCTAGCGTAATTGAAAGGAAAAATCAAGACGAAACAAAAGATTACCTGAAGGCGTGTCGATTCGAATGCTTACAGCAACAACAATGGATAAACTCCTTTTATCTCTCTAAATCTTCTCCCTCTCGGTGGCTATGGAGGTATATGTATCAACCAGAAAACAAAAACCGCATCGTCGGAGAAGCGTTGAGGAAGAGAAGAAGGGGCACGCTATTAATCCTTTAGGATAAAATAGATAATTTTGTCATGATTCGTCTTAATTACTTAAAATTGTTTAACAAATTAATGTTTCAGTAATTCTAAAAATTGGTTCTTTTTATCTCAAAAAAAGTAATGTTAACCAACTAATAAAAGTTTGATGATTTATTATCCTTTTTAAAAAATCATGGTTTTAATAATTTAAAATGTGAAAATTTAATAGTCTTTATTTGAAAAAGTAGTTCAGTGACTTAATCAATCAAAATAAGATAGTTTAGTAATCTTTTTCATTTAAGAAAATAGTTTAGAGACTAAATCATTTAAAATGAGAAAGTTTATTGAGTTTTTTAAAACTTTTTACTTTATTTTGCATGGTAAATAGTTTTTACTTTACATAAAATTAGATAAATTTGATGTAAAATTTCAAAGTATCGACAATCACAATCCTCAATAGTTACATGTTATTGATGAAAATGGGTATCGAATAGAAATAATTGGATATTTATTATAGTAATTGATACATGTAAATTAGCGTTACATTAAGTATGGAAACAACCAAATTTTGTTTCAATTTTTTTTATTCTTCCAAAAGTAAGTCTTTTTATAAAGAATTAACTACAAATGAAATATTTAATCGAGATTACAATGTTAATGATGTGAATTAATCTGTTTTATGTCTAAACTAATATTTAATAATAACAAACATAACACTTTTGTGAAAAGTGTCAATACAAATGAGTTTTGTAATAAATGGTAACGAGTAAATAGTTAATTGTAAATGGAATTATTATTCTTAAAATGTAGATTTTTGTAATTTCGACGGATATCACTAAAAGAAGTGTTGAAATTTCAAGGTATGTGGGGTATATCATCCACGGACGCAGGTTTGGATCACCCCATATATGCCTTCCGAATATCAAGATATAACAAACTTATGTATCATGCGCAATCAGTCGATTGCATTGATATACATTGTCGGGTTTCACAAGATGGATCAGGTGATTCTCCTAAGAGTGAAAGTGGAACAAGAGCGCTCATCTACATCTAGTTTGTTAGACCTATGTGTTGGTGCTGGGTTGTCAATTTTTCGTATACAAGGAGAAGCACGAAAGCAACGTATCACCTCATTGGATATCGTTTTGACCTATCAAGAGATAATTATCCAACACTTAATTTTCTATTTGATATGTTAAATCATATATGGTTTCGTTATGTCTAATGAGTTGTCAACATGTTCATTAGTTTGATACTCTTGGACTGTCTGGAGTCTAAGTGATATTCTATTATTATGATTTTTCAACGAAATTGTTAGAGAATATCAACCGTGAAGATGCACGGGAAAACCTTGTGAAGTTTTTAATCTTGTGAACTCGAGAAGGCATATGGAGTCCGAATTGGACAACGGTAGTACGTGGATTAAAAAAAACATTCCTTGTAAGTAATATGAGTCATAAATACCATATTCGCTTGATGTTGTCATTGGATTTTCCACAATAACAATATTTGAACTTTGATACCTTCATGGGTATATGTGTGTTACACTATAGATTTCTTTTCAGAGTAAATTATATAAAGCATATGTGACACCCCAAAATAAGGTAAATAATTTATAAAAATTGATGGAAAAAAGAAAAGAAAATAAAGCGGGTTTTATTTTATTGGAGCAAACATGTAAATGAATGATTTGAGAGGGGCCAAATCTGTCATTTAATTAAAGTATTAAGGGTTTAAAATGTCAAATATTATGTCAAGAGGAGGCTAAATGTAAATATAAGAAAGTTTAGGGGGTCAAATGTCATATTTTTTAAAGATGAGGAGTCTGTTTTGCCAACAGTACACCTCTGTTTGGAGATGACAACCTTACAGCGAAAAATAGGGATTTGGGCTTGATTTTTCAACTAATACGCCAAAACTATTAGCATATTAGTATAGAGCACCGGTTGGGGATCATTTGGGTCCGAATGGTTTGAAAAATAAGTATACATCAAAAGAGAAATCGAAGTTCGGAATTCGGAATTGAAACTCTTGGTTTTTTGTCGATTTCAAGTGAGATTCTCAAGTCGTAGGGAAAAATGATATGCTACAAATGATCAAGCGATGGATCAAGAAGTCTTTACAGTCAACATCTCTAAGCTCAAAAACGAAGTTAGTAAAAAAGGGTTTGAAATCTTGTTTATTTTAAGTTGCATGATCTATTTCATTATATATTTTCTTTCTTATTGTTTTGTTTCTTAGTTGGTCTTTATATATTTATTTTAGAGTTTTTTTTATTTAAAATGTATTGAGATAATGCTTCTCTAAAATATCTTAGTAATATAATTAATATCGAAATTATTAAAACATAATAACTGTTGTTGGAACTTGGAACTGAATATAATTCTTTTTATTAATATTATAGGTATTTATACTTTATCTAGAAAATTTATTACATAACTCTTGAAAATTAATCAATTCTATAATTAAAGTTATCTGTATCATAAAAGTTTAAAATTATACTTATTAAACCTTGTAAAATTTCTCTTGATAGAAGTGATCTCCCTGCTCTATATAAAAAAAAAACCCTTATAAAATTGTTGTCTTATTATTGCAAATCAATATAATAAAAAATAAAATTAAGATTATAGATTTAGGCATTGTTTGACAAACATAAACTAGTTTGGGTGGGGGCTTGCTAATAGCAAGAAAGATTTCTTGTGTATAACTAGACCAAATATTGTTGGAGGTGATGAAGCCATGATGCCACCAGAGTTTGTCGATGAGACCAAAGGGAGAGGCATGGTGACTAGTTGGTGCCCTCAAGAACAGGTTATGAAACACCCGACAATAGGAGGATTATTGACTCATTGCTATTGAGAGTATTAGCAACGGGGTTCCAGTGATTTGTTGGCCCCTTTTTTTGCAGAACAACAAACAAATTGTCGATATAGTTGTGTAGAATGGGGATAGGGATGGAAAGAAAGGGAAGATGATGACGAACAAGGGTTTGGAGTGGAAGAAGAAGGCCGAAGAAGCCGTGGCTATTGGTGGATCATCTTATATCAACTTCCATAAACTAATTACAGATGTTCTATTGAGAAATTAAAGTCGACATTCTTGTTGCTAGCTGCTAGTTATTAAGTCTTCCAAACAGTCATTTTTTAATGTTTGTTATCTACTTGTCTTGTAACAAGTGTTACACATATATCTTTAAGTCATCATACGTAAGATTGTAGATGGATCTAATGGACACCTGTGGCAATTCCATTGGCTTCAAGCCATGACTATGTCAAAGCTTAAGCTTGTATCTTCTTTCATTTTTAATTTTAGCTTTGAAAAATAAAACAATTCTAATAATGTTTATGTAAGTTGCATAAAAATTAAACTTATATTATTTTGTTTCATAGTTAATAAAATTGCGTTAAATGATTTTAGTAAAATATTTAAAGAAAATATTGACAATAAAGGTGTGGGCGTGTGGCTTCACACACACCCCAACTACGATCTGATCCAATCTCATCTCATCTCGTATTTTTGGCATTCAATCTTCACAGTTCCCAAGGATGGTATATTGGTATGCATCTCTATCTTATGGTTGACCCCACTCTTATCCTTTATGGAAATCCATTTGCCCACTCCTTCTCGATAACCCATTTCTCGCTCTAATCTTCCTTTATTTCATTTACCATCTCTTATTTTTTTTTTCTATTAATCTGAATATCCAATTTGCTATGTGAGTTAACTAATTTCAGGACGACCGCCTGATTTGTAGATAGTCCGGAGTCATCGCATTTGAACCTCCATGACCATAAGAAGATTTTTGTTTCTCATTGGATTTGAACCTGGGACCTCCAAATACTTGTGACCTTTGGAGTCAAACTCAAACCAATCAAACACCATTCCTATAGTTTGCTTATTCATATTTAATACCCAATTAAATGGATTTCAAATTGTACTTCCTATTTGATTTAATAATTGTTTATTTGCTTTTAACTCTTGAATATTTTGTTAAAGTGCTACTTTTGGTGTTATATTACTTATCGTTACCCTTGATGTTTATAGAGCTAAACAAATTTATGATCAACTAAATATGAATCAAAAGATCCATAAAAAGTACGTAAAAACGCTACAAATAAGATATAAAAAGCATAAAAATCGGCATGGTATTGGTTCGTCTAAGTAAATAAAGGCGAAGACGATCACTTTCTTTTGACAAGTTTTATGAATTTTATTTTTGGTGAAATAAGAAGAGGGTGTATTTCTCATCTTTCTAACTCTTAATTTTAAAGGTTTTTTCTTTTTCATATATCTTTTCTCTATTTTAAGAAAGTCTTTAAAATATTTGTTGGAACAAATAAAAGATGATCAACACTCCGAAATCTTTATTTTCTACATATTGAAACACAGACACAGACACACACACACACACACACACACACATATATATATATATATATATATATATATATATTAGGTTTTCTGTATAACTTGTTTGAAGAATCTCGAATCATGCTTCAAAACCCCTAGATGTTAGCATAGTGAATACAACGTGAAACCTACTTAACATGTTTCACATATGAATTTTACAAGTGCTATCAACTTTTTTAAAGCTATACTTTTTATTGGGTAAGCTTGAGTTTCCAAGCCAGTTTAGGTGTGCCAAATAATTCTCAAAGCGGCTATGAATATTCTGAACTCATCGCAGACAAATCTCCATGGTCAAAAGGGAATTGGCAGCACCTAGATTCGAATTGGAGGTGGATGAAATTTCCACTACACCCCCTAAAACATAACCAATGCGCCATAACCCAAGCTATATTCGTTTGTTGGAATATTTGACATTTGTTTATATGTATATAAATTAGTGTTTTATATAGATCTCATCGACCATTTAAACTAGCTAAATGTGTTATATGTCACAAAAAAAAAAAAAATATTAATTAGATTTTTCTAACTGTGAATGTTTGTGTCAACTTGCATATAACTCGATTAATCTTAGATTCCTAGGGGTCCTAGAGAACAAAAAAAAAATTACAGTTGTTTTACAAGATTCTCTAATAAGAATTCCTAAAAATCAAAGTCTTATTATAAATTAAGCTACTCAGACTTTTTATATTCATAATATTGGTTTATCATTTTGAAGGGAAAAAAATAAATCTATAATGTTCAATAAAATTATTGAAGCATTAATTAACTATTTAAAATATGTTTTAATAAAAATTAAAAAAAAAATTGTTATACGTTTATGAACAACATACAAAAGGAAAATTTTTGTATTTTATTTTGACCAAAAAAAAATTAAAAATATACTATTCTTGTCCTATAGCCTAAGGGTCTTTTTAATATTTAAAATTAGTTTTTTTTAATAATATTTAAAATTATTTACTTTATTTATCTGGTAAAGAGTTATATTTGCTTTTAGCATTGTAAAAAACAATACAATCGATATTAGTAATTACATAGATTAATATAAAGGTCGAAAGTTATTCTTTCGTTTGCATTTGTTTGGTATATGTTTAAAATCAAATATTTAATATTGCAGAAGAAAATGAATGGTCTTCAATATTGGAATTAATAAAAATAATTAGACTGAAAAAGACAAGTATTTTGATAGTTATCACTGAACTTTGGGTTGCCACATCTGATCATTATTCATAGTAATTAATATTTTTGTATAAAAAACAACTGAATTAATAGAAAACACTGAATAAAACAACATTTTTTATTTTTTATAAGAAAGAAATAAGAAAATAGCTTCTAAGTATAAATATTGTTATAATTAGTAACACCTTGCAAGATATGTTATAAGTTTGTAGTCTTATTTTTTTCTGTAATAACTTGACTTGTTTATAATTAAACATGCCATTGCTCTATAATTGTTTTCATGACCAATTTATCATGGATCAGTATTTTCTATCGTCAATATATCATTTAATTTATCATATAGAATAACATTGTTTTACACTAATGTTTAAATCTGCATAAAAAGGCTAAATGATGAACAACCGTACATGGTTTAAAATATAACATACGGAATCCCAAAACATAATTTTTTAGTTCCATTGTAATATTATGTGTCAAAAGCTGCTTTTCAAAAGAAACAACACACACATTGACCTGATAATGTAAACAATTATAAATAATGCATTACTTCTACGAACTTACAAGGAGAAGCATTTTACACCTACACCATGTCTATACTTAAATTATTGACAATCAAATATTAATTCAGATAGAACTATATTGCATTATTAATGTTAATAGATGCACAAATCCAATTAACTGAGGCGTGGATCGTTGGTCAGAGTCATTTTTAGTGTCAAACAACATAGTGTTTTACTAACTATTAATTCATATAAAATTACGATAATAATTAATTTTTTCGCTAATCAATTTTTAATTATAAGAAAAAAATATTTTTAAAATTGCTAATCAAATAACTAGAACCTTTAAACAAAATAAAAATTGGTAGATTATTAAATTATCATTAGAATATCTTTATCAGCTTCTTTAAAATGGAGATTTTGAATGTTCTTTTTTGCTTTAACAGATTCTTCAAAACAAAGAATTCCCTAACTATAATAAAAAATTAATATTTTATCATCCCATCAATAAAAGTATTTGAAATTAGATGTTTAAGAAGAAGAAATAATATTTTATTATATTTAATAAATTAAAATAAAAAATCTCTTAAACATGAATGTAATATTTTTATAGAGATTTTTTAATCTTCGACTTATTTTAGAAGTTTTTTATAAAGAATTTACTGAACAAGGCTGGTCGAGATATATTAATTATATTGTTTAGGATCGTAATTTTGGAAAATAAAGCTTAAAACGTAGGGAGTGGAATTTGCGATCAAAAAAAGAAGAAAAAGGAAGGATTGTGTTTCAACTCTTCTACAATGAGTATGGAGGACTAAAGAGTTGGTGGGCCAGTTTATTGTTTATTCTAGAGAGAGAAAGTTAGAAATAGATAAAGAATTTGAGGGGCTAGGCGGGAGAGAGAGAGAGAGAGAGAGAGAGAGATAGAAAATGGGGAGAGCGTTTGTGTACGTGATACTTGGTGGAGGCGTCGCCGCTGGTTATGCAGCTCTTGAATTCACCAAGAAAGGTGTCTCTCATGGTGAACTCTGCATCATCTCCGAAGAACCTGTAATTTTTCATCCTCGTTATTATCTAATTTCTTACTTAACAACTGTGTCAACTTCAATCTATTGTTTTCCATTTTCGTTTTGGAAATTCGTTGATTGATCATCGCGTTTTGTCGAATTTTTGATCGTTGATGTTCGGTTTACTCTTTTGCACGCCAAGTGTTTGTTGTAAGTTTCACGAGCGTGTGTTTGAAGAACCATGAATCATTTGACTATTTGCTTTATTTTGGGAACTTTAGTTTGCTCATCTAATTGCAATTTTTCTAAAAAATTCTACTAGAGTTATCTATTGAATTGGTTTGGTTATGGGTTTCTAATAACTAGTGGATAGATGGAGTGACTTTCCGTTCTGGAACTTGAGAATTGAGATGCGTATGCCATGGTTATTGCAAAATCAAATGATGGATGGAGCAAAATTCAACTCAATCCTAGGCACTCGTAAATTTATTGATTACAGTTAAGGTGAAGATATTGGCTATAATGGTTGCACTTGAACCTGCAACAAACCAGTGATTTTTGGTGAAAGCTCTGCATAGGGTGTATTATGTTTGAAAGATAAATCCACATAATCATAATCATATTCTATTATATTCTTTTTAGTTTTATACTCTTATTGTACATTGCTTTGCATATATAAGGTTCTAATATGAATCGTATGATTGACTTTCCTTGCTTGAAGTCTTGGCATGCTTTTTGCCTTAGATTCAAAAGGTGGAAATTTTGCAGAAGAACAAGCTTATTAATGAAGTCTAGAGTGGGCCAAGCTTCCCTCACATATGTACCTCCACATTTTTAGTTTTGACTATTAGCAGTACTGTGTGGTCTATTCTTGGAAATTATATTCTAACACACACGTACCTGAGAGCTAGCTTAGATCTGATTATAATTCCATTAAAGGCACCAAAATGCCTTATTTTTGTAATTTAGATTTAAACTGAAGTTTTATTAAAGTTGTCGATCCTCAATGTCTGGTTCAATAATCAATGCATTTTGGAAAACATTATAAAGTTGTGAAATAGGCCCAACCCGGGTTTGAGATGTCACTGTTAGCCTGTTCTTCACATTCAACAGTGCTATTTATTTGGATCCTATCATCAACTAGTCCGTAAGGCAGGTATTGCATGTATGCTGATTCGTTGTTCATTACAATGACTATATTAGCACCAAACCATAAAACTCATATGTGACATATATTGGTGTTATAATATTAATGTATGATAAAAGAATCACATGTTATCCATGTAATGGTATTGATTTTTCTCGATACACATCTTTATTATGTGCAGGTGGCTCCTTATGAGAGACCTGCACTAAGCAAAGGCTTTCTACTGCCAGAAGGTATCCACTTGCTAACGGATTCAGTATTTAATGTTGTATATTAGTTTCCTTTATTTCAGAAAGTATCCATTTGCTAACAGATGCATTCATGGTTTTTGCACATTCGAGAATTATTAAAACATGCTCCTTTTTGTAGCATTGTTCTTGTAGTCTTCTGAACCATCTGTTCCAGTAACTTGGTGCTGTACTGCTGTAATGATCACATACACTAACGAAGAACACCACTATGATCCTCTGTCCTAAAAGAAGTGGAAAACACACATGAAATTGATCAACCTACAAATGTGAATCTAGAAGATTAATCGCATCATGACATTCATGTACTGAATAGTAAGATACACTAAGTTTTCTATATGAAACTAGATTCACCCATCATCTTTTATCAAATAGAGTAAAATCATAATATCCATGTTATGGCATTTAGATTTTGAAAATTGTGTTTGTTCTAGTCTTATTTTTTGTGAAGTTTAGAAAACAATTCGTATTATACTTTCAAGCCATTTAATCACAGGTTGCGTGATAGTCTCATCAGTTTCTTCTGTCTGACTCTGTTATGTTTTATACTTGTTCTCCACAGCTCCTGCACGCCTCCCTGCATTTCACACTTGTGTTGGTGCCAACGAAGAGAGGTTAACACCAAAGTGGTACAAGGAACATGGTAAATGTTATTCATGCTATCATGGATCATCTATTGACTTTGGGTGATCATGAGCAAATTGAGGATTGTTTTCTGTTATGAAAGTTCGTTATATATGGCTGTTTTGCATGGTTAAATCTTTCTTTCTTGAATTGACAATACTTGCTCTTGTAGTATGCTTGATTAATGAGTACCATTATAATATTGTCAAATGTTATAGACTCACCTGATAATAAAAGCATAATACATAAAATTCATTATCCTAAAGAATGACAAGAAAATTATGAACCTGATGTCACAAACTTAAAATAAGCATGCTGAAACAACCATGTCAAATTGATGGCATCACCCTTGTTCATGAGCTTAATATCATACAAGATTGTAATCTTTCATCGCCTAGTTAACAGTGAAATTCAGTCAAAAAGCAAAATTGAGAACCACTGCATGAGATGTATTTAGTGGATGCACACAGACCACTTTTGGATCAAGTTTTGACATCAAGCATTACTGATCACCATGGCACCCTTTAAATTCAAGAAGATATGGAAATTAGTGGCCATCTTTTGTAAGGTTGATGTTTATTCTGTTGCTTTCTATATATTTGTTTCCATCACTAATAATTAGAAGTCAATGCTTGTGTACTGAACCACAATGGGATTTCCTCTTAGTTTGTTGCTCATATTTTTTGTTCCAATTTTTTTCAGGAATTGAACTGATTCTGGGTACTCGGGTAAAGTCTGCTGATGTGAGACGTAAGACACTACTGACTGCAGCAGGGGAAACCATCAGCTACAAATTTCTAATCATTGCAACAGGTGCCCGGGTACTGAAACTGGTTCTCAAACAATATGATGCTTGATTTTAACTTCATTGGGGTTCTATGCATATAGTGATGCATTTCTAAACCTTACACAAAGCAAAAATAAAAATGCAAAATAGAAAAAGAACTTTAAAAAGAACAGCTCGATAAGTGACTAGTGTTCTTATGTTGGTCGTCGCCATGACTGTATCAACCATAATTATCAGGATTGTAATACATTTCTATTCTCAAATTTTGACGATGAATATCATAGGTAGGTCAAGGGGCCTCTTTATCTTTCGGTGATGCAAGTCACTTTTTGTTTCTGATTGTGAGTTATCTATCCACCATGGCATCATTGCCATTCATAACCACACAATACTCTTCTCTAAGGTTTCCTGTTCAGAGACATAATTCACTTTTAGTTTTTGGTTCAGAGTTCTCTGTCTACCACATCAATCACTGCCATAAGTAACCAAACAATATTCTTGCCAATAGAGCCTTAAGTGATGTTTCTTTTTGCTATAGTTTCTTTCTGCCCCACGTGCATTATTTCTTTTCTGCTATAGTTTCTTCCTTTTTGCTATAGTTTCTTGCAGCATCTATCAGACTGTGTTTAATGTGTTGTTCTTTTCCTGAGTATGCAATGCGTCAAGAAAGATGGATAAGAATCTATATTATGAAGGTTTTCTTAACTAAGATCCGGGATAGAAGCCCAAAATCTGGATTGTATAGATTCTAATAATGTCTTGTAGGTAATGTAAAGAATGTCTTCATAAGAAAGGTGGTGTGGGTCATTTCTTCTCCTCAGATACATGTTTTTCACCTCTAATTTAGGCAAGGAAGATTTACCGCTTTATTTCCTGAATAATCTGTATGGCTTTATTATAGGCTTTGAAGCTTGAAGAGTTTGGTGTGAGTGGATCAGATGCTGAAAATGTATGTTATCTACGCGATTTGGCTGATGCAACCAGGCTTGTCGACGTGATGCAAACCTCCACGGGTGGAAATGCGGTAGTTATTGGTGGTGGTTACGTTGGAATGGAGTGTGCTGCTTCGTTGGTGATAAATAAGATAAATGTTTCAATGGTGTTCCCTGAGGCACATTGCAGTAAGCCCTTTTAATTTCAAACCTAGCTATAGCTACTTTCATATATGTTCCACTGTTGCTTAGACTTCCTATTGGAATTATGTGTATATGTTATTTCCGTCTATTTTACAGTGGGCCGTTTGTTCACCCCCAAGATTGCGAGTCATTATGAAGAATTTTATAAATCCAAGGGTGTAAATTTTGTCAAAGGCACAGTTCTGTCATCATTTGCTTTCAACCCTGAGGGGAAGGTAAATTTTAGCTTATTTTGCTCGGTGATCTCAATCCTCCTAGGATATGATGAACATGCTGATTCGATTTGACTGTGGGACTGATTATATACAGGTTAGTGGAGTTTATCTCAAGGATGGAAGCTACCTTCCTGCCGATTTGGTGGTGGTAGGAATTGGAATCCGTCCCAACACGAGTCTGTTTGAAGGCCAACTGACTTTAGAGAAGGGAGGGATTAAAGTAAACGGGCGGTTGCAATCCAGCAATAGTTCAGTGTATGCAGTTGGAGACGTTGCATCATTTCCCGTCAAGATTTTCGGTGAAATCCGAAGACTCGAGCATGTCGACGCCGCCAGGAAATCAGCTCGGCATGCCGTCTCTGCAATACTGGAACCCGAGAAAACACCAGAATTCGACTACTTGCCGTTCTTCTACTCGAGGGTCTTCTCATTGTCGTGGCAGTTTTATGGAGACAACGTAGGTGAAGCCGTTTATTTTGGAGATTTCTCGGGGACTAGTTTTGGTGCTTATTGGGTGAACAAGGGTCATCTAGTTGGGTCTTTTCTGGAAGGTGGAAGTAAAGAAGAGTACGAGGCGATAGCCAAGGTGACGAGGCTCAAACCGGTGATCGAGGATTTGAGCGAGCTAGAGCGGCAGGGTTTGGGGTTCGTGGTGGCATTGAGCCAGAAACCGGGTGTATCTGAAGCAGCAAAAGATATGGATGTGGGTGGGTCGAGCCTTGTTTTAGAGAAAGCAATGTACCCATGGCATGCAGCAGCTGGGGTTGTGGTGGCGGCATCGATTGCTGCATTTGCTTATTGGTATGGAAGGAGACGCCGTAGATGGTGAGAATAGAATTAATTCCATTTATTATTCCACTATTTGAGATATTTATACCCATACCATACCTATAACTTATATTATACCCTTGTTGTGCAATTTTATTAGGATAAAATATACAATGTTCTATTCTATAACCATGCTTTCACGAAAAATGGGAAAAAACAAACCCTATAATTGTTTCTCATATGTCTAATATTTGAAGACTAACTTGAAATCACTGTGAACTGAATATGAATTCGAGTCTTGTTGGAAGTTGATCCGATTGTTAACTTTAATGCATATAAGATTTGCCCTACACCTACACAAATTCCTAAAAAGGTCGAGTATTATCGTATTTTAACAAAGTAATCATCTTTAAACAAACAAATAATGAATTGCTATGACAAAATCGATTTATTAAAAACACAAGTTTTAACGCTTGTTAATAAGTAAAAGTATGGGAATGTGATAGTATTATATTATTGAAAAGCATTTAGTGAACCTACACATATTGTTTTTTATATCATATATTCTTCATTTCATTTGGATTCGCCCTCTATTTGGTATCAAAAGTTGAAAGAATTAACATATTTAGGGTTCAGGGTTTAGTAGTATGATTCTTGCTTTAGATAAAAGTCATTGGTTTTGTCGAAGTAATTAAAATTTATTCAAAATGATATAGAATTTGAATCCTATACTAAGGGGATGTTTACTAACTTCTGACTAGGCTGACTCGGTCAGCAGTCAGTGTGTTTACCAAATCACGGATCTGACCAAGATCCGACCGAGATCTTACCCAGTTAACGTCAAATTTATGCTTACCCAAGTCAAATCCTTGCTTTCCATACTTGCTTCTTTTCTCGATAAGGTTTAACCCGCTCCCTCATCGCTCCTCCTCCTCCCTCATCTTGTGGGGAGATGCATTTGTGAGGCTGTAATATTTAAACATGAATAGATAATTTGATTATATATTTAAAACAACCAATATGTAACAACATGAGCTAAATGAAATACTCATACTTGCCAACAACTACTTCCTCCTTGCTAAATCAGGAGGGAAAGGAAGCACTACTGTGTTTTAGAAGAGGAAGTATATCAAAAGTATAGTGCTAATGGCAGTTACTTAACATTTCAAGAACATTTGTGTGAACAATTACTTTAGAAGATACCTCAATTTGACATTTTTTTACCACATAAATTTAAAATATTCAACCAGTTTCATAAATAGATTTAACATCTAATTTCTTCTGTCAAATATATTAATGGTATTATTTTTATTAGTAAGCTTTTATTTAAAGCATGCATTTTGTTTATTTATTTATTTATTAAAATTAATAACAAAATAATTACATATTATTCACCATATAATTACAAATATGGATAATGGTCATTTTATTGTTGGTAAACACTTACCAAAAACATATGATAAACATTCTTACCCGGGACAGTACTTACTCGGATCAGCACTCTTACCCGGATAGCACTTATCTGATAAGAGTTGGTAAACGATCCCCTAATTTATTAAAAAAATATATCAACAAACAAAAATTTGAAGTTTTTTCCGGATCTTCCAAAAACCAGAGTCTTTGTAAATTGCAATAAGAACTATATCTGTAACCATTTCGAAATTGGAGTACACTTTTAGCAATCAGTCCAAAGATGAGGGGTGTTTTAAGTAATTTACTGAAAATGAGATCGTCGCCTCCCGACAGTTTATCTGGAAATCAACCAAACCTCTCAATTCTCTTATCCTATCTCTCCCTCCTTCCTTCCCTTCCCCTCTCCTCTCCTTCTGCAGTCTGCTCTAATGGCGTCTTCTACTCTCTCCACAGTCACCCTACGCTCCTTCTCTTATCCTCCACACCACGCCAACACTCAACCTGCAACTCTCTCGCTCTTTTTCCCCAAACAAACCCTAGAATTCTCCCTCCGAACCCCCAAACTTTCCCATCGATCCACATTTCTCCGCCCCGTTGCCGCCGTTGCCGAAGAGAAGGTGGTGCAGCTAGGTGATGATATCTCCAACCTAACCCTTGGAGAGGCACAGAAACTCGTTGAGTACCTACAAGAGAAGCTTGGGGTCACCGCTGCATCCTTCGCTCCTGCTGCCGTCGTCGCAGCACCTGGAGGCGCTGGAGCGGAAGCGCCTGCGGCCGTGGAGGAGAAGACGGAGTTCGATGTCGTGATTGATGAGGTTCCTAGTAACGCCAGGATTGCCACGATTAAAGCCGTTAGAGCTTTGACTAGTCTGGCGCTTAAGGAGGCCAAGGAGCTCATTGAAGGACTTCCGAAGAAATTCAAGGAAGGAGTATCGAAAGACGAAGCTGAAGATGCGAAGAAACAACTTGAAGAAGCTGGCGCCAAAATTTCAATTGTTTAGATCACGAATTTGTGGTAAACTTTTCCTTTTTGATATTTGCCTAATGCAATGTGTTATTAGTTCTTCAGTTTTGTAGTTGAATTTAATCATTTTACGAATTCATGCCATAATTTACTCTCGATACTCTGCTCGTTTCCTTGTCAAATCTGATGATGTTGCTAGTTTGCTACTTGTGTTAAATTATTCATCCGAAGTTGTACTAGATGTTCTTACAGCTCTCTGTTTCTATCAAATTGAATCAGAACACATATTGTGCTCTTTTAAGTTCTTTCCAGTGTGCAAGTTTTTTCAATCTGTCTCACTTGAAAACTTTGGCGTCCAAGTGGCCATAGACCTGTTACTTACCTTCAAAACTACAAATCTTAGTCCTAAGAAACTAAGTGGACGAGAATACATTCTTGTTCATGCATCTTCTACAATCTACATCAAGCAATCGGCAAGATTAGGGAAACGATTCTAGATCTATCTTTGCGTGTTTATGCATTTTGTAGGAAATTGCACTTTTTTAAGTTCATAAGAATGCATTATTTGAAAAGTCTTCTTGCAACTCATTCTCACTGCAACAATGTTAAGGTCATTACCGCACGGTCCTTTCAAGAATCTCATTTCATTTAAACAATCAAACAAAATAAACACAAATTGACCTAGAGTTGGAAAATAACGAAGAACACTACTTGCTGATGACAAATAGTAGTCCTGGTTTGGAGAATCTCCGATACTAGGGATGAACATATTAACCTGGAGTTTCTTCAGTCTTAGGGGGAAGTGGCTTAATGGGTTGTATAGCTGTATGGCTTATTCGTAAGCCATACCAAAGTGTTCAGTTATGGCTTAGTCAATAAGAAGATGACTTTTTCGCTCAGCCCAAAAACTTGTGTCCTCTCCAGTAAGCCATGAATTTCCATCTCATACCCTTTTCTCAAATAGAACTCTTCCTTCCTCACCTACCATGAAATCGATCCTCTTCCCTCTTACTTGCCTTTTCTGATATCGATCTGCTCTCTTGTTCTCTCTAGAATCAACCTTTCTTCCTCTCACTCTCTCCTCTTTGATCTGCCTAAAATCAACTGTTTCCTTTTGATCTCTCTTCCCTTTCTGGACTCACTTTTCTGTTCCTGAAATCAGGCCGTCTGCCATCAGTGGATAGGGATGGAGGTTGAGGGAGATGGGTATTTGGTTTATTGGAAGAAGTTACTAGCAGGCTCTATAAATAGGATCGGTATATTGATGGTTTTTGGTTTTGGTTTTGGTTTTTCTTACTAGTTATTTATTTATTTATTTATTATCATAATTTTGGGTATTGGATGATGCGAAAAGGACTGGGTTCTGGTTTTTTACTGGGCTTTTTATGGTTTCGGGTATTGGATTGTGTGGAGAAGAAACCACAGAAAGACTTAGGGGCCGTTTACCAAACGCTACCGGCAAGAGTCACCACTCTCGTTTACTTTATGGAGTAATATTCTCAACCATTAAAATGGATTGATGGTAAGCGTTTACAATCCGGTAAGCACTTACCAGGTAAGAGTCATCACCCTCACTTACACTGTAGACCTATCAATCCTTGTCTTGGCTCTTACCGAGTAAATTTCTCGGTTCTTATTATGTTCATCCATTAAGGTAATTGAATCGATAACCGCTTACCAAGGTAAGTGTTTAGTAAATGGCTCCTTATAAACTTCGTTTTCCATTTCATCATTCACTCTTTCACCACTAATCACACCAAGTTTTTTTTTATCGAAATCGGAGAACAATCATATCGTCTTCTAATTAGGTATCAATAAATGGGGTTTTTGAATAGACTTCACTGATTGAGTTGTTTACAGACGAGAGAACCAGTGTTGGATTACAGAAGAGGAGAATAGAAGAGCTCAAAAGCAAGCTTCAATGACAATTGGTTCAGTGGTTCAAAAGTATGGTGAATCAACTAGTTTTTGAATTGATAGTGATTTGGTTGAATCAAACAATATGAAATCAAACTTGCTTTTAGAAATTGATGAATATTGTTGAAAGAAACTCTTGAATAAGGGTAAAATGGTCATTTTTGTCTTTCAAACAGTTTATTTATTTAGTATAAGAAACAGTTCGGTTTATCTATTTGAAAAACTTAATCCAATCGGACAGCCCCTTATGGATTGAATATAATATAACTAACTAAATTACCAAAATAAAAATATTAATTCATAATTATCAGCATAAAAAAATAAAAAATCAATTTACTTTAAAAAACAGAGCATGGTTTGCAATAATTGTTAACTAACTTGGAACCAAACTTAATAAAATATGAAATTTATTTTTCTTCTTTATTTACGATTTGAATGTTTGTTCAAAATGAAAAAAGAAACCTACGAGGCACTTCGTACTTTTGTATGGGGCAACCACAACCACCGCGGTGGCCGTCCTTTGTAAATCCGGTAGGGCTCGTGCTCATCTCGATCATCTTCTTTGCAAAAACCCGCTTTTCCAAAATCAAATACTGTTACATGGAACCTACAAAGAAGTTGGAAGAGTTTCTTATCATTAGTGGAGTTTTCTTTCAAGTTCGTATTTTAGTGTCAATCAAAATGAGATTGGGAGTTTTTTCAAAAATCACTCCATTATGGATGCTGACAAGAGTTTCTTACTATAAGAGCTGTGACAAGTACCGCTAGCCTTATCTGGTAAGTGAGAGTAACGACTCCTACTTGGTAAGCACTTAACGGATAAATTGTCGCATATGATGCCGTGTTAATGGACTAAAATCTTACATGGTAAATTAAGTTAAATTGTTAAACTCTTACCGGTAAGCGCTTAACCGGGTAAGCGTCGGATAAACGGCCTATAACCCTTTGGATAATAATGTCAATGAAATGGGGTTAGCATGGCATAAATATGAGGGAATATAGCATCAGATTTGCTAGTTGCATATCAGTCAAATTACAATCAATTGAGTTGTATGTTAGAACTGGTAGAAGCAGATTAAGCTGTAACACTATTAGATAGTTTGCTGATCTTGTCTTGATTGGTCTTGAATTACCAATTAGATCATGTCAAGTAAAAATATTATAATGTGCTTACACATGGTTGCATCAACTTGTTCTTTTGTTGTTGTTGAACTTCCTTTTTCCTTTCTGTTCTTCAGTGGAAGCCAGACATTGGTACCAAAGGCATGGAGGACGCGTGGAAGAGAACAAAACTTGTTGTCCTACGTTTGGCGTCACATTAGACTCGGACAAGACAAAACCTGAATGGGACAAAAATATGGGAGATGTGATTGGTAAATTACTAATCTACCCATGTCAAATTTAAACCCTAAAACCTTGCACAATTTTTTCACATACCTACCTCATTCGCGCTCGTCGAGTTCCATGTCGTCTGCATACCAATCGCACTCCTAGGTGTTGTTTGGTCCACCGAATTCAAAGGAATTGAAACAATCCTTTGACCAAATTCCAATTTCTTTGTTTGGTTCACATATTGAAATGGATAGAATCCTTTGAATTTCATAAAGTAAAGAATTGATCATTCATCGGCATAAGTGAAGGAATCGGATTCCATCACTGCCCATCCCTTGCCCCCGCCACTACCGTGCTACTAGTGTTCCCATCAAGCCCCACCCCTAACCCCCTACCGCCACCCATCCCCGTTACCCACCCCACATCCCTGGTACGACCATGCTACTACTGTCAACGTCACCCCCAAACTAACCCCCCCCCAAACCACACCACTACAGTCGCTGCCACAACCGCTCCTTACCCCATCCTCCCCACTTCCGCCCCGCACCCCTGCCCCACCCCTACCAGCAGGGCGGGGCGGTAGCTGTGATGATGAAAGTCATGGCATGGTGGTTGGTATGGGTGGAGTGGGGAGGGTCGGAACAAAGATGAAGATTCTAATTCTTTTGAGTGGTTTTATTCTAATTCCTTCCAATTCGAACAAATTCCATTATATGAACCAAACTTCCCCTCGGTCTCTTACAGTCAACTGAGGTTTATGCAAATCTAAAACTCATCTGGGAGTTTAAAACCAGCTTGTTTCTTGGTGATTCTGATAAACAAAATTGCTCATATCTTGTTGACCATGTTCATATATAACTAAACATTTACATTGTCAACAGTGTGGTCTGTATATGATACCAATGCAAAAATTCACTTATAAAATTGGCATTGAATAAAATGCTCTCAAGTCTCCATGCCACCATGTATTTGAAGACAAGTGTCCGCGAAGCAGGTGCAAGTACAATGTTGAGCTCTTATGTGCAGCTGTTGATCCTTCATATCTTTTTGACCTCTGAACTAATAACAGCAAACATCCTCTACAGACAAAAGGTCAGTAAAAGCAAACTTTAATTACATACATATACTTTGTGTTCTTGAAAAATGGTTCTCAGGATGAATATGTGTTCTTGTGATGTAAAAGAATATTGGGATTTCTTCACAGATTATGACCCTGTTGTTACCAATGGTTTCTTCAATTGGGATGAATGGCATTCATAACATCAATGTATGGTAATGAGATGAATCAAATCCTAATGAAAAATGATGATATTGATGCATGTTTGAATTGAAAATTTGTCGTATCCTACATTTTCTTTTCTACTACCCAAGTGATTGAATTCCATTGAAAGAAACCCTACCAAAACCCAGATTATCAACTCTATACAACTCTAACCAAACCTTCTCAGCTTCAAATCTTGCACTGTATTTATTATGGCTTCCTTCTTCTGATTCTCCTCCTCCAATGGCGGTTGCTTTTCCCAATGCCCCATCTTCTTCTTGCTCGTTTCTTGAAACGCCAACATCTTTCAACTTCTTCTTCTTCCTCTTCTTCTTGTTATTGGCCAAGCATTTTCTTCCCATCATCCATGGCAGCTTAAGGAACGTAAGTGTGAAGAAGTTGACGACGGCACATGGGCAGCAACATACCGCCACACAATCGGCAATCGCCCTGGCCGAGCAAGATCGGCATGACTTCCCGGAACATTCCGCTCCTCCGCCTTCTTCCGCCACGCCGCTTCTTTTGGTGATTCCGGTGGCCGTGGGTGGGCAGGTTTCTAATTGACGTTGACGACCACGACGACCCATTATCTGAAATAATGTTGATTTCTTGATTACTGGGGATCAAAACCTAAAAAGAAGAAACGAGTGAAGGGATTATGAGTTTCTGTGTTGGGATTATGGGAAGGTTTGATGGTGTGGAAGAGGGTTTTATGCAAAAACCTTTTTTTTTTAATTTTTTAATTTTTTAATTTTAATTTTAATTTGGGCATGCATTCTTGGATTTTCCAAAGGCGTAGTGAAGTCCAAGTGATTTAATGACGTGCTTGAAATGGTATATACCGCAAATGGAAGAGAGATAAAGTATTCGCTTTTTTTAAATAAAAATATTGATTCACCACATGTAATTAACTACTTACTGTGGTTACTCAATGTGATTAAATAAATTAACATTATTGCTTCATTTTATATATTTATTCATTTCTTTTTTATTTTTTTATTTCTACATTTTATAGGTCTTGAATTATAAAGCTTTGGATGGTTTTGAAATAGTAAAATTAGAGCATTATCAGTTCTTGTAAAAAACTTAGTTTTTTTTACAAGAATTAATATTGTGGATAGTTTTTATAAAAATCTCTTCATTTTTTAGTTTTTTTTTATAAGAATCTTGGTTCTTACTTTGAAATTCATATGAAATATGATAAATTGTTAAAAAAAAATTTATATTTTCTTGACTTTTAGATCCAATATAATAATTAATATGTATTTATTCATTTAACTCATACGACCTATAAAATGGATTCTTTATTAAAAACTACCATCGTGTAGTTTTATATAGATCATCAATTTGATAAGTTGGAAATGAATTGATAAGAAAAACTATAACAAATGGTTATTGTAAGAACCATACATGTATAAATTTAACATATAGGTGGAGGTTTGAACGATAACACCTCCACTTTACGAGTACGCGGGAACACCCGTATCATATATGAGAGAACTTGGTGGTGTGTAGATGACGAGCCATGCGACTTAGGTCGCGTCAAAGGTCGCCTGCATCTATGATTTAATTTCACATGTGATGAATTATAGTATCATATAAGTATCACATTTTATCACATATGATGATACATATAAAGGAGTTTAGTGGTCTAAGGTCGACATAACCTACAACCATGATCACACGAATAGTTATCCATACATCTGATTTGGCATCACATTTGTATCATATGTGATTAAATATAGTATTAACATGTGATCTTTAATAGTAAAAAAAACGTTCTTGCATTCTCTTGAAATGAAACTATTCTTGTTTAAACTCATCCCTTAACATATAATTTTATAAAGAATACCAACTCTTTTTTTAATATATATATATATATATATATATATATATATATATATATGGGCCTATTCAAGGGAGAACTGAGTTGTTTGTGGTAACTGTGAGAACCAATATTAACCACAAATCAATAGATAAATT